>NW_015090805.1:573912-588641 GCF_001431845.1 Calidris pugnax
GGGGTGGGAGGGGCGCGGGGAGGGGTTACGGCGCGTGCGCGGTAGCCCTGAGGGGAACCCTGGGTCCCCTCCCGTCCCTCACCCTGGGCCCGGCCGTGAGAGGTGGTGGTTCCCTCAGGGAGGCCGCTTCAGGGCTCATGGTGGCCCTGCAGGCGTTTGCCCAGGCCGGGTTAGTGCCTGTTTTCCCCCCTTTCTCGTCGGTGCTGCTGGTAACGGTGCGCCGGGGACTGAATGTGTGAGGGAGGGCCTGGCTAGGCCTCGCCTCTCCCTCAGCTCCCTCACGGCCGTGGTGCAAACTAAAGGCTTCACCTTCTCCCCTTAAACGTTGTTCTTCCCCTCCACGGGGAGTTTCGTATTGCCGTTGAGAAATACTGAACAAATGCCTGAAATCTGCAAATTCTATCCCAGTGGGTGACCTAGAAGGAGAAAATGAAAATAGAGAGGCCTGCAGGCATTGCCTGTGCCTTCTGTCTCTCGAACCCCCTCTCAACTGCACATCCAACCTCATATCTTTAATCCTGACTTCTTTTTAATCGTTTTTCTTGTCCAAGGTCTTTTTTCCAAACACTCTTGCTCATACCTCCATTACATTTTTTTTCTAGAGTACAAGTCCTGTGAGGGTTGTTCAGCCTGGAGAAAAGGAGGCTGAGGGGAGACCTTCTCACTCTCTACATCTGCCTGAAAAGAGGTTGTAGCGAGGTGGGGATTGGTCGTTCCTCCCAAGTAACAAGTGATAGGGTGAGAAGACAGGGCCTCAAGTCTCTCCAGGGGAGGTTTAGATTGGATATTAGGAAAAATTTATTCACCAAAAGGGTTGTCAAGCTTTGGAGCAAACCACTCAGGGAAGTGTCACCATCCTTGGAGGTATTTAAAAGATGTGTAGATGCAGTGCTGAGGGACATGGTTTAGTGGTGGACTTGGCAATGTTAGATAATGGTTGGACTTGATGACCTTAAAGATCCTTTCCAACCTAAATGATTCTACAAGCATCAGGGAAAACTAATCCCTTAACAAAGGAAGGGCTCTAAAAAGAGTTGTGTCACATGGACAACACCTTGATACACCCCACAGAATAATCTGCCACTGTATTGCCCCCCAGTTTCCAATATGGATAAATGACATATAGCAGTAACTACAGACTCAGGTTAAGCCTAAAGAGGCCTCATTCCCACTTCTGTCAGCTGAATTAACTTCTCAGGGTTAGATCACCATCTTGAAGAAAAGGATGCTAATGATCACGAACCTCATCCCAGGGGGATATAGAACCCATAAAAAACTAGCTAAATCCACAGTGATTACAAAGCATTGGCAAAAACCACAGCTTCTCACCTGCTTTGTGACATTGAGCATATCTTGCACCAGGAGGTGCTAATGTTGGAGTTGCAACCATTTTTGTTTCTCCCTATCCATGTAAATTTTTTGTAATGATATACTGAGAATAAAAAAAACCAGTCAGCATGTACCAGCCAACTACTTGAACAACTGGAAGTAGGAGGCAGTGAGGCCTGACTGACTTCAAAGACAGAAGCATAGTTTGCTGGGCTGTTACTATATTGCCTTTGGGTATTTTAATGTAAACTCAGTGTAGACTGAAATATCATTCTGAAGAAAGCTCCCAGCATCAACGAAGTGGAAGTGTTAATCAAGGTTTATGGGCTGTATCCCAGGCGCTGTAGCATTTCTTTGTAGCATTTTTGTCATTGCTCAAAGTCCCAAGCTCCTGGAGAAATAATAAATCAGAGAATCTAAAGTTTTATAAGGAAAAAAAACCCAACAGGTAGCTCTTATGGTTAAAAAGGAACTGAAGCTAACTTGAACTACACTCAACATAAAACGAAGTGAAGAAAATGTAAATTCAGATATGAAAATGATCCTCTTTACCTCAAAACAGTATCAGTGAAGTTAATTGCCAGGAATACAATTCTAGTGTTCTTTGACAGACCAGAGCTCAGTAACATAAAAAACCTCTGTAATCAGAGTATTTTAGAGTAGGGTTTGGTGGTACACACAGACACACATGCTTGCACAGACACTCACAATGACACACCACTGAAACAGGGAAGATAGCATTAGGTCAAGGTGAATAGGCTAAATAGTACAGTTCCCACTTGTAGTACATACTTTATTAATCTGAATTTCACTTGGTGATTCACCACATTAGTACTGTTCTTATAAATACCCAGAAATGACAGAACGTTACTTAGAAAGAAAAGAGTTTAAGTGCAAAAAAGCAACAATCAGTGTCATGTAATCTGATACAGCATTTTGCATTGTTGGTGGATGCATAAATTTCTCAAAAATGAATCTTAATCAACATAAAAGTTACTGTTAGCTCATATTTGTATTAGTCCTGTGTTTAAGAGACCCAATCATATATCCGTGTTATGTAACATAGTAAAAAAGCATGGATGAAAAATGGTTTCTGCTCAGAAGACTAACTATAAGACAAATTCTCTAAATAAATTTGTAAGACAGAGAAACAGGAAGAACAAGAAAACAATGAGATGATGCTGATTAGCACAATGATCTACATATCCCAGGAACACAGAAAATGAAATGCAAAAATATGAAGGAAGTTGAAAATGGAAGGTATTTTAGAGAATGAGTATGAAACAATGCAGAAGAAATTCTAGAATAGCCTCTGCTTTTAGTGTCCTTTCAGATATGGCCTTCCAGAGAAGTTACCTGTCAGAGAAAAAGCATCCTGCACCAGTGATGATGATCCAGCCCACCTGCTGAAGGAATTCTTCAAACAGTTCTCCCTAAGGCGTGGTCAATGTTCTTCTACACTACTTGGGAAAGGAGTTTCCATTGCTGTGTGAGAGAGACAGTCCCTCCCACTCCCTGGGGCTGAGCATGCTGCCTCTGCTGGACTGGGATAAAAGCCAGATTTGGTTCCCCAAATAGCAAGGTGCTTTCCTGCCAACATAGTTTCTTTTTTTTTTAACAAATATTTTCCATTTTCTTTTGTCTTACAAGCGTATCAATTACAGGATAATTAAACACAGGAAAACAAGGTGTTTTAAAAATGAGAAAGGATTATTTCACGTAAGGATAACGTTCTGAGGGAGTTTAGCAAGACATCTAGCACACATACACTTTCTGATCTGTTTTTGCAAAAGAAACACATTCATGTTTCACTAAAACATGTTCCACTTGTTAGTTTTAACATAATCAGCATTCAAGAGGGTAAAGATCAACGTTGATCCAAAAACCTTGAACCACACTATGTGATTCACATAGAAAGCCATTCTTATTCAAATCAAAACATAAAAAAATTAGACGATTCATGAAAATACTTAAGCTTTTTATAAACAGCCGCTGGTTTTATTTTCTATATCATATGACAGATATTCCATTAATCCATTAATGATTTAAAAGAAAATAAAGGAAGAAGGAAATCAAAGCGTCCTGAAAATAGAAATCAGTATGTCTCTTGCTTTTTTTTTTTAAAAAGGATAGAATAGAATTGTTAAATTAATACACTTTGCTCAAAAAAGAGCAAATCAGGGATAAATGTATGAAGAGCTTAAAACATTTTCAAATAGAGAATTATAGTATCAGCTGTAGCTGGACACTGCTGAATAACGGATACTTTTACAAAAGATGTCCAAATTTACTGTGCCAACGCCCAACGTTGAGCGGGTAAACTGAACAAACCAAAACAAATCCAGTAGAAAGCTTTAGCCAACCATGTAAAAGGCTAAACTGAGGTCCCGAAAACATTCTTTCTAGCAAAAAATATGTTTCCTTAAAAGTCTGGAGTTCAGGACCAAATCTGTTTGGATGACCGAGCTCAAAAGAAATACTAAGGGAATTCTGAAGTGTGCATGAACGCATGTTCCTTTTAAACATTACCATTAGGAGTAAAGGACAACAGACATAAGAGCAAGTTTCTCTTAAAAAATCAGTGTGCCTTAAATATATGCCCTATGAACACAAATTAAAACCCTAAAGGGAGGAAGTGGCTACGCATATAGGTACGATACATATAGCTACTCCAAAATTTATTTAGTCTCATTCAGTTAAAACTGCACGCATGTAACGTGTTATGCCAGCAAAAGGTAAAATAAACTTTCTTCAAATTTCACAACGCTTCTATCGCAGATATACTTGCATAAATAACACCACTTACCTTGACGATTCCATCTATGAAAATAATGTAACAAACTTCTTAAATTAACAGCCAAAAGATACAAGCCTAGAGAACTATCTGACTCGGGACAGACAGACGCAGACAAAGCCAGTAGCATAGAGAGGCCCCACTCACACAAAAGCTGATATTGTTCTCCTGCTGAGTGAAAATCTCACTTGTAAATCGAACGACATCTGCATTCAGAATCACCCACAGAAAGTGTCCCTGGAGAGGTGACCAAACTACTTGACTCAACAGAAGAAAGATTTCTCTTGTCTCCTTCAATGCAGGCAGCTGCATAAAATAGCGGCTTCTGGTTTTACTTTTTAGCAAACCTTGCTTCCTTTGATGCACCGATAGAGATGAAACACAATGTAAAGGTCTTCCCTATTAGACACAGACCTGAAGCCCAGCATACTTTTCAAAACAAATAATCATTCAAGTAAAATCTTTTGTCATGATACAGAAAACAGGCAAATGCTAATGTCTCCAAAATTAGTTACATTTCACATTTAGTCACATTTATTTCCAACTTCTTTATCAGTACTGCTGACACAAGACAGCAATGCCTTCCAGGATCTTTTTCATAAAAGTCAATAAAAAAAATCTAAATAAAAGGATTTGATAAGGATTCTAGAAATCTGTCACTGGTAATAAAAAGCTGCTTCACTACTTAAATTTAGCCCTGTTTTTCCATAAAGTTATTTATAACCTTTACTTAACTTTATTACATTCTTTATAATCTAAATTGGATACCAGAATGAAACAATCCGTAAAGCTTTATATAGGCATAAACCCAGACAGTTCTAAGTCACACACAGGAATGTCCTACAGCATTCACCAAAATTTTGATCATCACATTTCTAACAGAAGTGAGGGGAAAAAAAAAATATATCTGTCCAACCCAAAGTTAGTCTTTTACTTTACAAGAAAGATCAATTATTAAACTTTTTTTTTTTTTTTAGGTAATACAGATTTCTAAATGGTTGTTTCCAGAAGGCCCTTTTCTTTCCTCTCCCAGTGAAAAAAAATAATCAAGTTTTCTTCCCCTTGTTTTGAACAGCTTTGGCACCCAAGTAAATTGGAAGATAGTCTTAAAATAGCTATCTAAACAGACATATATAACTGAATCAATTAAAAACAATCAATAGGATGATAGGAACCCTGATTTCCATGGACTTCAGAGGTGCCTGTCCTCATAACACCTAAGCTAATAAATTACTGTGAAAGACGACTTCTATTTTGTGATCTACACTACCTGAAGCAAACAACACGTGGGTAACTTGAAAACATAAAGATTGTTCTTTCTTTTTTTTTTTTTGCTTTCAGAAAGAGTTAGTCCAGAAGCAAAAGAAGGTATTTCAGCAGCAGGACTGAACTATCATCATGTGCCTAATCTAAAAATAAGAATAACTCTTGAGAAAGAGTTGGAACATGAGAACAAATTTAACTGTGGAAAAAGGCCAAGGAAGAGGCACAGTAGTTCTAATATAAAATGACAGCCACAACTTCACAACAGACTATAAAATTCCTACTTAGTGGAATATAACGCTCTACAGGTGACTTGTTCTCGTGGCCTTATTAACCTCAAATACTTGGAGAGGAATAAACAGTTTCCCTGACAGAATTTGATCCAAGAACAACTGATGATTTTTTCAGAGTTCTGAGAGAAACTGGAATAGCATCAATGCATAAACAGAAATCAATCTCCCACATTCAAGTTACTCAAATAATAAAGCTACCCTTCTAAATAATACTGTCTGTAACTTGCTTCGGTCTTTCAAATCTGTATTTAATGACATTGCAATGTCTTAGAATTTTATTTTGTATTATTCTAATCAAAGTTTCTTTGGGAAGATTCTATCACGCCCCCTCCACATAGCATAATAAAACAAAAATGCTTTTCGACAGCATTTTCCTCTTACAAATATATTATTATAGCGTGCATTTAAATGTATCCCTTTCTGTCTAAGGGAACAACCACAACTTTTATTTAAAAGAATGGCAAAATGATATGAATTCATTGCAGTTTTTTCTTGTTTGAAAGGCTTCAGCAGACCATTGCAGAAACAGGATATCATTAGTGAAGTACTATGAACCAGACTGGTAGCGTAAAGAACAGAAAAAAGCAAAAGCATTGCAGAAGTGTGAGTTAATGTCTGGTAGACCTGTCCTAAGGCAAAATAATTAAACTAAGGCCCTCTGGTTCACAAAAGCCTGAGAGTTATATGACAACATAATAATGGTTAATAAATATCTAAAAACTTCCTGCATGAGTGACACAAGTGTTTCGGTTCTTATTATTACACTCATTCTCTTCCTGTCCAGATTTTTATTTCTCATTCTCAGTATCTGTTCAACTTTCTATACTGCACCATGCAATACAAAAAGACAGATCAATTTAAGCATTTGGAACACAAGCTAGATTAAAATTTTAATGTAAATTGCAAGACACATTTCAGGGAAGTCATGAGATCTTAATCCCTTCTTCCTGCATGCTTCATGTAATTTCATCCAATGATGACTTAATGTAAAATGCATAAACAGTTATCAAGAACAAAGATTGTAGCATCTTGTGCTAGAGTAATGCCCTCATCACCTAACAGCTAACTATCTCAGGTTCCTTGAGTCATACAGCCAGTTACGTTTTGGAGAAGCTTTTCCAGAAGGCTTATGTTTCCATGCAGGCCAGTTCAGAACCCTGCAGCTGGGTCCCCTTCCAGAAGGAAGTATGTGTGGATTTGAGTCCTTTGAAGTCGAAGCATGCACAGAATCCAGGTGGCCCACTATTCGCCAGTCACTAAGCAAATTGTATGAAGTGTACAAATCATCTACAGGTGGCGAGGGATGGAGTGTAAGCCTGCAGTGATGCTGAAGGTCCCTGTTTTTACAGAGAGTTGAAGTTCCCAAACTACTAACTCAAAACTATACATGTGTTTTCCCAAATTCACATAATGCAATTGCTTGTTAGGCCTTCTTCATTAAAGAACTACTTGGAAATATAAACAGATTTCTGCATGCGACAAGATAACAAGAAACTTTGAAAACAGGAAGTCCTCAAGGCACAGAAAAATAAGTAGCATGCAAGCCTTTTTCTCTCAAACACCAGATTACTTGCTTTTCAAAATTACTTTTGCAAAATAGAGTGCTTTAGTTTTCTGGAAGAAAAAAATTATAAAATATCTATGAACAATCTGACACTACAGTTGATTTGTATGTGTAGCCAGACAGTGAGCTATGCTTAGAGATAGACGGCGAAGAAAGAGGAACCAGATCTTGATGATGCCTCCCAGGAAGCACTAAGCTGTACCTTCCAGCTTTGTAAATTTCACACACTTTCTTATGGAACACCCTCTGCTGGGTGGAGGGTGGAGTAATAGCTCTCATGGACTATGAGTCCATGGAGTATAGACTCCTATACTCCTATGGACTAATAGGAGTATTATTCCTATTAATAATGGAATATTATTATTCCATGGAGTAATAGCTCTCATGAACCACAGAATAATACAGGTGTAAATGACTGGGCCTACTACATACTGTGTTCAAGAATAGGACAGAAACAGGCATACCTAGGTGTTTCCCACAAAAAATGTCATATTTGTAAGAATATGCATAAAACTGGTCTAAGATTATTACATTACTTAAAAATAATAACAAAAGAATTAATCTGTACAGTTATAAAGTTACAATTCACATTTAAAATACAGAATAAAATCCAGGCCTTATCAAAAGAAAAAAGCCTATTCTGATAAATGATTTTAAAGCAAAGCTATTAATTCAAACCAAGTCACTCACCACTTACATATTCTAAAATATTCTGTAGGTATAGTCCTAAAATGTATTTCTGTATGAAGTGCTAGTTGACTGTCACATTCCACACTTATATAAATTCATTTTGGTATGAAACAGAAAAAGAGAATATATTTGGGATTAAACAAAATATTATCCAATGAACAAGAGATACAAAAACGCATTCAGATTGTTTATCACAGAAAACTTACATCTAGTAGTGTGTGAAGATGCTGATCCTGGAAAACACTGTGAAGAAAATCTAAATCTTTTTCACTGCAGTCTGTAAGTGCATGAATTTCTTCCAGGCTGTCCAGCACCTGTGAGACTGCTCCTATGGGGCAATAAACAGGAAAAAAAAAAAGAATAAAAATCAATAAAACAAAGACTCATGGTAAACTGAACTTTGGAAAAGGAAACTTTCACTTCATCTGGTATAACTGGAACAGGAACTTGGAAAAGCGGGAATTTTTACAGGAAAACTCACTGAATAAGCTTTACGTATATCAACAGTACCTGTATGTAGTGTAACTATACATAAGAAATGGTTAAACTGAAGAGACGTTAAAACTTGTTTTTATTAAGCTTAGCTTTGTTCTATTTTAGCCTGGTTTCCAATGATGTCTTACAGAGTTACCTGGACTGCCTGGACAACTGCCTGTCCTCACCATTCTCACCCCAACCTTCTCTTTTTTCACTTTCTGAACTGTTGGCTGATTTCAAATACATATTCCAAATCAGTAAAAATTTGAAAGAATCAACGCTCTCACAAATTCTTTTAAAATCAGCATCTGGATAGAGGAGGGCAGAGAGAGAAAGACCTGATTGTCGTGTCCTCTGGAGGAGAAAAAAGGCTGTAACATGAGCTCTGGTTTTTGCTCTGTTTGTTCTGCTTGCCTGGTTATCTCAGGCCCAGCTATAGCACTCGCTGCCTTTTGACCAGTGGATTGTTTTGGGTCACAGTAAGATGGGGATGATTTTTATATGGCACAAGGGTGAAAACAGAAGTGAGGGATAGGGGGACCAACAGGAGAAACAGGAGCTGTCACAGAAAGTGGAAGTCCATGAGGAGAATTGAACTCACAGCAGGGGAGGATACAGAATCACAACACAAATCCATAGTAAACCAGCCCATATTAGTTCCTTGTGGAAAAACTTGTTTTAGAGATCAGTTATCAGTGGTGACTGCCACTTGTGTGCATTATTAAAATGCTAACTTTGGCTGATCAAAACACCCACAGCCCGTGCCTTCAGTTTTTCCACAGTGGCATAAGCATCCAGAAAGATGGTAGCATATCCAGTGCTAGTCTGCAAAAATGCTGGTGTCTGACAATGAACCGCTGAATGCTTTTTCATACATAAATTCTTAATTCTGGATACAGAATTCTACACATTCTGTATTTCACTAATTTCTCCTTAATAGGCTTATTCTGTTTACTTATTAATTTTCCAGTGTCCTTTTGTCAAGATAGATAATACCTAAAAAATTGCTATATTTCTTGAAATTTCCTCCCCCACCATACGAACAATTCTTACCAGCATTCCTTAACGCAAGCCCATTTGTAATCTATTGCATTTTCAGAATGTGATAAAAAAAAAAATCCAACCTCCTCTTAACAGCACAAGGTAAGAAGTTAAATTCACTTATTTCTCTGAAAATCTTGAAAAACTGGAATAAAAATAACAACATTCACAAAACCCACTATAACAAGACTTGTGACCTCACGGCTTTGAAGAATGAGTGAGTTACAAGTCTAGAAACTCTTGTGCCACATTTAGTACAAATCTTAATGTAGGATTCTCCTAACAATTCCTCGTACATGAAGGTTAAGAACCACAGTAATTCCCTCACTCACAGCTCAGGAGAAATAAAACTTCTTACCCTTCTCCCATTAAATGTGTCTGACTACTTATTTCCTACTGATGTATTAACTTGTTATGTTCCTTTAAAAAAGTGGTGGTGGCCGGTCAGCAAATAAAACTAATGGTTTGCTTTATCATGGTTGCTGCACATGGGGTCAGGTGCACTGAAGAAGTGTAAAAACGGCTGTCTTTGATAATGAATCAGCGTGCTCTGCTGAAAGGAACCATCCTTATTCCTCTGCCTGCACCACAGCAAGAAACCTGAGAAAATACAGGGAGATTTTTCTCTTACCAGACAAAATCTGCTGGTCAGAGCATGGAGAGATGGCAGCTAAGCCTCAAAGGCAAGGATGACAAACATTACATAGGGGCACAAAAGGGACTGTCAAGTTTCTTTTAACATTTTCTGTATGTCAATTAAAGGTTGATGAACTTAGAGATCTTCAAGCCTGAAGGAAAGTGCTTGAGTGTCCAGGATGCAGTTGGCAGAAGGAAATTTGTTAGAATTCTCTTTTATTTATATTCTTGTCTTGCTCAGAGTTTAAATTAATTACTTGCTTTTCCAGCAAAATTTCGCTTTCTGGGTTCAAAGTCCTTTTTGTGTATTTGGATTGTTTACTTTAAGGAAAACTCAAGAGAAGATTCACTTCAGAGACTTGGATAAGAGTCTCTAACACTTTTCAACGTTGCTCATAACCACTAAAACTTGAGCCAAAAGCCAAACCACTATGTTCAAAGTTGTCTGCAGTGCTGTATTAGTGTGAAACGTTGAATGCTCTGGACAACCACATTATTAGACAGTATTATTTACTTTGGGAATTTTATTTTGTGGAATACCTTCAGGTCTTTCAAAATAGAAATAGAAGTTACTATTTTTTAATATTTGCATCTCAACAACCTCTTGATTAACTGGGAATTCCAAAACATTAAGATTCTTCATTAGGTCTTTTTTCTCCTGTCCATTTGTGGCATTGCATAGATGGCTGTATAAGAAATTTTCCAAGGATATTCCTAACAAATTTGATGAGGTCTTACAGTGACTTTGTTAATCCCTCAAAATCAAAGTTATACCTTATAGGTTTTTTTTTACCTACAATCTTGTGCTGTATCTACTGCCATGTCCTTCATGCATTTATAAATAACATGTACCTGCATGAGAAAATGGCATAGTAACAATACAATGACAGTATTTTATTGCAAAAAAAAGAATATAGAACAATTCTACAGGCACTTTTGAGAATACTTAAACTCTCTGTGTGATAGACATCTGGATAAAGTCTAAGAGTACCTTTCAGAAGAGTTTTAAATTAAAATGAAATATACTACATCAAATAAAATTAACCAGTCTTTACAGTACACCTGTCCCTAAAAAGAGTAATATTCTATCATATTTAAACTAAATTTCTAACCTGTGGGAAAAGTCTAAAATCTTGTACCTCTAGAAATAGTATTTAGTCTCTTTTAATCATTGCAATCGCACCCATTTTAGCCTCAGCACTGATGATAAATGAAGGATTTCAGTGATTCGTTATACAGTCATACAATCTACAAGCTCAGATTTCTCATGGCCTGTATGAGTTACAGAGAGAATCTATATGTACAAAAAATAGAATGATGCTAGGAAGCCAGGAAAAAAAAGGAAGTTGACTAACTTGACTGGCTTTGTTTGTTTGTTTTTTAAGACTCACGAAAGTAAACTTTGTTAAAAGATGCTGCTTACTGCCACAGCACCTTCAAGTATCCCCAACCAATTAGGTGAAATATATCTCACCCTACACCTTAAGTTACTATAAAAAACTGACTTTGGAGGTAGGTGGGAGTTGCTTACTTCCCCCCAGAAGAGGAGAGAAGAGAATAAAAGATAACAACAGAGAATAAAGGAAACCTTTAAAATACTATTCCAGGAATTGTCTATGTATTCTGCAATAGTAATATGTCTCCACCACAAAACATCCCAGAAGTTTGCTTTTCTGAGTCTCAGCAAACAAGGCAGATACAACTGACTTCCTCTCTTATGCAAGAGGCAGTACAGAGAATTACTAGATTTCCATGTAGCAGTGATCTGCAACAGCATGTGAGTGTTCAGGTAAGAGGACTTAGACCTTGCTGCGAAACACAAAGACTACGTGCTGACTACCAACACATTCTGAGAGAGGGTAAAAGAATTCTTTGTTTTATTTTTTAATACTGAAGGTTACAAATGCCCATTTAAATCTTGGTCAGTCATAAACACCCTTCTGAGCAATGAAAACTTGCTAGAGGAAGCCTCACCTTGTTTAAATATAAAACTATAAAGCCGTGACCTTTTTGCAAGTCTCCTGCAATTAGTATTCCAGGAAATGACTCTGCAGAGGACCTTATAACGACCATTATAATAATAGCATATTTTTATTAAAGAGACACTGACAAAATCTAAACCCCTTGGATTTGCAGAACTGTATAAAATAAGTTCCTGACACCAATCCCTCATTTTATTCCTCGTCATTCCTATTAACTACCTTAATTTGGAATGACTTTAAATCATTCTATGTGTTGTATAAGCAGGTAAGTAACTATGCCTTGAAGATTTTACAGTGGTTTTTAAATTACTAACCAAAGCTTAGCTGCTATTTGAAATTTATTTATGTATCACAATTCAGTCCTTATGCCAGTCAATCTAAAATCAACACAAGCCGATTTCTCTCAATTTCATCTCTTGACTGCCTTCTTGTGTGCAGCAGCTGGAAATGAAGTTAAAAAACCAAACCTGGCTCTCAAAGCACAGACATTTCAGAAGGTAGGATTTACATTTCACTTTGCTCATGAAGAAGTCTGAGGCTAGCACATACAGCAAGGACAGAAGAAAAACCGTAACAAATTTTTAGATTTTAGAGAGATCAAATGTTAGAATCACTAAATGAAGTCACTGGGTACAATCTCACAAGAAATCAAGCATGGCATGCATCTTCAAGTGCAGTTATTTTCAGAAAAAAAAATCTTATAAATATTGTGTGATTCTGACAGAGCACATCTAGTTAAGAGACAATTTTTACTAACTCTGTAATGTGAGATTCAAGTTTCATGGACTTTATTTTTATTTGTATGACAAGGAAAACAAAGTTCTTTTGTTTCTGCTTTAAACTTCTAGCTACACCGATACCTTTAAATGACCTATCTAGTGATAACTGTATAAATCAATGCCTCCAGTAATTTTGTTTTACTGGTATGTGATTACAATACCCTAAAAACCCACAAGGCATAAATGTTTAACAGAGTCAGTATTTAAGCATGATGTCAAAATGCTGTGGAAATGAAGGGGTGTCTGTCAACTGAGGTTTTCAAATTACAATCACATACACATTTAAAATGGTTCACTTTACCCAAACATGAAAGTCTAGGCTTAATATCAGCATAATTATAAAATACTATGTCCACGCTAAATACAAGGCCAGGTTTGCCTTAGTAGCAGTGGACGGGAGTTAAAAATGTATAAGAAAGAACACCTCTTTGCTGTTGGTCCTGTAAAGAAAATATTAAACATTTGCTGTTTCCATTAAAGGCAAGAAAAAAAAACTTTTACAGACATGGGACCTTTCCACTACTTGTGCTGATGTAACTTCTTAGATTAAGAGAAGGCCAACTGAGGATTAAACACTCTTCATCACTTTAAACTACACCTGCAAGAATCACAGGAGCTGAGCTGCCTCTAACCTTACACAGCAATTTGATGTTCTTTGCTCTTACTATATTCCAGAGCAACTATCTCTGTAAAGACAGATGACAGCCAAAGCGTGTGTGCATATATATGCCTATAATAGTTTAAAATAAGATGAGAGATACATATTTAACATATATACACAACACTGTAATTAAAACAAATGCCAAGTAAGGACTCTAACATCCTCAAATTTGAGCTACATAGCATTTAATTACTTCTTCCTTCTTGGACAGAAACCAAACAGCCAAGTTTAGACACTCTAAATTTACAAATAAGCTAAATTCACACAGATCTGTGAATGTTACTGGGAACCAATTAAGACAGTAATCATATATACACACACACACACTCCACTAAATAATATTTTTATACATATACGTAAGACTCAGGAAGAGTCTAGGGAGAGAACTAGAAAGATGGAAGTTTATGGAGACTACAGTGAAATTGCAGAAAGAAGGTAGCTGGAGTGACAGAAGGGTATTGGGATTTACAACTAAATTGAAGAGGGTAAGAACACCTATGGAATACAAGAAGGGAAAGAGGGGCATGTAAAAGTCAGAGAAGAAAACCAAAGCAGGGGAGAAAAACAGGGAGAAAGAGGAAAAGACCAAACAAAGGAAAACAAAAGGGGAAAAAAAAGGAGAAAACAAGATACAGTGTTCCCAAACAGAATAATAAATGCTGAGGGGAGTCCTATATATAGAAATATAAAAAAGGAGGGAATGAGAAGGAGAGAGGGAAGGGGGCAGGGGAGAAACCGATGCTTGATTTTGAAGGTAGTCTTTGTTTCGTTCTGCACACACAGGGGCACTGTGTGTATGCATGTCTCCAGCTTTCTCCTGTCTCCATACGTGGGACCTTTACACAAAGTTTGCCAATTCCTTTTCCCAGTTACCTCTCACTGTAAAACTAGCCACAAATATGAGAGAAGGCAGTCTAGTGTGGTGGTAAAGAAAAATGTAGTGAGAAATTACTGTTTTTCAGACCAGACCCGCACCTTACAAGCAGCACACTCGCATGTAACTAAACAAATAATTATTTTAACAAACGAATGTCCGTCGTTATTACTTCCTTAGATACTTTCTTCCTCATTGCAAAAATACATGGAAACCCTCTTCTGGCCAGTATGAGGGCAGCATATCCTCTCAGTCAGTAACTTTAGTGAAGAAAGTCTAAGTCTCTATGTACAAAAAAAGCCCCCAAAGCAGTGGCAGAGGCTCTGTATGAGGGTTCCCCCCCCCT
>NW_015090805.1:588878-726236 GCF_001431845.1 Calidris pugnax
CCAACTGTATAAAACTAATAGTGTTGCAAAATTTTTATATAAAAATTCCCTGAGTTTCTCACTCTCACATTACTGGACAGACATTCTGAGACGGGCAAATAGGAGGACAAGGAACAACATCCCCCACAATCTGTATTGTGGTTCATAAGAATGAACCAAACAACAAAAAAACACATGACTGATCAGAAATGGAGACATGAGTATATGTCCTGACCTAGGATGGAAGAAGACCTGTTAGCCTACAAATCTTAAAACGCTGCAGGAAAAAAACCCACTTTTTACAGTCTGCATTTTGAGATGCTGAATTTGTTGATTTTAAATGGTTGCGGTTTGTATCAAAGTCTCTAGAATTTCACACCTTCTCCTCTGTCTAGTATAGTCTGCAGGTTTTAGAATGCTTGTGCTTTCAGTGTCTCATGAAGCATGCAGCTAACCTGCAGCAGACCCTCATCCCTACTTGTCAATAATATTCTTTCATTAAGGAGACACATATTGCATAGTTATTTAAATCAGGTGTATGCATATACATAATGCACATGCATATATCATGTATCACATCAACACAGACTGATAAAGGTCATGCAAGGGCATAGCAAGAAAATAATATATGACAATATATGAATAAATATGTTTGGTGTTAGGAGAAAAAAACCATTAGTCCATGAAAACATGAATTTTGGAAGTTAAACGCAAAACCAAATAGTTTTATCCTTTGTTAATTTAATGAAAATTAAATTTTATTTCAGTTGTTTTGCAAATATTGAAAACAAAAAACCAGGTAATTTTAATACTGCCTCAAATCATATTACTTCTGGATAGTTACACTTTCAAAGTTATAGATAGATGCAGTAAAACATATACAGGCTACTTTTCTTGAACAGGCAGTATTAAAACTGAAAATAGCAAAGAGAAGAGAAGAAAGCTGATTTTTACACATGCAAAGACACACAACCATAGCTGAATGATATGCCTTAAAGGAAAACAAAGGGATACCTACTTTCTGCTGCTAGAAGTCCTAGTAGGAAGGCAGCATTTGGACAAACAACAAACAGTATGAAGATTTCAGAACAAGCGATTTATTAAGCTGCAACCTAGCACACTGGTTTAGCCACATAATAGTATAAACAAACTGACAAGACCCCCCCCCTCCCCTTTTTTTTAATATGGTTTCTCTGTGTGAAGCAAATGTGAGTTGTGGACTGCGATGGGAGGAAAAGAAACACTTGGCACTGGGGAGGCAGCACTTCTCCGCAGTGTTAGGTATCTATAATACCAGACTTTTTCCAACATTGGTTAAACTACTTTAAAAAACTCATGAACAAAAAATGATTTCAATAATATCTTAAGAGGTGAACTGACAAACTATTTCAACACACTGCAAACAAGCATAACATCATATTAAATAATGTATTTACTAACTAGAATTTAGCAATATTATATTGAAATCATTTTGTTACAAAAGTTTCAGTGAGAAGCACTATGAGAACCATTTAGAAATAGAACCGGTTTATTATTGATTTTAATTAACAGTGACTTTATATACTTAAACGTTCTTGTATTTAAACATAACAGAACAAAGATTAAATAGTTGAAAAATCATAAAGATAATAATGGAGTACTGGAAACACTCAAACTCATGATCTCAAAACTGGTAGTCAGTTATATCTGTAATACTAGATAAAGAATTAATACCAGTAAATTATAAGGTGAGCATAATGTTTTTTTCCCAGGCACTTACAAGTGTTACACAAGAACCTTTGTGAATATTTACAAAATCAGTGATAATTTTTGCATAACAACAGTATTTTTTTGTGTCATTGTTTTTAAGATATGGGCTTATATTCTACATATTTAATGGAATCTTAATTCCATGAAACTATTAACCGCTCATTAACCTGCGATTTAAGCTAGTTCCACATATGCTAGAAACAGTCATCTTAGAACTTGGCCATACATTTGCTGTTCAATCCCACTCTGCAAGACTGTCAGACCCAGCTTTTTTCCCATTAGTATTACTTTCAAATTTGAAAATCAAGACCTCATAAAATTTTCTCATTTGATATGACAATATAGATTCTAACAAGATTAAAAAGAATGAAAATTGAAGTTTACATACAGCGATTCTGAGACAAAATTATCAAAATGCACTTATAAAAATGTCATATGACATTTGTGCCTTGCAGTTTGAGAAAACAAGCTAGAAACACTGATGCAGACTTAAACATGCCTGCTTTCTGTTCATCACCTTTCACCGCTACCACAGAGCTCAGAAAGCACACAAATGTTCAGGAAGTACTGCAACAGTGCTATTTAGTAGCCTCAGCTAAATAAGTACATTTGGTCAGTCAGTCTGTTATAAACATGCTGCTATACTTTCTCTGTGGTTGAACTGAAACACAGCATTATAAAATGCCTTACGGGAATTTAGAACTGTTCGCAGCAAAAAGCTACTCTGAAACTTGTTACTCATGTTTCAGAATACGAGCACTATAAACCAAGAAAACCAAGAATATGAGCACTATAAACCAAGGAAAGTCCTTTAAAAAAAAAGTAACATTTGCTTTAATTTAAAAAGCAGTTATGCAGTTTTCCAAAGACTATGGACTGCCGCACTGGCTTAACTGTAACACTGGAGTCAGTAGTTCTGAAAATGCAGCTACAAAAAGGTTTTTGGAAATACAAAGTTATAAAAAATCCTCTTCGGTTTATCGGCTTTTCTAATTGCCGGCCTAAAAACCTAAACATCCTGAATCTGCTTAAAACTGCAAAGTAAACTAAATGCTGCTCCTGAATTCACTTTCCTGAGCCAAAATGCCAAACAATTCCACAGCCTTCCCTTGGACTGCTGCAGAACGGGGGGCTGAAGAAGCAAAAGGAGGAAAAAAGAAGCGCTTTACATGGGTGATGTTCATTGTTCAGCCCGAGGCATTGCTATCAAAAGACTTGAAAACTTTATCTCCGTAAGGGGACCAACGGTCAACATATGACACAAGCAGAGGAAATCCTCTGTCTTGATCTAGGGTGCAAATCAGGTGATAGGAGAGCCGGGGAGCGGGGGCTGAGGGGCGGTGGTGGAGAGAGGGAAGGAAGTAGGGTGGGGAAGGGCAACAGAGAGCAAAATGACTGTGAATTTCTCCAGCACCTAATTAATTTCATGGTCCAATTCAAATACTCCCTACCGGAACAATTTTTCTCATGTGCCAGATTCAGCCTTTGAGGCTGCTGATTGCTAACTTCTGGTTTATATTTGTTTCAACATATTAAATATATCCAAAACAGTCACTGCCTTGGAAAACTGATGTTTTACAATGTCTTGAAGACAGGCAACCTGAAAGTCGAATGTTTTACAGTCTAGCAAAAAACATTTGCAAGATGCTTGTCATTTCAGCTGTTTAGTGGCTTTACTAAAGAAGTTACCGAACACGTTTTACAATGTCTTGAACCTGAAAGTCGAATGTTTTACAGTCTAGCAAAAAACATTTGCAAGATGCTTGTCATTTCAGCTGTTTAGTGGCTTTACTAAAGAAGTTACTGAACACAGCCTATCAGGAGTAATGTTTTTGTTTAATAAATATTTACCTAATTTTTCAAAACATTTTAAAAGCCTTTACCATCCTCCCTCAAAATTCAGCAACACTAATTTCTGCCATGTTAGCAACAGAATGATAGCAGAATTAAGTCCTTTAGAGGACAGTTGCTGGTGAAAGAAGAAACAGATCACCCATATCTTAGCTGTGGGAACCACAACATAACACACTCTGTAGGAATGAAACGAAGATGTGTACAGAAAAATACCTGGCTAACTTTAAATGAAATTTATCTGTGCTCATTCCCATCTAATTTAGCTATGCAATTTGCTGATCCTCATTGGAGAGTTCTCTGATAAGAATATCCTTTGTGACTCTGCATCTAAGTCACCTGACTCACTACCTACAGTGTCCTCATATCCCAGGTCACTCTGGTAGTATGGGAAGATGCTCAAAGGGTCTAGTAATCCCGGGTTCACTGAAGTCTGAGGAAGCCGGAAAAGACAGAACTTAAATTTTCTGTTTCTGTGTTTAGAAAGACGTGGAGGAGGCCAGGATATACAATTTGCATAACATAATAAGCATTTACACATCTGCATCTTTTTCTCAGTAGGAGTTCCGCATTTGCCTGTTTCTGACAAATCATTTAATTTTCATGATAAGCTTAATGAAATTTTATGGGAGGATTAATTAGGCAGCAACATTTAAAATATTAAACGCTCTTCATTAGAGTTTATGGCCTGGAATAACATTACGAGATGTCAGGAAGGAAACTTAAATAACCTTAAGTTTCTACTGCAGTTCAAGAGTTTTGTGTCTGATTTCTATAATCTAGTTCAGTTTAGAATCATCACAAGAACCTATCCTTACAAGCTAGAAGTATTTGAAAACTTTATTGGTGTACTTCTGAAGGGGAAACAAAAAATAGTTCTGTATCTAGGAACTTCAGAAGCTGAAAGTTGCAGTATCTTTTCTTGCAAGCCTCAGTGTTTATCCTGAGAGATTAAATATTCTATCAGCTAATGCAGTTGGTCAGGGAAACATCATGAAAGCTACTCACTTAGTATGGTTTCCTGATCACTGTTATCTCCCATCAGTAAGATCACCAATGTTATTTTAGAGAATAACTGCGCTTTCCTAAGAAATTCAAGCTATTGCTTCAGTTATTTCAGAGATGAACACAAGATAACAAGTGGCTTCAGCATAGATATTCTGTAGATTTTACATGTGTACTGGACTCATGTATTCTGTGAGCAGAAAAAATAGAACTTGTAGCTTTTCTGTATACTGATATCTGCAATTACATCATCCTATGAGGAAGACACATGCCCTGTTGATGTGAGAATGAAACTGGAAAGAGGAACTGCAGTTTTTAGACTAGGAAAGTTGCTACTGCCAATCATTTGGTGAGCTATCTGTTTTATTGAAATGGGAGAAGTAGCTGGAAACAAAACCAAAGCACTGCAAGTAATTCTGGCTGAAGTAAAACCAACTTTATCTTTCTTTAAAATAATGTATTGATTCTTAGCTACAAGTACAGCAAGTATTCAACAGCTGGCTGCCTGAAATTAAGCCACAAGGCTTTGATTACCCGTTAGCAAGAAACGATCTGCAGTTCCCATTCAATTCTATAGAAATTATGAGCAATATGCATCTCTAAGGATGAAGGAATCTTCTAAATTAAGTTCTCAAACCTGAATTCCAAGAAGTGAAATTTAGTAATTTTAACAAAAAAATTCCCCCAATTTCTATATCAATGACATTGAAATATTTTATAAAAATTTCTTGCTCATATGAAAAAGCAGAAAAGGAACACAACATATGCAATCATTAAGTAATTTTCTCACCTGTAAAATACTGGGAAAGAGAATTATCACACAGCAGTTCAGCACATGTAATTAGGTTCCTGAAACACCTTCTAGTAAAATAAGTATTATAGCTAAAATATTCTGCCAGTACTACTTAGTTTAATTCAGAAAAATAAAAGAATCCCATTGGCCTTAGATTTTTCTTAAAAATTTATTTAACTTGATTCCAATTCCTAATTTTACGTCAGACCAACCCAGACTTTTGCACTGCAAATGTTCTGAGTGATGTTCTGTCAAAATTAAGATATAGAACTATGACAGGGCTGTGTTAGTACAGGGACTGCCAGGTTATTTAAATTCCTGAATATGGGCTGAGGACAAAAGAACTGCTTGGAGTGAGGTCACTGTCCTGCCGGAGGCCTAGTGACGTGCTAACAGCACAGACAAGGTATTATCTTCCCCTTTGAAGTATGTTGGGAGGTCCTTGAAGTACATGTATTGTCTCCCTCTGAAGATTTGGGGGTCTGGGTTATAGCATCAGAAATACTGTCCAGCGTGCTTTAAAGAGGAGACATTTTAACCATACTGTTCTCTAAAACAGGAGATCAAGAAACTCTGGTACGCAATTATTTCTTTTTATATAGAACTATTAGTAAGGCATGAGAACCTTGGTTTTGCCTAAGAATTCAAGACAAAATTTCCGTAAGCTTTTACACTCAAGTAATATAAAGAGATATATGAGGTTATAAATCTACTTGTAATTAAATGTACATACAACAAATAAAAAAAATCAGACAGAATTTCTGTAGAAACTTACAACTGTGCAGGGAGCTTATCTTCATTTTCCAGTCACTAACACCATTATGACTAGAAACTATTTATGCCTTCATATTTAAACGTTAACTTAATATCCAACTTTATGAAATCATGAGAAATTAGTAAATACTTGGTAGTCTAGTCAGTATAGAATCAAGACAGATTGACTGCAGTAAATATACTTTCTGTTAAAATACCTGAGGAAGTGGGGTCTTCAGAGAAGTCTGGCAGCTCTTCAGGGGGGTCACCATAGAAGGAGTTGAATTTGTGGCTTGACACAGCTGCTAGTACCGCCCCCTGAGTAAAAATACACACAAAGTCTAAATTACACAAAGAAGGATAACGAAACATTTCCAGACACGTTGGATCATTCAATCTCCTGAGGTCTCTTGTGTATTGACCTTCTCACTGAAGAGTAAATAGATTTTACGGTCTTCAGCTCTGCTTTGCTGTTACCAGTGACCATATCCAACAGAAGACCTGGTCATACATTACTCTAAACATATTCTTTGTGAGGGGATTAATGAGAACAATTCTTTATGGGTAAGCATTTAAAAAATTAAGTGTGAGGCATAAATTCCCAATGTAAACAAAATAACTAATTTACTTCTCTTTTCCTCCAACCAACACCGGGTGGCTTAGCAAGTATAAAAATTCACTCTTTAAGGCAACACAGTAAGTTATTTGAGAAATTGTCAGAATCTGACAGCACTAGGATATTTGATATCCATAATATATCTATATGAAAATGTAATAATCTCAGACTCCCAGAACGAGCGTTACATGGGAAGTTACAAAGCCAGAAAAAACAGTTATCTGCTCTGACATATATTTACTTGTCCAAATAAATTACAGCTTAACCACTTGGGTTTTAATGTCTTACAGCTGTGGCAGTAGGCAAAATGGACAACAAATAATTTCAGGAAACATTCTGCAGACAGAACACTGCTTTGGATAAAATGGTAGAAACCAAATAGCATAGGTATACAAGCACTCAGGAGACTAAATATAATGGTCTCCCCAGGAAGAAATCTGGGAAAGACCTGAAACTGCATCTAGAGCAGGAAAACAGGTCATATTCTAAAATGTACTAGTTAACATTTTAATGAAACCATTGCATGGAGATACAACCCACCTAAGTGCTGTTTATCATGAACTATGGCAACTGTTGCATCCTAATTATCAGTTGTTTTTGCAACTACATGAAACTTTTGCAAAGCAGCAACTCAGTTTGTGCATCTGTGTTTTATTACAAATTATAAAAAAAATCCTCATGAATTGTAATGCTGCATGTTTCCATTAACATTTTCTCAACCTTTCAGTGAATTTAAAAATGCTTCTGTTAAACTTTCCAAGATAGGAACTGAATAGAAACCATGTTGTTTTGGGCTAAAATGTTAACATTCATGGCTGAGAAATAATCTTGTGTATAGTTAAACATAAAGGTGATAAACTGCAGAATACATCTTTGCTCTTCTTGAAAAAATATATTAAAACATTACTATGTTCCTTTTATTATAAATGTAACACAATAATAACAGAAGCCATTGCTCTATTCTTTCCTCTCCAATAATTCATATTGTACACAATTACTGAATTAATTTAAGAATAAGACCTCATACACACCTTGGTTGATACAATTGGTGTTGAAATGTAGTTTGAAAACTATACACTAAGAAAGAAAGGACAAACACCCTTAACAAGACATCATTGCAATAAACAAACGTAAGGGTCTGTTTTCAACTTTTTATTTTATTGCTGACTTAAAAATATATATTTCTCTTAGCACTTTTGAAATGAATAAAGTATCACACAAAATTCAAATTATGTAATTGTATTGTTTTAACACTACATTCATTTTACCTTTAGTTTTCTTCTTGCATTGAATTTTCTCAATTGTTCTACTGTTTCTGGAAGATGAATCTTGTATGCATAGCGATCTCTCTCCTTAAAAAAAACCACAAAAAAACCCATAACAAAAGAAACATTAAATAAAAGCTCTTAATATTCTCTCCACAATAAGAAACTAGACAAGAAGTGTACCTAGACAAGAAGTACCCTATGGAGAATGAGGATTTGTTACAACTTAGGGAAAACTTCAAGAAGCTGAGAGAGATTGAAATATTTTGAAAGACTTCTTAAATTGGGCCAGGGATATTTTCTTTTTATAATTTTGTTTCCCACTTCATCATAAGACCCTAGCCTTTTGCTTTACTGTTGTGTTGTTAGTCAGCCTGTGGCTAGCATTGAACTTTGAAGCTGGCAAGCGCAAAGTAGTTCTGCTTCTCGGGAGTCACAAATCCCAGTGAAGCAATGTATTCAAGCACTCTTTTAAGTGGTGCTTGATACTTCAGGTAACCTTGGGAGGTGTGGTGCATGCCCAAGAAAGCAGTAAGTGCCAGCTCCACGGCTGGTGACACCAGGTGCTAGCTTACAGGAAGAATTCTCCACTCTAGATGCAGACAAAAAAATTGCCAATGAACAGCGCACAGCGGGGGCAGAACTTGCAGCAGCTGACTACTTTCTTTCCGTGCCCCAAATCATCACAGAAGCTACACACACTTATTAATTTAACGTAAAAGTTTATCACATACATCTCCTGAATCAGAGTGAAATCACTGGCAGAAGTAATTCAGTCTCTCTACCACACAAAACATGTCTCTGTCTCGTGCTGTATTTGGCTGCCATCTATAAATGGTTACATGAAAACTGTAAGTTGGCAGGGAAGGCAGTTTATTGTAGGCAAAAATAAGAGAGGACTGACTGAGAGAATGCTGGTCTAAGCTTGGAAACAAAGTTGTCTCAGACTATATTTTTTTTCTCCTTGCTTGTCATTCAACAAATAATGGCAACAGCAGAAAGAGACCACAGATATCGTAAGTGCTACACTATATAGCCACAACTTGCACATTTGCATTACAGAATTATCTTTTTAAAAAGCCTAATCAGCTTAGTCGCTCACACAACAAAAATGGCAAAGTTTTCTGCCATAAATAATCCTCAACAAAATCCTTGCTTTGGCATCTAATTGTGGGTAAGCTCACAAAGTGAGGAAAAAGTCAAATTACAAGCAGGTAAAACCAGATCACCCATGTATACCACATACTCAGTCACTGAAATACGATCATTTGGGATGGTGTCCATTTCTATGCTCTTTGAAATATTTGATGCACTATGTATGCCCACACACTCCTGATCTCCTTTTACAAGCTAGACCATTCTGCAGTTTGGAATACAGGAGTTGGAGCCAGAAAGAGTGCAGACAAGTGGAAGAATGACTCCATTCACTAGAAGTGAGACCATTTACTTGGAGGGAGAAGAAGAACATATGAGCCTGTGCTTCCCAGATTTTTGAGCTTTTTGGTGTCAATATTTGAAAATATTTAGTAAAAAATAATTTGACTACCAGATGCCACACAATTTTATATAGTTACAGTAGCCATTGAGCAACACAGAACCACACACTTCCTCCACTCTGGTGGGATATTTCAGGAATCTAATGTAAGAAAGCAGCACAGTTCAGTAGCATAATGTACTGCAAGAAACTGCATGGCTACATGCATAATAAGAAACATGTCTAGATATGACTGAGCAAAGAAGAGATCAGAAATTACTCCTCTGGAGTTTCAGAGACTAAAGGACACATGAATACCTTCTTCAAGTTTTATTCTATGCAGCCCTACTCCCTGCACTCTGATGCTGCCAAAGATGCCTAATTGAGTTTGCTTTTGCTTTAAGCAAGAGTTCAAACCTAGTAATTACCAAAATCTCAGGCTCTAATCTTACAAAGCACTTAAAGCACATTATCACATATTTTTTACAATATCATGTCTACTTTGAAAAGTTCAAATAAATCAACAAATAAGTCTTTTTCTCCCTTGAAGAGGAAATTGGTATTTAAACAACTGCTTTTACTACCTTTAACCAGGGATGATTCAGTGCTTCATATACTGTTATCCTTTCTGCTGGATCCAGCATAAGCATGCGGCGTACCAGATCTTTGGCACTTTCAGAAATATGGCTCCATTGCCTAGGATTCATCTGATTAGAAGCAAGAAAAAAGAAATTAAATTAGTAATAAGTATATAAGAAAGAATCTACATTTTAGGTAGATTCTGCAGAGATTTAACACTGGTTGGTACTTGCAAACATTTTATTATAGTACATGTAAAAAGGAAGTTTCTAAGTTTTTTAATAACTTACAAAACTGTACATTAGTTGCTACCGAAATGGCATAAAAATTTGAAAACAGTAAGCACTATATCACACAAAAGCTGACATAACCTTGGTATTATGTTACAATCGCCGTATAATTTTCTACATATGCTACATTTTGTTCTGATGAAAGTGACCCTTCAGTAGAAAAAGAAAAAATAATTGGGCTTTGTCCGATAGTTAACTATTCATATGATAAATGTAGAAATGAAATCTGCTTCTGAAATCAATATGAGTGGCACGACAGTCTATATATATCAACCCACGCTTTCAAGCCAGTGATGCTGAGTAAGAAGGAAGTCAACTAAAGCCTGTTGTGAACTATTCTGGTCCTGTCCCACAGGTATCATGGACAATGGCTCTTCCCTATAAATTCCTTTCAATTTTACAACAGCTAAGCATCTCCAGCCACTCAGGTAGAAAGCATGCATACTGATATGTGATCAACAATATGAGCAATTGCAACACGTTTTAGAGTAGAACTATACCTTCAGAAGACAACAATGCGAAGGACAATTTAGAATATATTTTCATCTTGTGTATATGCAGATTTGTGTCCAACTGGTCAAGATAACAGACACCTGATAAAACCATACTAAAGCAAGAAAATTCTTTCTGTGATAAGGGATTCTATCCTTAAGCTATTTCTAATATTTATTTAATTTATGAGGAACTTAAGTTTTATTTAGTTGGTACACTGCTAACTTTACAAGGTACTAAATGAAAATTCAAAATTATAACCAGTCTCTTTTCAATGTTATAATCTGTTAATTTAAAGAGGTCCATTTTATTTAAAATCAGTCTTTATGAAAAATAATTGCTTTAAATTGGAGCACTCGGGAACATTACCTGGCTATGAAATGCACATGTATAGTTGTTATTTGCCATTTCTTTTTCAGCTCTAATAAAATGAAGGTAATTGCAAATTTGTAGCAAGACTGTTTTGAAATCCTTATACGATTTTCACTGAATAGACATATTACTATGGAAACAGGAACAGAAAAGGAACTGAGAAGACACAATGTGCTGGCCATGACCTTTTTTTTAAACTAAGAAAAGTTAACTTGTACGCTTCCAGATGGTGTTAGCTGCTTAAGAGATTCCACGAAGAAATCTTAATGTGAAACTGGACCATCTACCAGTCTATGCAATCCAAGACTAGGGCCATGAAGAAATCCTGCTGTTTCTTGGAATACAACATTTAAAGAATGAAAAATGCACTGTGACCAAGTGTAGTACCACTGCTGTCACTTACATTTTAGCAGACTACTGTTAAATTCATATAATAAAACACTTACTAAACTATATTACAGACTATCAGACAGTTTTTGGAGTTTCTTAATTTGCTTATACACAGTTCGTGTATGATCTTGGTTGCAAAGTAGAGCAAAACCAATTTTTGACAAAATTGCAAAAATAGTGAAGTCGAAGCTTTAAATTTGTTTTCCTAACGGCTCTAGGATGCTTATGTTGCAAAACATGCTTATCATGCACGTACATCAATTAGCTTTCAGTTGCAAGTGTCTCCTTTTGAATCACCTGCTGCACTTTACTACATACTGTAGTACAAGAAAAATGCATAACTACATTTTTACAGTAACGTGCATTTTGTTTTAAATCAAGGCAATATTATGACCAGCCTTTATGACACTTCTTTTAGTTGATTAAAAAAAATATTAAGTGATCTATAAACCTAAGGTCATATACAGTATGCTATCTTCACACCTATGCTTTATGTAATTGTACTGCGCTCGATGTACTATTAGGGGCTGGTTGTTGCACACATTTATTATTTCGTCTCAGTAAATATTTCTGTATTCTAATTCCTAACATTGATACAAACCACAGCAGGAACAAGTCAGACTGGAGAGAGAAGATCATCTCTCCTCCTGTGTAACATAGATTTATATAAGTTTCAAATTTAAATCAGGCTAAAAACAAAAATCAACTTCCAGAAATGTTACCAGCAGAGCTCATCTCACTGGAAAAGGATCCAGGTACGCTGTCATTTACCTTGTATTTTCCTTTAATAATGCCTTCAAATAATCTTTCCTTGGTTCCATAAAAAGGCAAACAACCGCTTAGCAGGATAAAAAGGATCACGCCACAACCCCAAACATCTACAGGCTTCCCATAAGGTTCCCTTTTTACCACTTCTGGTGCCATAAAATGCGGTGTTCCTACACGTCCTAAATGGAAATAAGAACAAAATTGAGTCAAAGTGATGTGTGTCAAACAAGGAAATGAAGAATATCACTGCATTAAACTAAAACAGTTTTAATAAGTTTTGTTCATGGGTTAAACTTTAACACAATTCTTTTTGCCTTGTGTTTAGTATTTATTAGGTATATCTGGTGACACAAATCAATAGTTTCCCTTTTGCTTGATTTACACTTTTATAAACTGAGAAATATTCTATCCTATCCTGCAGACTGTAAAACAAGATTTATATAAGAGCACTAAGATTCTTCAGTGAAACATGTCATACAAAAGTGGCATATAAAAGTAAAAATATCAATTTGGACAACCTTTGAAACAGGAATTATTTATCCAGAGAGCATGTACAGAGATATTAAAGATTTCTAGTCTACACTGCTTACTTCATAAAGCTGCCTCTAACTGGCAAGAGCATAATCTGGTCTGATGCTCTGCCCAAATCTTAGATAGTCTACTGAAACTGCCAACAAGAATGCAAAATGCTACCAAATGTGTTGTTCATTTATTTGAAGTAGGCAGTATCTTACTGCAGATAAAAAGATAATGCTAACTTGTTTCACGGGGTGCTTTCAATGAGTGTCAGACAGTAATGGTTCTAGGGCAGGACTGATTTTGGATTGGTAATGAATGTATACCCACAGAAACAAAATGTATTTAGTACCAACTAATCTTTTGACTGGGTAAACTGATTAGAATGACTTCATTCAATTTCTGCGTAACACATTAAGCCAAATAAAAGCAACAAATATTTTACCTCTCCCTATAAATGTTCCCCATTGAAAAAAGATTTGCAAGAATTAAGCTTTGAATGCTCAGAGCATCACTGACACTTATAAATACTGTAGTCTTTGGACTACCCTGGTTCCACCAAGTACCGGCAGAAGAAAAAGAAACACAGCTGTAGCAAACTTACCACTTGCACAACCTTCAAAAATTATTCTTCCTCACTGATACTATAGCGGAGTTCAGAGGCTCCGTTCAAAGTTTGCAGCATCTTTGTGCTGGCTAGGAGAGTCTACAATGCAGCCTAGAGAATCCGAGATGTTTGCATGGCACGTATTTAATTCAGTCTTGTCATGTAAAGAGATGCTTGCTAGACTTGCCTATCCTGCACATCACTTGAATGCAAGTTAGCTAAATCACAGCACTGGTAACAAACATCTAGAAGACTACCTGGCAGTAGCTTACTCAGTAAAGACAATCCTTCGTTTATACCACCTAATACAGGAATACAATCTGACTATGCTTTGTTAACTAGTCCTCATTCATCCCTTTTTGCATCTACAAGGATTGAAACATTGACAGAAAGATGGTATCTTTTTCACCATACTATTCTTAAGGAGAAACACCACCATTGTCAAACTTCATCACCTGGCTTTGTGATAAACCTTTTCCTTACCAGTTTATGAGGCAAATCCCTCTGCCAAGAACATGTTAGGAATCTGCCTGTGACAAAGGAACGTTAACTCATCACTAAGCTAGGGTGGTATCCTAAAAAGTCCACGCACTCTAGGCTGACATGATAGCAAAGGGTAGTTCCTTCCCAGGCTGACAAAAGAGTTAAACAGCAAGATGCTGCAAGTCCAACTCATCCCTCGTACCACTGAGGGAAGAGGAAGGATATTTACTCTGGACAGAGATGGACATGGGGAAAGATTACTAATTCTTCTTGTTGGTTACACACTATTTATAAGCTTTCAGCCTAATTGATAAACCTCAAAGCCAAATCTTCAAGATCACAAATATAAGGTAAAGAATTATCTCCTTAGATGACCCAAAGTCTCTCTCTCTTTCAGATGGCTGATGACAGGAAACGGAAAGAAAACATAAAGTATATATATCCAGCATGCACAAGTTGCTGAGAACTCTGTCCCCATCCGCCTCCCCCTTCCCCCTTTTTCTTTTCATGTGCTTGCAAATCTAGATCTCTATGGGTTTCCTAATTTTTTTCCCCTAAGATGCCATCATTTGTGATAGCAAAAGCATTAACATTTCCAGCTCAGTATCAGCCTATGCATATACATAAACAGCAACACCTGCCAGTTCAAACAGTAACTGTGTGTCTCTTCAGCTGCTCATGTGATGTTAGTGGTATGCATACCACAGTCTGGAAATCTTTAGTACAGAAGACTTCACATAAGACCGCAGAGAGCAGCCTGGCTTACCCAATTCTTGCTTATCGCAGCGGTAAACTTCCTGGCATTTGGGTGCAGAGGTACCCATTTGCAATTTTGGAGCAGGTGTAACCTTCTTACACATTGAAAAAAACATTTGTGGTAAGAAAGCTTGTTTAGATCTTTTTTATCAATATGAATGGAAAATCATATATACTCTGAAGATTCTGCCTTCCTACCAGGCTTTCTAATTGCTGTTATGAGACCTGGGAAGTCTAGAGAAAAGTGATTATTCAAAAGACAAACAGCAGAAAAGTTCAGGGGAGATACAGTCATCTGAATTAAGTAGTTAATGAAACTAAGAATCCTACATATCAAGCAATATCTTAGTTGATTTAATGTGTATTTCCAATAATAGTGTGTCACTCGTCAACTCGGGACCTTCTTTGTGTTTTAAGTAGACAATTGCAGAGACGATCATGGTAAAAAAATGAGTACGTGCTGTGAGAACCAGACCTAAAGGTTTGGGGTTTTGTTTGGGGTTTTTTTTCTTTGCCAATACATTTAATTGTGCTGTACTGTATTTGCAGTACAGTGAAGGTCGACCTATAGAACATATTGTTCTGAGGAAAACGTGTCCATGCAAACAGTTACCCACCCTACATTTTCTCTTATGGTGCAAACCAGCATATTTAGCCACAGCACATGCTACATAAGCAATACAGCAGCATTGTTGGACATTTAGGTGTCAAAGTGCTGGCAGCAGTGGGGCTGCAGGGGTGGCCTCAGTGAGGAGAGGCTGTTTTACCTGTGATGGTAACTGGTAAGCAGTTTGCATGTATTTATCTTGACCCATGAGCTTTTTCATCCTATTTTCTCCCCCTGCTCTGCTGAGCAGAGGCAGTGAGTGAGCAGGTGGTGGGAATCTGGCCCTTAGCCAAGGTCAACCCACCACATGTGGTTATGCTGGTATTAACATACAGACTACTGACTAAATGGAGAAAGATAAGATTAATCTTTCTCCAAAGATACAGCTTGTTTCTTTCATTTCTAGTTTTCAAATGCCACCTTACCTGATTTAATCAAGAGCTGTATAAAATAAGTCATCTACAGTGCCAAGAGAGTATCCAAAGTGTGTATTTTTTTGTTTCCCTTTCCCCTTCAGCAAATAATGTTTCAAATTAAAATTCCTTTGCAGAAATTGATAAGCAAGAAGAATCCTTCATTATTTATATGCATTCATAAATGTATGCAGAACAGACAGTTTCTTGAAACTGAGCATTAATCAGCTTCCCTATATTTTGCAAAACAGGGTCCTGATGGTGGACAACAATTTCAGATTTCCTCTGCTCCTCTACTGCACTTCCTGACCACAGAGCAAGGAAATACAAAAATACTTACAAAACTACTGAATATCAACAAGAAACAAACATAACTTGCAACAGTATGCTTACCAAAATTGCAGACAAAACACAACATACAAGCATTTCTGAGGCACTAGCCATCCACTGCCAGCACTGTTTATTAGCAATTACCTTCATCATATTATAAATTTTTTCCATAGACATATCTTTTTCTAACAGAACAAGCTTCTTGAGGTTTACTTCCTACTTTATATGTGACAATAGACAAAATATAGCCTCATGATGCCTCAAGGTTCTTATTTTGCTTGATCTGTTGACCTCATAACAACTGAAGCTGCATGTTTACTTAGTACTCAAGAGCTCTTCTTACGGACAAACTGACAGAAGTTATGGTTAAAAATGACTGTCTTTCCCTGATCATCTCAAATTTTCTTTCGCCTCCTTTGGAAGTTAAAGAACTTAGATGATAGATGGAGGAATGGGATCTTTGTTGCCCTGGTTCAAAACCAGTATACCATAAAAATCCACTTTAATGAACTGTTTTATGTTGAGCAGAAGGAACAGACTAGTTCAGGAACAGGTAACATTCTACACAGCTATTTAAGACCCCAACAGACTGTTGCTATAAACTAGATGAAAAATGGATGCAACTTAATAGCATGCTGAAAAATCAGTACTACTAAACATTTATATGTACTTATAAATTTAATATGAGGACTCAATAAGTATAAATGAAATGAGAAAGAAGGCTAGTCTAACTTAATAAAATCCTGCCATTTATGGTGGTGGTGAAAATCCCAATTTCATCTCCATGAAAAAAAAAACCCAGAACAAAAAAAAATTTAATTGGTTGAGACTGAACTGTCCAGTTCAGGTAAAAAAATGCATATATTTATGGGTATGTATGTATTAGAAACTTAAAAAGGCTTAAGTTATTTCTGGGGTGGCTGTCATCCTCATGACAACTAACCACCTCACTGAGTTCATCAAAGGAGCAAATGATGATTTTAAGGTTATTCTAAGAACTGACCTAAGCAAGGACTGCTGAGCTGCACTTAGCTCAACAAAATGAATGGAATGCACATATGAACATATATAGAAAAGGATTTTTCCTATGTTGCAACTACAAGAACTGTAAGATGAGTATCAGTAACAGGATAAACAAACTCTATACGCAGCAGTTTTCTAAAATCATGGATATTCATTGGTCTTTAGACCAAGTATCACTTCGGCTGAAAATTATCTAGTAGAAAAATCTGCGTTCTAAACGTGTCCAGTGTAAAATTTTAAAATTGTTCTCAACAATCCAATTGTTTTAAAATACTTTATAAGCTTTTGAATTTTCTTTGGTGTTTTGGGAGAAGCTTTGCAGCTTTTGGGAGGCAGTGGGAAAAAGAACAGTAAGCATCTTCATTCTTCTCTCTTTCATAGATAACTTCTGCCTTCCACAGGTCCTTTATTTTTCAGGATGACAGAATACTCATGGATATATTCGAATGACTGCCCATGAAAACATAACATTATCTTATTTAAATAAATGTTACATGCATGCATACACACATGATTTTCAGTTGTATCTCTATGTGAGAAGAAATCATATGGAAGACTGGAATCTATTTTCTGTCTATGTGCTTCTAGGCTCTTCTTATCTGTTCTAGAGTAGCATTAACCAAAAGTCATCACTACGTGAAGACTCAGCAGTAGTATGTATTCAATGTGATACTTCCCTCCATCCAACTCATTGTAAATAAATGCCTACATCAAAGTGTTTGCTGACTTAGGAAGCACTCAATGCCTGAATAGGTACAGATATTAGACATCTTATTTCTAGAGGTAAGCTTTCTTATCAGCCAGTTTTGAGGCATGTTGGTAGTCTGGAATTTTAAAATTTCTAATTTTGCTGATTTTTCCTGTGGATAAACAGAGCTTCAGTCTTAGTCTTCAGGTGTTGTCAATTTGATATCATTCACAAGCACTAAAGATAAATTTTGACTTACCTTTGATAATTTACTTTCTATGACTCTTTCCATATTATTCCAGACAATAGGGCTATGCTTTCCACAAGAAGAAGAGTATATACAGAGACCCAATCAGATTTTGTCATCCCTAAGGCAGGGGACTGATGACCAAGATATCAGAAGGAAGTCTTTCAACAGCAGTAGTATCTGAACGATGTATAAGGAAACAACTGGAACAAATAATTTTTAGGAAAAAAATGTGAGGTACTAATAAACATCACCATCTGACCTCTCACAATAGTGTAATAAGAAATATGTTCATCAATTAAGGAGTTTCTAGAAGAGTAGGATGTCCAGAATAATGTGGAAGGAATCAAAGGATCACACACAACAGATCAGATAGATCAATACTTTACTACTTTTAATTCCTTTCCACATTACTCCAGACAATAGAGATGTTTAAAGCAGGTGTACAGAGGAGATGACTAGATTTAAAAAAAAAAAAAAAAAAAAGGGCAATTCAGCTTCAGCACAGAAGACTGTCTGAAGAAAATGTATTTTAAAAGATGCATCAGCCGATAACTGGACAACTGGATATCAGTGTCCAGAAAATGAACAAAGCAAAGATCACACATCAACCAGACAAATTATAATAATCGATTCAATGGCCTTTTCAGCCATAAAACTATGATGGAGGAAGTAAATCTAAATTGACTTTAAAACATGTTAACCCCCTGTAAGCACTCTCAAATCAACCCAGATGTGAAGTGGAATTTGTGAGAGACAGTGAACCACAGCTATATCTTTAAAATAAATTTTTAAACAAACAAGGTAAAAATTTTGAAGAGGCTCACATTTTTTTCATGTTATAGGGAAAAAAATTAAAAAATCATTAAATACTGCTCTTGCTTTGCAGAGGAAAGTAACGCTACAATTTAAGTGAAAGAAGAATACTAGTGTAGGACCTCAGCTGACACGTATTTACCTCTCCATGAAAAGCAAAAGAAAGATTTGCTGTATCATTCACACACTAATGATGAAAAGGAAAAAAAGTCTATGCAGTGTAAAAAAACAACATTTCAAAAATATGTTTATTAAACTGGGTTTTATACAACCACTAAGAAGATCCAGTTTGGTGAAATACTGGAACAGGTTGCCAAAAGAGCTGGTAGATGCCCTATCCTTGGAAACATTCAAGGCTGGATGGGGCTATCAGCAACCTGATCTAGTTAAAGATGTCCCTTTTCATTACAGGGGGGGTGGACTTGATGACCTTTAAGGGTCCCAGCCAGCCCAAACTATTCTATGATCTTTTTTACATTGATGGGAAGAAAACAAAAATAAGGAACTTAAAGGACAAGTCCTGCCTCCCCTCCCCCTTCCTGCCCAGTTCCATATTATTTGCTTGGAAGTTTGTGGTAATGCCTTCCTTTGCTATTTTTGTGGTAAGTCTAAAAGACTAGCTCATGAAGAACCAAGAACACTTGATCTTTATGTGCTGCAGTTGTATTAAGAACATATTAAGATGTTTTCCAGTAAGATGATGGCAGTTTTGTTTGGATACCAGAAGATAGTATAGGATTCTGAAGCAATTTAGGGGAGCTAATAATACATAAAAATCAGTACTGGACTGGATAAGCATCACGGTACCTGTGACATTTTGCTGCTAAAGGTAGAAAGTGAAAAGCCATAGATAAGACTTTACGGTTAGAATAGAACCTCATACCATTTAGGTCTATACAGTTATCTTAATTTGCTGAAACCGGGAGAAAATACGTAGATTAAGTGGTGGAAAGAGCACTTGTGGACTCAATGGCTTTTGTTCCTTCAGACTTTTATACCATATACTAGCTAAAAATCCCCAAGATTTAGCACCCAAGATATCCGATGTCACATTTATTTAAGAAAATATTGTGACAATTCATTATGAAAGAAAAATTGTCTAAGGAAGAAGACAGAGATCGTAGTGTGAGACTACTCTTATTACATCACTGACTTCCTAGAGGTTCCACTACTCCTGTTATGTCATAACCATGCAAATATGGACTGTTTCCTGTCTACATCCTGCTCCATAAAAGAGTTCACTTATAAATTATGATGATCTGTAACTACTGTGTATACTGCCAGAATTTCCTCTTAAAGTACTTACTTCAATTCTATAAATGAATACACTTAGCAAAATTTTCCACTTCTGATTGTAAGAACTGCAAGAAGAGATCTTCAGAGACTGGTAGCTCATTAAAACAATTTCCAGTAACTCAGACGGTGTACATGCTTCTTATTCACTGCATTTCAACTTATGGGCAAACGTAAGTGGAATAAAATACTGGAACAAAAAGTATTTCCTTTTTTTTTTGGGGGGTACATATTTTATTATAATTAAACTTTCATAAAAATAAACTCCACTGGGTCGTAAGCTGAGAAAATATAGTCGTATTTCTAAATTGTATTCCACAGACATTTTAACTAATGACATCTAGTCATTATCATGACTCCCTCACACTTCTGTTCAGTAACCCTCTATCTGCTTGAAAGAACACTGTAGTTTTAATCCTTCTAAACAACACAAGTCTATCTTTGGACTTACACCTAAAGATTGGAACTGGTCTACTTTCAATACCTGGGACATAGCTTAACCTTATTACAAAAATCCCATCCCCCCCCAAACCAACTTACGTACACTGGAAAAAAGATGTATTTTGTTAAGTTAAAACAAAAATGGTTTAGTCCCAAAGAAAGCAGCAGCTGTGCCCTGGACAGCAGGCTTAGAAGATGTTGAGGGAGAAAATACCCTTCTATTTGTGTTCTCCTGGGCTACATACAATCTGGTCTTGTCAGGCACTGGTGTACCATTGTAAAAAGGTAAATAAAATGGCACAAATGCAAATGCATGAAAGCAAGAAAAAAAAATTGGACCATTGGTAACCATTGAATGTTTCAGATATAGCAACTGCTATTTTAAGAGACAAACACTATCACAATGGCTGGGGTTTTATGCAAGATTAAGGGAAGAGTTCTATCAGCTGAACTTTACTACAGTTACCTTACTTTCAACATTGACATGCTTTTTCTAAGGGAAATCTGTCCTTTTCTGGTTTAAAAGATAAACTACTCCAAGTAACATAAAATAAGGAAGAATAAAAAAATTCTGCTCTTGAACACCATGGTCATCTACATAGGGATGTACACTAGTAATGAATATATTGTGGTAATGCACATTACCTAGATACAGAAAGATATATTAAGTATTGCACTTGCTGCAAGTTTAAGTGAGTATGTCTTCAGTATTGTAAAAATTTTAAGGTGTGCTGAGCACTGAAATGGGTTAGAAGCACAGGGGGTTTTAGGGTCAGTAAGAGAACTTTAATGCCACAATAGCTTTTATGTAATAGAGAATTTATTTTTTGATGTATTAACCACCAAATACAGGAAAGGGAAATAATTGACCATGTTAAGCTAAACCAATGTTTTTCACTACAACTTAGAATAACAATGTGAGACTGAACAGCTTGGTTTTTATACTGCTCACTTTATAGAGAGAGTTTCTATTTCATTTAGGATAAAATTGAGAAATAAGTGCCTGTAGTTCATTATTATTACAAAACAAAACCTATCCATAGAGCATATGGATAACTTATTTAAAATTACTTATATGTAAATAAACAATTTTTTACAAGAAGTTTATAGCCCAGTTCAAACAGACAGTATTATTAGCTTTCATAGAACAACATATGGGGTGATACTGTAAAGTTGAAGAAATAAAATCTTGCTAGTGCTGTGTAGAGGGCTGTCTAGTAATATGTCTTCAGGTACAGCTCTGGAAGGGAAAAGAACTGCTGTATAACAGATGTAGTTTGTGCTATAAAGACTGGAATGGAAGATGAGAAGAAAGAGATAAGGAGTCTGTTAAGGACAAAGCTTGAAACAAGTAGTAAAACTGAGATCTTCCATGATATATAGATGAAGTGCAATTACTCTGGGTATCCCTGAAAGCAAGAGGAATTTGAAGCTGAAAGTGACAACTGCTATCAAAAAGGCTTCAAATTGGAAACAACAATTGAGAGTGAGGGGAAAAAAAAAGAAAGCAGACTGATACCGCACCAGCTGAGATGGATGAGGCAAAAAATACAGATACAGAGAAATACTATACTGATGAATCTTAAGAAAGGAGCTTCTATAAGTACTGCAAACAGAACCAGAAAGGAATGAAAACATTTTCACATAGAAAAGGGAAGACTAGAGCAGCACTGGTAACTGCATGCAGGCTGAGCATATGAATGATGAGTGGGATCGCAGAACAGTGAATGGTAACAGAAAAGGAAGGACATGACAAATTTTGGGAAAAATGGAGGATTTTTTTCCAAGTTGAACTTGAGGTTTCTTGTGAGACAGCTAGTAGTCTGAAAGAAAGTACACTGTATCATACACTGTATCTGACTACGTCCAGAAGAGTAGCTGAAACACAAGCAATGGAGAAAGTTGCTCAGTGAGAATATAAAGAAGAAAACTGAGAGAATTCTAAACAAAAGTGTAGGAACTATCACTAAAAAAAAGCTAGTGGCTGAGGTACAGAAAATTCGAAAACCAGAGGAAAAGCTAAGGAAGGAGTGACATTTTTATTAAGGAAACAACAGTAGCTTAACTGAAAGGACATTTTTTTGAATAAATGTATCTAGGTCTCTAGGTAATAAGATACCAGGAAGTTTCCAGGGTATTAGCAATATCCGGAAAGAGAATGGAAGCTGTTGGTATGCTTATATTGGGTTTTATTTTCAAGAGCATATAAAAGCCACATTGATGACCTTTAAGTAGTTAGATTAGGAAAGCTGAGTTTTGAAGCAGCATGGTATGGAGAGGAAGTTACTTGCTTTGAAGAAAAAAAAAGTATGTAAAACTAACAAAATCTTTTGTGGTGGTCTCCTACTCTGGCAATGAAAGCATCAGAAAATCGATTGGGTCTTCATCTGTGCAGGCTGATTAAAGCATAACCCTATTGTCTGGAACAATATGGAAGGCAGCTAGAGGAAATAAAATCCACAGAAAACAAAACACAGTCAAAAAATATACATACGTATCAAGATATTGATGTCTTATGCAATAATTACAATGAAATATTAAAACACAGAGAAGAGTTTTAATCAGTGAAAACTAGTAAGATTTTGCTATTAAAGCATAGCATTCTGACAGATATTGCCTAAGAAATGTAGGGAAGCACTGAGGATGTTGTAGTCAGTCCTTACTCAATTGCTTTGACATATATTTCAATTCTGGCAGCATGTTTATTTGATTTGCTTTGCCAAGCATGGACGAATAGTGCCAGATTGTATTAAAATAGAAAATTCTTCGCTTTTTTCCAATTTTATTTTGATCAAACCAGTGTAAGCTCCTGTTGAGTAACATTTAGAGGGATTTAATACTCATATATGTACACACAGCAACGTTATTACCAATTTATATTAACTGTGTGCATTTATAACGTTAACTAAGTCTTTAGTAAAGGTTATTTTTGAGCTCTTGTTTTGCAGGCCAGGCTGTGGCAGAAGAACAGGACCCTGCAGCACAACATACATAATATTATGTAACTTTGAATGAAAATTTCTTACCTCCAGCAACTAGTCCAGACTCTCCTAACTGAATTGCTACCCCAAAGCCACCAAGCTTTACTGGGGCTGAATTCTCTTTTGAGGCAAGCAGAACACAGTGTGGCTGAAAAGACAAAAACGCAGACAAATTATTATATTATTTCCATTTTAGAATTTGTTTTCATAAATTTAAAAACAGAAGCTAGAATTTTTCAGGTTTTTTTGAAATAATTTCTTAGTTTCAGGTATTTTTTTTTTTTTCTGGCATGAACTTGGCTTCTCTGTCAACTGTCCCAGACCCAGCAAAATCCTTTCAGGACTTACCAGAACTCGCAAGGATCATAAACTGAAATAATAATAAAAAATTCACCCTTAAGCCTTACACTGTTTAAATTCTCCAGCAGAAGCATCCTGTCTATGCTACACTTTGTGGGATCTTATCCTTCACACAGAGAACATAAAACACTATTTTGAGCCTTAATCACAGAATTCACTGATCACTTTCCAACTGCAGAAAAGAAAAGAAACATCTCTGTGACATTTCTAATAAATACTCCAGTGAGGGGGGGAATTGTTTAGGTTTCTAAACTGGATTCCAAGCACAGCCATCCACACCTTTGATTTTCCATGGTCTTGCAACTAATAGGAGTGAAATATAACATATAAAAATGGAATACTATTACACAGTAATTTGGATGGATACTGACTAGTGTAGGAGGAAGCAACATACAGACAAAATCTATTAGAACACAATTTGGTATTTATACTGCATTTAGTATAGAACAACTGCATTTACTCAAAGCCCCCCTTTACAGTCAACCATAGGAAGAATGTCAAATTTGTATACTGCTTCTTGAAAATACATTAGTGCTTAAATTACGAAACTAGGAACTCAAAATCATGCAAAGCAGCTACAGCAAACTCAATCTGACTACCTGTAAAGTCATAATCTGTAACCACCTATGTCTCCCTTTAAAAAGTCTCAATTGTATGACAACAAGCATCTTCAAGTAAGAATGTATAGCCTCTTTACAATTCTAACTGAAATCTGCAGAATCCCATAAAAGCTTGATTCTTAAACAGATGATATATTAAGAAAGCTAACATGGAAATTCTAATTTCAAATGCTAAGGAGAATACTAAGCCAAGCTGATGTTCTTGAGATGATCATTACATTTAGGCTACCTTATACCAGGACTTCTAGAATCCATTCTTAATTTGCAATTTATGAACGTAATTTTCAATCCCTTGCATCCTATTTAAAATAGTATTACCAGGTGGTATTATCTCTGCATATTGTATTTCACTTCTGCCTTATTGAAATTGTTAAGATGCACACTTTGGGCGCTTTCACATTCTCTCATTGCTGTCATGTCGAGTGAAAAAGATCAACCTCAAATTTCTAATCCTAGGCAAGGAAGAAGGTAGATGGCAGAGCTAAACCAACATAACTAAACATACCCTTTCACTGTGGTGTTGATTTCTCTTTACCCTACATTTGAAAGAGTGATACTAATTCCATGACAGTATTAAAAAGAAGACAGGCTGTACCAATGTGTCATCCAAAAAGGAAGCCACTGACACTGCTCCAGAAACAAAGTTTCTGAGAAAAAAATCCAAATCTCCAATTCAGTGCAAAGCTTAGAGAAAACCTCATTATAGAGCATCTCCAAGAAATGCCCAAATTATCAGCAAAATTGATCTTTGCAGTACACAGTTTTGCTAGTTAAAAATATCTTTCAGAAAAACAGTTGCAACATTAGTTAAACTTCCTCTTGTTACTAATTGTACTGTGTCAGCTGATTCTCATCACTTTCATAGAGAAGCTGGTGCTTTAGCTTTCTAGCAAGAGGACTTGCATGTTACTCCTCCCTGTCTTCACCAGCGGCTTTTGAAAATCAGCAGAAGCTCCTGACATATAAATGGTAAGTGGCTTCTTTTATATTTAAGCTATAATAAACCAAATTTTATTACAATTTCTCTTAACTGCAAAGGTACTACTGACCTTCAAACCCTTTCTTAATTAAATATGCCTGTGTTTAAGCACGCTGCTTGCTTACAGATGACAATGCTTATGATAGCTAAAAGTTATGTTTCTAATGTATCTGCAGTGTAATGAATTTTTCTCTCTCATTGACCTAAAACTTGTTACTACTTATGCAAGTCATGATGTCAAGTATTTTTATAGAAAAGCAACATAAACAAGAAATTATAGTAGTAGATAGGTTTCAAGCTATATTAGAAAGCATCATAGCATCATTTTTTTTGAAACAAACCTTTAAAATTTCTTCTTGCCCTGACAATATGAATGCAAAATATGAAACCAGAAATATTTTTAAAACCGCTAACTTAAAATAGAAATTAAATGCAATTTTAAGATCCAACATGCAGGATGTTAAAATATTTTAGATTGTCCTATCAACAATTCAGATTCTGTATGTACATTAGGCCTTATTAAGAATTTTACCTAAAATGCTGCCATTTTCACTGCTGTAGCTATATTACACATTTAAATGTACGTTTGCATTTTTAACACCCAGCACGCAACTTTTGTCATTGTTTTTTTCTTGTGAATGTTGTTAGCACTACGTTCTGAGTACCAAAACCAATGTTTTCCCATTTAAAAAAAATAAAATCTAAATAAACTTATTTATGGAAACTTTTATCGCTATGGCATACAAAACAAATCAAGGAGAAAAGTTGTATCATTACTAATCAGTCTTAAGCATCTCTCTAAACAGCTCATTGTGATTCTACTCTCCTAACCACACACTTTTTTTCCTTTTTCTTCTTTGGCCAAAGCTCTTTTATCTTACAGATTGTACCTTCCTGGTCAAAAATAAGGCTAGCAGAATTAAACACTTTGACATAAAAACAAGAAAAACAACAAGAACAAGGAAGATGTGAAAAAAATCTGTTATTGCATTAATGTAGTTCCCAGCTAATAATAGTTTCTTTGCATAATATTGATTTTTGAACAGTTGAGGAAAAAATACTTACATTTACATGCCAATATAAAATATTAAAAACAAGCTACTGTAATAGTACTGACTCGTAACAGATAACATAGCCAAATAAATATGAATTGACAATTGCTTTTCTAATTGAGAACTTGTGACTTGTGTGCAAGAGATCCTGGTTATTTATTTAAAAGTAATACTGATGAGTTTAGAATTGTTTTGATATATTTCTATGTATTTTGTATCAGCACCAAGAATACTTAACTTAGCTATGCCTACCCTCTTTTGCAACTTAATTAAAAGGTTTTCTGTCAGAAAGTCTAATCCTAACATCAGAACTTACAAAAAAGTATTTGTACTTCTAAAGCAAAAAAATTAAATTTCTAAGATTTGCAGCAAAACCTAATAGTTGATTTTTAAAACAATACAAGGCATTAATAAATATGTAATTATAAAAATAGTTATCTGCATGAGTGCATCTGTTCTCGCCTACTTCACGTGAAGAAAAACAGGGAACCAATGAGTCTAGACTTACATTGTATCATGGCATCCGGCCAAAAGTCCTTCTTCTAGTCAGCTACACCAATACTTTGGTGCATTTACGTTTTTTTGTTACTGCCTCTTAAGTTTATTTCACATAAGACTGTATGCAATAAAGCAAAAACATGAAAGAATGATCCCATGGCAATCTAACTCTTAAAATTTCTTTTTGCATCCCTACAGAACAGCTAAAAAATCCTCACAAATGATGGCTGCAGCTTCAGCTGATGTCCAGACCAATCTGCCATACACAGAAGCCTTCTGGAGTAACCAAACTAGCTCAGCCATAAATGCCTCGGAAACTCAAAACAACGTCAGTTGCTCAGATGACAAGTCACTGTCACTTGCTTTAATAGTTTTTTACTCCATTATCTTTGTCATTGGATTGGTTGGAAATATTATAGCCCTGTTTACTTTCCTGTGCATTCATCAGAAAAGGAATTCTATCCAAGTTTACTTGCTAAATGTCGCCATTGCAGACCTTCTTCTGATCTTCTGTCTTCCCTTCCGAATATTCTACCATGTTACAGGACACTGGAAGTTTGGACCCATTTTCTGCAAGATTGTAGGAACTCTATTTTATATGAACATGTATATTAGTATAGTACTGTTGGGACTAATTAGTCTAGATCGTTATATAAAAATAACTAAGTCTGTGAAGCGTCCTAAAATGTTAACTACTACACGAAGTATACATATTTGTTTCATAGTGTGGGCAATTGCGCTAACAGGATTGATAGTAGTAGTTGCACCATCTTTCTTTAAGAGTCAGAACAGCAATTCTACTAGGTGCTTTCATTACCGAACTAAACAGAATGCAAAGACAGAAGCAATTTTAAATTATATTATTGTAGTAATTTTTTGGATAGTTTTTTTTCTTTTGATACTTTCATATATTAAAATTGCCAAGAACCTTCTGAAAATTTCAAAGAAAAGAGCAAATTTTCCCAATGCAGGAAAATACACCCAGACAGCAAGGAATTCCTTCATTGTACTCATTATTTTCACCACCTGTTTCGTTCCTTACCATGTGTTCCGGTTTGCCTACATTACATCACAGTTACAAAATCCATCTTGTTATTGGGAGAAAATCATTCACAAATGCAACGAGGTGATGCTCATATTTTCATCATTTAACAGCTGTTTAGACCCAGTTATGTATTTCCTAATGTCCAGAAGTGTCCGTAAGACTGTATTCCAACTTATTTGCAGAAAACTCCATGGAGATTCAGGCCTAGCTACGGAAAGCACTTCAGAAATAAAACTTGGACAATATACACAAGAGCGATTATCTACTACTACTGCCCACTCAAGTTCTGTGAAGAAGAAGTCTCTGATTTGATTGTTTAAATGAATGGACACTGGCTTCTTTTGTCATTCCAGGATATCAATTTAAGATGTACCAAACGCAATACTGTACAGCTACTAATCCTGCCTCTTTCTGCCTGTTAAAAAATGAGAAGTCTCACTTCCGTTTCTGAAAATGAGAAGTAACTTTTCAGAAGTATTTCACTCTCGTTTATCCAAGAAAACAAAATAGGAAGTTCCAGACATCATCTGCTGAACTAAACTAGAACACTAACTCTTTAAGGAAATTTCCACAAGGTGGTTTGAACCTGTATAAGGAATCTTGTATATAGACGTTAATATTAGCAACTTGTGTATATAAATAATAGATGGATTTTGCAAAATGTAAATTGTGTCCTATTCAAAAGAGCTATTAAAACCATTACAGATTTTATGTATTTTTCTCTTTCAACATGTTTCAAAGATATCAGCATTTTAACTACATTTATAGAAGTATTTTTTCCAAGAAAATATTTGAGATTTTAGCAACAAGGGGGTTAAAAATGAGGTGAAAAATACAACTGCCACTAATTCAGTTACAATTACAGAAGATACACTTTGTTTTATTAAACAACAAAATGATACTATTAAAGCCTCCTAAACCCCTTAATATATTTTCAACCTTTTAATGAATGCCAAGGTCGAACACCTGAGAAAAACTAAGCAATGGCTTTGGAAAATTAGAAATTAAAGGAAATGACATATGGATACTTGCAGTTACCTAAGATTGCCTTGAAACTCTGACAAATTTGGTGACCGCAGCTGCAGCAAGTAGTTCAACAAGGAAAATAAACTCACAGATCTAAATACACAGTGCAGAATAGAAAAATTAGTTTTCATGAACACCTAATTTATCAGCTCTGATCTTTGCTCAGGCTCAGTCACTGGTCTACTTACAGATTTCCAAAGTCACACATTTCAGCTGCACGCTTCCTCCCAGTCACAGACCTTCTCTTTTCATGTGACTAAAATAATCTTGATAATTGCTGATGCTATGTAAATAGCAATGTAACAGCAATGTCCCATAGATAAAACTATATTCTCAGATGAAAAACCAAACAGTTTTATGTATTTAGGCACAAACAAAAATTTCAAACCGTAATGTTGTTTAAAAAAAGGGGGGCTGAAGGTGGGGGTTGTTAGACTCAAATATGAGTAAGGATGCAGTTATGCCAAGAACAACTTAAATGTCTGGCATGACTGGCCAGAAAGGTGAACGAAGTAGACTCAAGCTGTTGAGCTCCATAATACTGCTCAAGTAAGCTGCCATAAAGATGTTGGGTTTAATACATCTACCAATAAATTTTTGGATGGATCATGTGAATTTTATGCCAAATTTGTATCAATCTGTGGATTTTTACTAATTCTGTACAATAGTCTGGTTTTCTAGAAGCTGCTTATAAAATTCCTATTGAGCAAAGCAAACATAACACTTCACCTCTGCTAGATACAAACTTCATTTAATTTTTATATGATTTTACTTCAGTTTTGGGGAAACTCGGTGTAAATATGTTAAACAAATTACAGTGACTAGTCAGTATATTTATTTTTTTATTATTTTTATCAAAAAAGGATGGGGTTCCTTAATATTCAAGAGAGAGATTCCTACAAACGTAGTTTTCATAAAAGTATGATGGTAACTCCATTTTTTCCTTAAACATTTCAGCATTCAAGTAAGATATTTTTCATAATAATTTCTGATTGATTCTTACAATAACTGCATTATATTTTTTCATGATCTTTTACTTATCATCTTGTCATCCTATTATATGTACACTGAAGCAAGAACTATCTTGGCTCTGTATTTGTATAAGGCAAGGAATAGCATACTGCTTGTCCTCTGCAATTCTCCTATGCATTATAGTAGTTCTACATAGTTACATCAGCTCTGGAAAATCTAGGAGTTTATAAACCATCATTCCACAAGATATATACACTATCTCATCATTCTTTCTTTGCCTATATTTATTCTACCGTGAGCAGTTGCTTGACGATACTGATCACCAGCCAGGGGAGTGGGAGGGAGCATGGGGATGGACGGGAAACACGGGACAGGACAGACATAAACAGCATGGTAAGGCTTGAAAAAATTTTGGATTCTAAAATTCTTTTGAAGAAAGTGTTTCATTTAAACCAGAATTCTCATTTACAAGGATTCACGGATACTGCACGATTGCAAAAATAGACTCAGATCTCTTCAGCAGATCAAGTGATAGTACCGGGCTTCAACGCTACAAATGAAGTTGACTTTTAAAGCCAAAGGCAAAAATAGAAATGTGTTCCACGTGACAAAAACCAGAGCACCTTAGCATTCTGGGCATACTTGTAGTAAATTATGTAATGTTTACGTGGTTTCTGTAACGCTATTCTGTAAGCAACTAAATATATAAAAGAACAACAGGAAAACAGTCTTGCAGAACAAGTTCAAGATTCTGGTCTTCATGTGAATAGTATTACATGGGCTTTTTTGGCTTTAATAATTTTAACAGTGAAATCTAGTCAGTACTTCCTTCAAGAGGAATGCCTTAAACACCCATACCTATTTGCATTCATCAGATGTGTTATATGTGACAGCCATTCTTTACAGACTGCAGAGGAGTACCAAGGAAGCCATGCACAATATCAACAGACAGGGTTACAGAAAAAAACATTTTGGAAGAAATATCGAAGATTAACACTTTCCCAAGACTACATGCTACACATTAAAATGTTTCAAAAGCATCTCAATACCGGATAATCTATTGCTTAAACCAGCCTCTGTACACAAGCAGCAAATATGGCCTAAATCTTTTAAAAAGATTTCAGGAGCTACAGTCTAATGTTCGTATTAGGCAAATCCACAGCACCTATAAAGACAAAATTAGGCAAGCTTGGGTGCATAAGGTACCATAGGCAAAAGTGAATAGATTTGTTTGAGGAAAGCCATGTACCAGAATATTAATAACAAAGGAGTTCTCCGGAAGAGCTGTGAGGCATTGGGATAAAGGTGATAACAGTGTGCTTTGACTTCAGCAAGGTCACTTACTGCTCCAAGAAATGCTCTAAGAAACCCTAGAATGTTAGTTGTTAATTCTTGCTTTTGAATTGGTTAAAAATCAGAAAGAAAGCTTAAAAATACAGTCTTTTTTCTTCATTATATTCCCCAAGAATCTGCAAGCAGATACATTTACGAACATGTTTAACAATCCAGAATGAGCGAGAGTAAGAAGATGACAAAATTTTCAAACAACACACAATTATTCAGAGTAGTCAAACCTAAAAAACCCTGAGAAGTCATCATTGTTTTATTGTATAATTTGGATGACATAGATTCTATACAGATTACATTAAATAAATCAACTCTTCAGCTCTGAAATGAGTATCTGAAATGAAGCCCAAGTCTGTAACAGCAGGTATGGCACAGAAGAGGGGAACAGGTAGGACTACATGACCTTTGTAGGAATGTATATCTGAAAGCAAGCCCAAGTCTGTAACAGCAGACAGGTATGACTATATGACAGGGAACAGGTATGACTATATGACCTTTGTAGGAATGTGACATTAAGAGAGTATCTGAAATGAAGCCCAAGTCTGTAACAGCAGGTATGGCACAGAAGAGGGGAACAGGTAGGACTACATGACCTTTGTAGGAATGTGACATTAAGAGAGTAGCAGTTAGATCAAAAAAATAACGCCAAAAAGCAACCAGACAAGTGAAAATATTAAGGATCTCCACAACTATGTAAATCAGCGTTTCAAGATGTTATATGCCAGATGTATCAACTGGCTCAGAAAAGGATCTGAAACTAGACAGCACTGTCATGTAGGAAACAATTACTACTGACCAAAAACCGAAAGCAGGTATCTCTACTATTTTAAAAAAATATTTAGTCCTTACATACTTTTTTCTGCAATCAACTTTCCTAAACTTGATTGCAAAATGCCAGGCTCTGCAAACCAGTATTACTGAAGAGCAAACAATCCTGAAGCATCTTGGGAGGTCTGCTGAAAGCTACACTGTGACATGTCAAATGATCATATAATTAGCCACTTTAATAGTGTCTTTTACTTCTCATCTTAGCCTTGCTTCCAAAGGGCCAACTATAGCAACTAGTTTAGTCTTCAGCTGAATTTCAAGATGAAAATAATTATATTTATTGTTCTTTCTGTAAGTAGAGGCTAACTCAATGCACACCTCCACATAACCTGCATGAAACTCATTTTCCTTCTTTATTAAAATCTACAACAAATCCTCAAATTTCAGGTGGTATACCAGTATGCCATCTCTTTTTTACTATGTATAAAGAAGCACACATTCTTCATTAGAATAAATACTAGTTACAAAATGCATGCTGGCTAGTTACTTCTATACCTTTTAGAATCCACAAATACATGAAGATCTACACAAGTCATACATATGTTTCTTAAAATGAACAGAAAACATAAGCCAAGAAACAAAACTGTTTGCCAGCTTTTTATAACTTGAATTACAAACATATCAAAGTGTACTTAGTTTGAGTATGCAGCTGTACTGGGATAGAGTTAAATGCCTTCACAGTAGCTCGTATGGGACTGTGTTCAGGGCTTGTCATGAAAGCAGTGTTGATAACAGAGAGATGTTTTAGTTATCACAAAACAGTCCTTGCATGGCATCAAGGCCTTTTCTGATCCTCACACCGCCCCACCAGGGAGTAGGCTGGGGGTGCACAAGCTGCACAACTGACCAAAGGGATAAGCCACACCACAGGACCTTGTGCTCAGCAATAAAAGCCAGGAAGGAATTCTGCCATGGCTGCCCTTTCTCAGGAACTAGCAGGGCATCAGTCAGCTGGTGGTGAGCAACTGTTTGGTTCTTTCGCATCACTTGTTTTTCTTGGGTTTGTTTTTCTTGGGTTTGTTTTTCTTTTCTTTTTCTTCATGAAACCCTCTTTATCTCAAACCATGAGTTTTCTCACTTTAACCCTACCCTACCAGTTCTCCCCCCACAGCCCACTGAAGGGGAAGTAAGCGAGTGGCTGTGTGGGGCTTAGCTGCCTACTGGGATTAAACCACACTACCACTTTTTGACACCCAACATGGGGCTCAAAGGGTTCGAGATAACGAGAGATGTGACCAGAGCACGTTAGAGGGAGCAGCAGAAGCAGCAGCCTGTTCTGCAGCAGAGCAGCCACAAGAACAGGAGGGAACCCTACCCTACCAGTTCTCCCCCCACAGCCCACTGAAGGGGAAGTAAGCGAGTGGCTGTGTGGGGCTTAGCTGCCTACTGGGATTAAACCACACTACCACTTTTTGACACCCAACATGGGGCTCAAAGGGTTCGAGATAACGAGAGATGTGACCAGAGCACGTTAGAGGGAGCAGCAGAAGCAGCAGCCTGTTCTGCAGCAGAGCAGCCACAAGAACAGGAGGGGGAAGAGACAGAAATCATAAACAAGTTTTTGCACTTGTACCCTTTTAACACTCCTGTGGGGAGTGAGCAAGTGGCTCTATAGGGCTTACCTGCCTACCAGGGTTAAACCACAACATCAGCTTTCATTTTCACACTGAAATTAACTGCAATTATGGTTTAAACCTGCAAATTGGTATTTTTCATGACAAGTATAAATTGCTTTGATAACACAACATGGAAAAAATTTAATTGAGCAATTTCCCTCACAATATCAGATAACAAAATCATAAAAGAGGAATGCGACTTACATCACTGATAAACAAGTGAGAATCATATTTTTCCTGGAATAGGAAAATTCACGTATGGATGCTTTAGTCTAATGGTCTCTAAAAGCACAGGATCAGGGTGGAGAGGAAGGAGTTGTGCTACACAATACAAATAAAGCATACAGAGAAAAGAACATGTTCCACCAATCCAAAACATATTTTCAATGTATTCTCTGTAGCACTGGGAACCTTCTGCCAGCCTTTCTTCCCTTATACATAATTCCAAGTACTGAGGGCTCTGTGGAATCCAAGAGAATGGAGAAGGTGCTACAAAGCTGTCACTTTTCACTGCTGTAGAGTGAATAGGTAGGAAAAATCCTTGCACAGAATTTGTTCCTAGACACTATGACAGCGAGAATAACTGGGAGGAAGGGATAAAGCTGGAAAAAGCCTTAACACTCAAACCATGCAGAATGGAAAATGTAGAAATAAGAACATGAATGGCAGAGAAATGTCTAATTGTGCATCATAGCACTGCAAAGTCAGAAACAAAATGAGGATAAAAAAACCCTAGGGTTTACTTATAAACCCATGTTTTAAGAAGCTGAATCAGTAATTTAAAACACACCACAATAATATATTCTGGTACATGCTACCGTCAAAACTTACCTTTCTTTTGTCTGTAAATGTGAGTCCTTAAATAGTAAATTCCCTTAAGTCTGCACACCGACATGGACATAGGATGGAGTGAACCCTCAACAAGTTTGCTGACAACACCAAGCTGTGTTAAGCAGTCAACATGTTGGAGGGAAGGGATGCCACCCAGAGGGACCTGGACAAGCTTGAGAGGTGGGCCCATGCAAACCTCATGAAGTTCAACAAGGCCAAGTGCAAGGTCCTTCACCTGGGTCATGGCAAGCCCAGGCACAAATACAGCTTGGGTGGGGAATGGCTGGAGAGCAGCCCTGAGGAGAAGGACTGCGGGGTGTTGGGTGATGAGAAGCTCAACATGAGCCAGCAAGGTGAGCTGGCAGCACAGAAAGTCAACTGTATCCTGAGTTGCATCAAAAGCAGCGTGGCCAGCAGGTCGAGTGAGGAGATTCTCCTCTTCTACTCTGCTCTGGTGAGACCCCACCTGGAGTACTGCATCCAGCTCCGGAGCCCCCAGTACAAGGACATGGACCTGTTGGTGGGAGTCCAGAGAAGGGCTGGAGCGCCTTTCCAGTGAAGACAGGCTAAGAGAATTGGGGTTGTTCAGCCTGGAGAAGAGAAGGCTCCAGGGAGACCTTATAGTGGTCTTTCAGTACTTGAAGGGAGCCTACAGGAGAGATGGGGAGGGACTCTATCGGGGAGTGTAGCGATAGGATGAGGGGGAACAGTTTTAAACTGGAAGAGGGGAGATTTAGATTTGATATGAGGAAGAAATTCTAAGCTGTGAGGGTGGTGAGGCACTGGGACAGGTTGCCCAGAGAAGTTGTGGATGCCCCACCACTGTTCAAGACCAGGCTGGATGGATGAGGCTTTGAGCAACCTGATCTAGTGGGAGGTGTCCCTGCCCATGGCAGGGTGGTTGGAACTAAGGTGGTCTTTGAGGTCCCTGCCAATCCAAACCTTTCTATGACTCCATGATAAAAGACTGTGCTTTAGAAAGAAAAATATATTGCTATTCCTTCCACAAAAATGGGGTACAGAAATGTTCTTTACCAGCAAGGAAGTCCCCAGGTTGCAGTCAGCAGAATCTACCTTTTAAGTATTAGTTTTGCTTTTACTGCTGTGTTTTAGGTCTTTATTTTTGCTTTATTCTGCGTTTTTGCAGAAGTTAAGAAGAACCTGGGAAAGCCAAAAAGATGTTATAAGCAAACATATTTAACTTGAAAAAACACAAATTATAGTATGGTGCAGAAAAACAGAGAGAAAGCTTCCTATTTTACTGTTATGCTCAACAGAGTTTTCACATTAAACACTAATTTCTGAAGTTAGAAGTAAAAATCATCACGACAAATACACAGGCAGTGGTGTGGGTTTTTTTTAAAGCAAATACAGTTAGAGAGACCTTTGGGAGCTGCACAAGAATGTCATTAGGGAAAAAATATAAAGTATTTAGCATTAAAGACCTGAAGCATAAAAACGTTGGAAGATTACTTTATTAGTACTGTCAACTTCAAGCTAAGTTTTCTGGCCTGAAAGACGTTGTTTGGCTCGTGTTTTGTCTATGTAAAACAACAACCTGGAGCCTGTGAAATGCTTAACTTGGCATGTTTTATGACAACCAAAGAATTGAAACTATGAGTGCAATATATCCCCATTTCTCTATCCCTAATGATGCCACAGAGTTATATTGCATACACTTGTAATTCATCAAACAACATAAGAAGTTTCATTCATGGCCTACTTTGCTGAACCACAAGAACAGTCCTAAAACTGGTAAAAATAAATCACAACTGAGCAGCAAACACAAACCCAGCTCAAACCTGCCAAATATTTTATCTTCATTGATTCAGCATAGTGCTTGGCTCAACTTGAGTAGACTTAAACATGAGCTCAGATGATTTTGCTTTGATAAGCATTTCTTACAATATTAAATATATATATTGACTATACCAAAAATTCTCACTATATCAAGTCAGGAGAAGATCTGCGTGCACATTGGGTCACCCTGCATGGAAAATGGACAAGCAGGCAGAGAGGAACCATGGTGCTCTGCAACAACTCTCCTGATGCAGGTTTCCAACTGAAAGTGGTTATTGTGTAGTACATCTGTCTTAAGAATTTATGCAGTCAAAAAAACCCCTCTCAATTTTCATGCTGAAGGAAAAAAGATCCTCAACAAAACTAAGCACCAAATGTCAAAGTTCTATGCAAGCTACTTGACAAATGTGGTTTTTAGAAACAAAATATGGATTGTACTTGTGTAATGGCCAGTGCATCTTAGAGGTTTATTTCGGTATTAAATGCCATTGAGTAGATCAAATTTGAAGTATGTGAAATTAAATCTCAAGTTTAAGGCTGCTGCATGTTTGGTGCCTGTTATATGCTTATTCAGTATGATTTGTCCTCAGCATCCATTGAAGACATACCCAGGGCCGCACACTTTTCTGTGCCCTACCCTCAGCAGTTGCCTTCCGTTCCTCAAGATGCAGAGACTGAGCTAACCAAGCTGCTGCCTCCTTCCGTCCTACAGGGGGTAACTGCTGCCAAGATGTCATATACTCCATTGTACAGCCAGAACAGGCAGTTCTCCCTTTGGTTTGTGACAGGCTCAAGGAGATCTGAGGCTGACTGGGCTGTCCTTCTCTCATCTCAAGCAGTCAGAGAGGAGAGGAAGGGTCCAGGCAGCCTGCAAGTGGGTCACTCTCTCATATATGATTATACTGCCTAACAAACTAGGCTACAAACGGTTAACCAAAATACCTTTCACCACTGGGAATTACCCGGGTTTTGCGCTTTGGGACCACAAAATAAGTTGTCTGCATAAAATGGCAAAATGCAGTGTAACCATTCTATGATTCTACAATATGCTGCTTACTGACATATAAAATCCAGTAATAAATTAGAAAGTGATCATGGTTTAAGAGTACAGAAAATACATATAATTGAGGTGATGAATGCACATGAAGAACTGAAGAGCGAATTGCATATACGATGCACTTGTACTATTCGAATATCATCAAATATGCCATTTTTAAGTTAGGTGAATAGAAATAATCCACTAAAAGAATAACGGAGGTGCTTACTACAGCTTGGAACTAACTGTAACTGTATTTATTTATTTATAATATCCCATTCCTTTGTTATTTACCTCACTAATCAGTTTCAAAATGAAATCTGGTAGACTGTAATTTACTATCATAAACTATTATCATATAATAATTCTGAAGAAAACATAGAATTATCGCTTCCTACAACAAGAGTTATGGTCACTGAATTATAAATAATACAGGCTACAGTTGAAAACCAACTAAATAATAATAATTTAAAAAAATCCTGCTAACTGGAATTGCTCACACCGTTTTTTGGCATGTCTCCTCTTAGCAATTTTCAGGATACGCATTCTTGTCTCTAAACCTGGATAGAACACCACAGTAACAAGGACTTCCAAGACTACTTAGAGACTATTAAATATTTAAATATTAAATAATACAACATTCTTTCTGTTAGAACAGTTTTAATCATAACAATACACTCAGAAGTGGAAAAAAATAAAAACAAAGTATAACTAAATCTAATAGGAACAAGAATTAAAGTCCACACAAACTAATTAGAGCATTTCAAACTAATAACTAATACTCCACAGCAAGTTTCCCTCACTTAAATTTAATGCTGAGATCACCTACGTAGTCTAAATAGGATGACAGCATATATGTCCATCATTTTAGTAAAATAAAAATAAAAATTAATGAGATTGAACAATAAAATTGATAGTAGGCCATTTAGGTTGATTCTCACTGTGTATGTTTGAACATAAAGCAAAACTAACAAAACAAGAACCTTACTAAAATTGCGGAAGTTTTTATATGGTACCTCCTCTGTTCTCATAAAGGAACTTATTTATAGCTGTTAAAAAGCCGTATCTGACAACCACAGATGTATCAGGACAGAAGTGAAGTCAAAGGTCTCAAACTCTAGAGAGCTAAAAAGAGTTTGACTGATCTGTGATCAAACCTTTTTGTGGAGGAGGGAAATTGTCCTGTGCACACTTCTGGATGATTTGTATGAAGTGCTTTATTTCTTGGACAAAGAGTCAGTTTTCCCCAGGTGATGCCTAGAAGGCATCAGCTGTAAATGGCTTCCACATAATCCATCACCTGACTAGACATACGGGATGTGTTCATTTGGTCACTCATATGAGGGTGGACATGGATGCAGCATTATTGCGTGTGGGCTTCAGGAATAGAGTCAGCTTTGTGATAGCTCTTGCAGCTGAGGAACAGTTAAATGTCATTGTAAATCCAAATTTTTCATGAATAAAATAGCAACTTTTTTTTTCTTCAGCCTGAAAAGTGGGCAGTCCTTCAGAGAATGACAGTAACAATCCCTCCACCCCCAAAAAGAGGAAAGCACTATATAAAGGATTGCAAGGTGTTTCTGTGCCATACCTACATGACCAAAGGACTGTTACAGTCACTCTTCCACACTATTTAATTCTTTTTATTTCTCTAATGGAGCTGCACCCTGACCTAATTTCAAAGGTTTTTTTGCACAGATATCATCACGCCTGAACTTTAAATGCCTAGCTGCTTTTTGTCACTGTAAAAGAAAAGTGTACATTCTGAAAAACTACTTATGTCAGAGAGATACTGTTCTTAACTGTACTTTCCAGATTCAATTATCAGCCTTTTCATTGCAGCAGTAGAGATAAAAAGGACATCAGACAGAAAAATTTCCTCTCTGCAAAGGAAGGTGCCTGCAGCTTGCATAGGTAAGCTTAAAACTACTACTTCTTTGTTTCACCTGACAAAATTTTGGGCATTGACACAAAAATGATCATTAGACTACTAAAGGACTGAATCCAACAATTTCTTTGTGAATTTAACTCATTGTAATAAAATAATTTAATACAATTTTGGTCAACAATTCATATGGGACTTAGTGTATGTTAAAATGCAACAGCTATAAAAATTAATTTAATTTGTGAGCTGTCAAACATGGCCTACAGCATAATTTTAAAATATGATGTTTACAAATTTTTTGCTCTCTAACCAACTTGGTGTCTGGGCTTTTTATCACAGCTACAGAGAATCCTTTCGGATATCCAAGTTCATTTGCTGACAGCTTTTTAAAGAAAAATTATTCTGTAAGTTTGAAATATGTTAATTTTTTCCATATAATTTTATATGGAAAAAAAGCTAACAAGGATACATTTCACTAAAGCAGTATCCATACAACAACAAAATCTCTCTTCACTACAGGTTAGTAAGATTAAATGCCAGTTTTTATATGCTGTCACCGTACAGACCTTTGCTTTCTTCTTTTCAGTCCGGAAACTGAGAGAAGATTGAAAACTGAACTTGGAAAATACATGTATTGCAGTTTTCAACAACCTTTTCATATGTTAAAAAATACAGACTGGACATATGCAATACGTACATCTAAGATAAGAGCTCTTAACAAAGCAATATTAAATACAGACATCAGCGCAAAATAAATGCATCTAGCCAGATTTCTGCATCATGCAGAGTTTAATTTGTACTTAAATGGAGGTACATGATATGCCTCTGTATTTCTGCAATTAAAGTAACACTTTGCACTTATTTTGCTTATTTAACTTAAAATAGTTTAGAAGTGGTTTCCAAAGTAAGTTACAGATCTTCCAGAAAATTGAGAAATAAACCAAGACCACACAAGCTATTGTCCGACCCTAGCTTGAACCTTCTGTTTCCTCATTTATGTTACTAGGTTCTATGCATGTAAATAATCTTTGGGGTTTAACATCAGCCAATCTTTCTTCACGAATTATCAGTGGAAGAGAACACCCAAACAGCAACCTCAGACAAACTCAAGATGATAAAGAGGACAAAAAGCAGTTAGTAACATTGAAAACCAGGAATGGTTAAAATAAGAGAAAAGAAAAAAAAAAAAGATGCTAGATGCAAATTACAGAAGAATAATTTTTTTAATTGTGTTTCAGCTCTGAACATTCATTCAAGAAATAACGGCATAAATGCAAAATTCAACATGTCATCTTCAGCCATCGTTAGCTACTTCTGTAGCTCTACCAGTCATCTACTCTTTGCTATTCCCTGCAGGAAGTTTTGGAAATATTCTTGCTGCCTGGATATTTTTAAAGCAAGCACCCACAAAAAGAACACAGTACATCTACCTGGGAAACCTTGTCGCTGCAAATTTATGTGTATGTAGCACAATGCCTTTTCTGGCTGTCTATTTTGCAAGAGGGTACCAATGGACTTATGTCTCCACAGAATGCAAAATAACAAATCACCTTGGGACTCTCAACATGCACGTCAGTATGTATGTTACGATTATAATTTTATGTTCAACTGCTATAAATCAGTATGCAACACTGAAGAAAACCAGTGACACACAATACTCTCAAGCAATCAATGAAAATTTTTACAGATGTGTACTTAAAAAGTTTCGTCAGCCGAAATTTGCTAAACAGTTGTCTACCATTATATGGCTTACTGTGCTTTGCATAACGGTAATAGCTATTATATATAATGCCAAGGAAGAGATTGAGAAAGACTCCAAGTGCTACAGCATCGGAGCAGAAGCTAATGAAACTACTGCAGGGATTGCAGCTTTTGTTGGCACTGCATGCTTTTTTCTATCTTTTACGACAGTTTTGTTGTCATACTATTGTCTTACCAAACATCTGAGTAAAATACAAAAAACCACCTGTATTGGAGAAAAACATCTCATTTACAGTACAGTGAAAAGAAACATTCTTGTCATCCAGATGATATTAACTGTCTGCTTTCTTCCATATCATATTTTTAGGCCAATTTTTTATGTACTGCTTACAGATAGATACTGCCTGAGGTTAAACTATCTAGTGGAAATAAAAAACTTCCTTACTTGTCTTGCCGCTGCAAAGAGTAGTTTAGATCCAATTATAATCCTTATGCTAGATAAAACATTTAAGAAAAGTCTGTATGGCCTGTTTACAAAATCCACACCAGAAAACCACCAATGCAAAGCTGATATTTTCACTGAAGAGACTTCAAAAATGTGAAGGAATACGGAAAGATTTTAGCACAATATAAGTAACAGAAAACTCATTTTAACTACCTATAACAAGACTTCGATATGAAATGGTAAATGTTTAAATAAAATTATAACATATTACTTGTATATTTTTTTTCAAATTGCTTTGCTTGCTACATCAACATTAGCCATAATAAATCCAATGTGTATATCCAAATGAATCCAACCAATTTATACAGTGAACTGTGTAACACCCCTTTATCCATGCAATATAAAAGATATTTTACGTTTGACCTATGAACAGTATTTTCTACCTAAATAATCAAGGAAGAAGGCAGAAAGTAGGCTGATGTTGAGAACCCAGATCCCTTTTCTCACCGATGAAAGTCCCAGGTTTTGGACACGGGTTTCCTTCGTAAAACAGGTTGAACAGATGTTTTCTCTGGAATGGCTGAACCATGTATCAAAGGCTTAAGGAAGCAGGCAGAGCGCTACAAATGACATTCAAGATTAAATGTGTTTTGTTTTTCCAGGCATATTTGGTTAGAAGGTTGATTACTTTTTTCTTTCCTTTTTTTTTTTTTTTTTTAATGGGGAATGCATCATAAAATGCTAAAACTCTCTAGTGCATAAAGAAATGTTCTTGATGACATCTTCTTCCAAAGTTACTGAAAAATGCCATTATCTACTTCACCATATTAGGGTTTTGCTATAGTAACTGATTAGGAGTAAAAACTGTGTTAAGAAATTATGCACTTTTTTAATTTTAGTCTTCACAGAAAAAGCTTTACTACAGCTTTGTACTAGAATAGCAGAAATCCCAGATTTAAGATTTCATTATTTTATCATCTTCCTCTGACATTTCCTATCATGGCCACAGTATTACTGAAATTACACCTGCAACAGAGTGACTCTGAAGAGAAAGTTTTGATGGTGATGGATAACTTGCAGGTGTGAAGTTTCCTTCACAGATAAACACAGTTCCTTCACAGGCAAACACAAACTCTGGTGGCCTAAGATTTTACTTAGTGTTTGGGAAGAATGGGTTTTTTACATGCTCTGTAGCTTTGTCAGGAATCATTTTTCCTGCAGCACACAGCAATAACGTTCAACAGCTGAGGCAGTGGCTTCTGTATTGATAGGCAGCCTTTGTCTACTTTGTCTATATAGCACCCAAAAGTGCTATATACTTATTCCACTTCAAAGGTAGATTAACATGTTGCTCCAGAAGGCTCCTCCTTCACAACAATGTTTAAATCCAGACCGTTTATAGAAAAGTGCATAAAGCACAAAAGATCTACAAAATTGCAATATATATGAACGTACGATAATATTCAGTGAAGAAAAAAAGGATGAAAAGCATACATGCAGTTATTTCTAACCTCTAGTACTACTTATGATTAAAAAAACCCGAACAAAACAAATCACTGGAATTTCCATACTCCTAGACCAATCATGTGAGGTAAATTCTATGGTTTAATTAGGAAGGCATAAATAATCATTATTTACCGGTATACAAATTTTATTCAATGATAAACATTTAATGATAATTAACAATATGAGAGCAGTGCAAAACAGATGACTTTGTGAGTTGGTGGTTGGTTTTTTTTTTGAACTGTAAAAGTTATAATATCATGATGATTTAAGTATTGAATCATTTCTGCAGAAGACATTTCATATTACATAATGGTCTCTTCATTTGTACAATCTTCCCTGCAAATGAGATTAAGGGCGTATAAAATGCCATAAAATACTAGGTATTCTGAGAAATCCTATCACTCACTCACAACTTCAAAACAAATGCAGTGAGCATTTTTGTCTTCCCAAGACTACTACTGAGTTCCATGACCGGTACACTAAACTGACCCATGTGCCTGCAGGCACAAAATATTAGGTCTTCTCTAGGAAGAACCCCAAGACTTCATATCAGTTGACAGCTGCTTCATGTTCTGCAGAAGCTAAATAAAGTTGTAAATGAAAAAGAAAGAAAATCATAGCAACGTAGTGTTTTATTTAACACAATATTATCTGTGATAATAGAATTTAGTGATTGCTTCTTTCCCAGGATTCCAACGTCATGTTTAGTGTATGACTTACAGAGAAACCTGAAGTGGGCAGCTTTGGGGTCTAATTCTGCAAGGCACTGTAGAAAAATTGCTCTTCAAACACAGTCCTTGAGCATGGGAAGCTGATTTGTGTGGGTGGGTGTTCGACCGTGCAACACAACCAATGTCCCAATTCAGTAGGGACCAATCAAGTAGTTGAAGTCCTCCAGCCAACACAGTGCTGCTTAGATGACTGGGTTTAGATCCGTACCTGTAAGTCTGGATGAGTAAAGCTGTTTATTATGAATGTGTTCTTATAATTTGCACAGGCCCAAACTGAGAACCCACTAACTTCTGTCCTTCCTTAAATACATTTTACAGTGAATGCAGTTGTTAGGATGTGGGAGTGAGGAATTGTGGAGACGCTGCTGAGCGAGAGCTGGGCAGGTGTTCTTGCAGTGATGGGAAAAAAGCCTTGAGAACAGTAAAGAATGTCCTTGTACGGTAATGTGAAGACAACAATACAGATACCAAGCCAGCAAAATAGATAACAAAATAACAAAACAAATAATAATGACTAATTGGCCTGGGCGCATGAACACTTCTATGTAGCCAATTGTATTTCTCACAACGGCGTGTGGACAGGCTCCACAACCTATCTGTGTAGAGAGCACAGCGCGTAATCAAAAGAGAGAAACTATATATGCTGTAAAAACAAAACATTAAATGTCTTCGCTTCATCACTCGGCAGAGTCCGTGCCCTTGGTTGCCGCATAAGGATATCTCAGCAGTGTGCCTGCCTGTGGATGTTTTTCTAAATACAGTTTTTGATGGTAGCATAGATTTGAGTCATTCTTTCTCTACTTTTCTAGTCACAGCCACTCGTTCCCCAGTGCTGTATTTGTCAAAAAGGCAAGAAAACGGATGAAACTTTGGGAACTACAAACCAAATATAACTTTGCAAAAGACTTTTAGCAAGATCTCATTCCACCATTTCTATATAGTACCAAAAAAATGATATATATTTTACTTTTACTGTAGTCTGTTCAAGATGATGTCTCCTTTAAATTTCTGAACTGCATCATTCCTGTGTAGTCTGTTCAAGACGATGTCTCCTTTAAATTTCTGAACTGCATCAAAGTTTTTATTGTTTTAAGTAGTGGATAACCTTTTGTGTAGTGCAGACAATTTGAGAAAGTACAAACTGAGTAATACATCAGTCAAGCATTTGACAAAATAGTCACGGAGGAAAAATCCCCAAAACCAGAAAGGCACGAGGGAGAGACAGAGAAACACTTCAGGAAAACACAGCTCGTGCTAAATTTCTTGCACTGCTTAGACATGCTGCTGCCAAATCAGAAGTTAGCAGGTAACTTGTGAATTCTATTATAAAAAATAAAATAATTTATTTCCATAGCAAGGAACACGAAATCCTAAGGCAAATATGCATAGCACAAGATTTGCACAGTAGTTTAAAAGACTGAAAGTGTCTGTCTATTTTTTTGTTAACCCATTCAAATGTGCTGCATGGGTGCTGCATGCTCATCAACCAGAAGATACATGTTTTCTGGCGGGCTGCACAAATGACTTGAATGTGTAAACTACCTGGTCAGAGAGCATGTAGATGTTGAGCTCTAAGTAGGCCAAGCAGCACAAATATACGTACGTTCTTAGCAAAAATGCCTCTTAACACCCAGCAGCCAGCTAGCAGTAAACTAGGAAAAGGGCAGGACAAAACAAGAAACAGGAAGGAACTCCTCCTTAGAAAACCACGGCCAGAGAGGACACCTCTGCTATTGATTCTGCAGCCTTAGTAGCCTTTTAACAATTTAATATGTAACAAAATCCTCACTAAGCAGTTGCTACTGGATCTCAAGGATGTAATAACGTCCAGAAAATACAGAAAAAGCACCAATTATTTATGAATGTCCCCAGAAAGCATAAATCAAGTTCCATGCCAAAGTGAAAAGAGTGGAAGGAAAGCAACACGCAACAGATTTCTTGTTCGGATATTCAAAGATTGGAAAGAGAAGATAGTCTTAAAGAGCAGCTTCTCTTCTGGTTATTTGTTTATATAGTTGAAGATATACTTCCATAAACGCACACAAACTCATATGTACAAGCCTTACTAATTTTGTAGATATACCCAGTCTGAAGCACCTAACTACAAGTAGTTTAGACAATGAACAACAAAAGAGGTAACTGAGCATGCTATCCAAATTCATATGGTTAATTAAGTTCCGAATAGCACATAAATCAGCATGCAAATCTATTCACAGATCAAGTCTCAGGTAACCTGGACCAACTAAGATTTCTATATGACACACAACATAGTGCATAACTTTAGTCCTACTCTGGAAAGTGGTTTTACTTCCAGCCACAGAAATATCGGACTGAATCTCAACAGAAGAGAAGGCAGAATCTGTGGGGTTTTTTTTTGCTTTAGCAGTTTTATCGATTTAGATGATTACGTGTTGGAAGCAAGCATTCATACCTACTGTGATAAACCTATAATCAAAATTTTGGATATCTACATTTAGCCAACAAGCTTGCCCTGACTCCACATACACAATAATTTTACTGATCACAGAAACATATGCAAGCACTCAAACTACATGGCAATCATAGAACAAAGCTGGAGTATTTGGAGTGAAATAAGAATAAAACCCCAGCACCTAATGGTCTTGATGTGATTAAATTACTTTTGTATCAATTATATTAAAAGGTATTATTATAACAATATTTCTGCAACTCTATAAAATGCTACGTAAGAACCACAATATAGGTTAACTGAACATTGTAAAACCTCTTGTTTTACAGATAAAAAAAACCATTCCTTTGAATTTATTGCAATAATGAACAGGTGAAAAAATCTGCAATAAACACTACAGAAATGCAATTTTTATAGAATGCTGTCCTGCTTCAGAACTAATACAATACTTAAACAGTCTATTTCTTGAGCTGAATCACATTCCACTTTCAGTAACCAGCACAAAAGTCTTTTATCAAGATCAATGTTAGTCTATTCTCTTACTAACAGGTAACTCAATAAAACTGTCATGACAAGATAAAACAACATCTCCCACATGCTAAGAATATAGCAACTCAAAATATTGAATGCTGACCAAATGTGACTGCGTTAAATGCACAATGCTGCTTTGGGTACTCCACACCACATTAACTGCCAGAGGAACTGGAAATATTCAAGTTCACCTAATTATAACAAAGCCATCACTTTCAGCTTTTAAAATCATAATTATTAAAATAATTCTATAGCACAGAACTTAAGGAAGTTCAATGGTCAGTGGTATCCTTTGCAGTTAAGAGTTGCAGAGGCATACTATTAATTTTTCTCTTTCTTGAAGAAAGATTACAGTTACAGAGCACATTTTGGTTACTTGTTTTTAGTTCCATTAAATCTCAAGATATGCATTATTGCCTGTAATAAACGTGTTGTCATATACAAGGGAACTATCTTCAGTTGTATTTATGTTAAGAGAAGAACCACTTTATAGCAGAGTTAACCCAATTTGTTACTTTTTTTTTTTCCCCTGAAGGTGAACTAAGAGAAAACACTATTTTGCAGGACAGAATACAGTGGAGATTTGGAAGAAAGAAAGAATACATTTTCCTCCTATTTCTTGGGCCCCTTCCCATTCATCACTTTTTAATGACTACATTAATGAAATACTTTCATTATTGTGTGATACTGACAGTTCACAAGAAAGTGGCTGACTTCAGTGACAAATAGTACTCAAACTCTAGCACATGTTTTATAGAAAAAGACAAACATCTCATTTCAGACCCACATTACTCCCATTTCCCTTTTTTGTTCTCTTACATAAAAATAATTCCACATACAAACGACTGTGCAATAACATTCTATACTGGAAAAGACCCCATTTCAATGTTGCTACTTTCAGTAGCCATCTTTTGGGTATTCCTTATGCAGCAACGTTCTAAAAGAATAAAAGGAATGGCTGAGTCCTCTATCACTAGGTTAGCAAAACAGGAATAAATCTTCTGGTAAGGGAAAAAGTTCTCAACATTCACATTTCTGACGCATAGCTGTCTTCCTGCATTAGCATTTTCTACTTTCCTTATCACATGATCCAACTTCCAAGCAGTGCATGAATGAATGCAGGATCACATTAACTGAAGGTGAAGCAAAGGTGCAACTGTCACTGAATATAAAGCCTTTAAGCAATGCTGAAGGGGGTCAAATGATATACAGAGGCTCAAGAAATGTCTGGTCTCACAGAGCACCGAAGGAAATTAAGACAACTACAGGCTATCTTGTGAAAGTTTTCATGTTTCAATTCTGTCATCAGAGGTGACTCTGGGGCATATGGGTGTTTATCAAAGGCTGCAGTTGTTGTGCTCCAGAAGCTTTGGTAGATCTTGTCATTTACAGAAGTCAGAAGTTTCTGGCACCAGACTACAGCAAAGTGAAGTATTCCTGACCAACTCTTCCTAATCAGTCAGGGGCACAGAAGTGGCTAAAAGACACCTAATTCTTACAGGGACTATAAGGTGCGATTTTTCCTGTGCGTCAGATAATGATCAAACATTTTGCAGTTCAAACTACCATTCACAGAAAGCTTAAGCAGGCAAAAATGTAGTATAAGGATATCAACTTTACAGAGTTTTAGTAATTCACTTTCATCCATTCAGATAATTTGGAAATTGGTCACTTAGTCTACTTCCTTTCAAAACAATGTCTACAGTGACATCTAGAGCTGGGATATTGCAGTTAGCTTAATAGGCTCTGAACCCAAACCCTGTAGTTATATTTCTGCACTGATTTTGCCAAAATGAAACACTGCCTGTTGGTTTACACTACTTTAGACTGATTTGAAGAGAGTCAAGCCTGCTTAGGTTAAAACTCCCAATTATTTACATTACAGTACCTTGGGGTAGACTAGTTCCAAAAATATCCATAGAAATAGCACAAAATTCATGGGATCAAAATTCTATATACATAAACTGTTCTTAAACATTCTATTTCTCCTCCCAAGCTTGCTTGTATTAGACACATTTTCACAATAATAAATGCTTAAGACTGCAAAAAGTAGATAACACTACCAATATCGTAGCATTTAACCATGCACATCTCTCTGAAACCTTAGTTTGTCATTATGCTTTTAAAACGATACTATTAATCTACATATTCCAGTTTAATTTATACACACATTTTCCTAACACAAAGAAAAAGCAAGCAGATTTCATATGAATATTCAAAAAACTAGAAATTAAACTGACTTTCAAAGTAAGTTGCAATCAAATGTATATGTAATCTGTGAATAAAAACCTCCTAAATGTTCTTTATTAATTGAATTAGAGATGGACTTTAATCTTACATGGCACAGTAAGAGTAAACACACGCTCAGCAAATACAGCTTCCTTTTCCACAGCTCTCCCTTCCTCTAAATTACAGAAATCAAAACTCAGTAGTTTGCATTATTGTGGTAAAGGAAAAAAAAATAAAATTAAAACTGCTTACCTTCACATCCCTGTGAATTATATTATTATCATGACAGTAACGTAGAGCTTCCAATATCTGTCTCATGTAATGACTGAAAAAACAAAGACATCGTACATGACAAAACTGCAGGAAAAATTGCTATATACATATAACAAACAAGTTTTAAGACTCTAATTATATAAAACCAATCAACCAACTTAATCTTAAATAGTCAGACTTCAGTAGAATGGAGCTTGTGTTTATAATAATGAATAATAAACTCTAAAGTTTGAGGATTATTCTGATTGAAGCCAAGGAAAATTAGAAAAATCTGCATTTTCCATTTTGTAAATGTTCCAAAATGTTCAATAATTCTGTTTCATATGACAAAAAAGTCAGGACCCTTCAGTTTTTTTCACAACAAAACATGGAAAGGAAAAACTGTGAGTATCAGTGCCTGATTTATCTAGAAAGGGACAGAACCAAGATCTTGCCTACCTTAATGCAGACTGAAGACTAACTTCTTTCTCCCATGTCCAGAGGATCCCCTAATAGATTGCTAACCATACTAGAAAGCCAAGAAAGCCAAGAGCACCCTGTGCTGCATCAGGCAGAGCATTACTAGTGGGCTAAGGGAGGCAATCCTTGTCCTCTGGAGGTTCCAGCTGGTTACAGGGAAACGTTGTCCAGCAACATAATTATGCACTGCATCAAGTTGCCCATGAAGGCTGTGAAATCTCTACCCTTGTATATTTTCTAGACTTCACTGGACAAAGCCTTTAGCTTTGCTGAACCTGCAGGAGGTTGAAATAGAGACCTCATGATGTCTCTTCCAACCTGGCTTCTATGATGCTAAAAAAATCTACACAGTTGAGAAAAGCAAGGACTCTCATGGGCTTTGAGCTCAATTATCATGCCACTATGACAACAGGTTTTGTTATCCTTCTGCAATTATTCTATATAGAATCTTTGATTTTAATTTACCTTGTAAGTGAAAAGTTGTAGTGACCATAAATAAAGTGATACATAAAAAAGGAAAAAAAAAAAAAAGACTCTATCTAGCAAGACCAATAAATCTCACACCTGTCAGGGAAGTCACCTAACACCATCGTATAAAAGATCCATAAAAAGCAGAGACAGAGAATTAAGTATTGGATGTGAAATACTTTTTTATTCCATAATTCTATCCAAATATACAACTAGTAAATGACAAAATGCTCCAAATTCTACTTTTATTATGCTAATTATTGTAATAAACATCCAGACTGTGGAAACAGGATTACTCCAACTTTTAGCTAACAGATTGTATCACAGTATATTCCATTCTTTTCCATTTATCCTGTGGGATTAATTAAAATTTTAATACATACCTGGCTACAGCCTCGCTGTACACAAATCCAGCATCTGCTCTCTTCACAATTTCAAAACACAGATCTGCTCCATCCATACTGCAGGTAAGAAGAAGAAAAAATGTTTAAGACAGATAACTACAATCAATTGCATAAAAAATGCTTCAAAAATCTATTTACTCCGCTTACGCAAATCACATAAAATACTCTGTATACATGTACAATGCACTATTAACTAAAATAGTATTTAATAGGCAATCTAGTAGAATATGGCTTGCCACAGGTTAACCTTTTCATGCCCCTCAGGTCAGGTAACGATTCTGATACTTGATACTTTGTTCCTTTTCTTCCTAATTGTTTGTAGTCTTTCTGATAACCTAACTTCCCACAACAAGTAGCATAACACTTTTAGATGCATGTATATTTATAGTCCTTAAGCTAAAATTAGACTACTATTTCTCTAAAACCAAAGCAACTTGGTGTGGCATAATTCCCCTCCTTTTCTTTCTCCTCTAAGTAACTTAAGGCAGATTTATACCTAAAAAACACTCATTGCTTGGCAAGGCAAGGAGAGAGTAGAATACTTAACAGGAACAATAAAAATCACATATTATAACTCATGTTTAACAAGGCACTAGCAAAATATTGATTGTAACATGCCATTTTCAGCCATCACATCTCTTTTTCCTCTCCACCAAAGACTCATGGAGGGGAGGTGAAAAGAAGCAGGATTTGCAAGGTATCTAGAAAGCCAACATTATCAGGGCCATTTTGGTAAGCTATCCAGAATAGCCACTTTTGCTTTTTTACACACCAGCAGTGCAAAAACTTCTGCTTTGGGCATCACAAACAATGTGCAGAAGCTTTAATACCCAAATAAATCCAAAAGGTATCCCCATGCAAAATATACTACCATGCGGACAGAGTACTGACATGTGCAAGAGAGCCTGGTGACCAAAAGAAACACACATTCATTTAAGTAGGTGGAAAAAAAAAAAATCCTTGCCAGTTATTTAAGCATCTGGTACCATCTTCAGATTTAACAAGCCCCACAAATCGGAAAAACCCTATTGCCAAACCATGACTGCTCATCATTGCATCAATATATGCCTCCGAACGCTTTTTTCCCAGTTTTTCCCCAATTTCATACATCTAGTCCCTATACATAGCTAAATATCACTCAGACAGAGAATATACCGTGCTGCACTATACATAATACTGTACAGAAGCAACGGGGTCAAGTTCAATGAGAACAGCATAAATCTGGATTTAGCTAGCTCACTGGAAAAAAACCCTCATGTCAATCTCCCTTTCAACGCTTCCTCCCAACAATTTTTTTCAGCTAGATGGGAAACAAAATTGAAACCTGAGCAACACCAACCACCGTAGAACATAAAAAATGTATCATTAACTACCAAAAATTAGGAGGTGTCATTCTCATGAAGCAGCAGAACCCTCTAGAAGACTAATTTCACTCTGACTTGTTATAAACCAGATGAATGCAGATCCAGAGACATTCAAGATTTTTAGCAGTACAATAGCTGCTGAGACACTGAGCCAAGTGACATTCCTTTACACTAACTTTTCTATTAAACAAAGTGTTTATAATCAAAATGGTCTTTAACATGTATTTCTACCTCCCACTTATACATACCAGCATTTTAAATTTAAATTTTGTAACAGTAAGTGGCAGTTTGAATTTTTTTTCAAATATTTTTCAATTAGCTTAAATTACGTTGATACTATAAATGGCTACAGAATGTGAGCAGTAATGTTTGAAAGTTTTATTCCACTAAGATGAACTCTGTTGATCTCAAAAGCACAAACACACGGCAGGTGTATTTTAATCTCTGACGTCAATTGACGACTTTTTCAAGGCAAAAATCTCATTTTAAGAGTAGATTTTCTTTGTGTATAAATAGGGCTGGTATGACTCCAATGATGTTGTAATTTATATGAAAATCTTATGAGACTTATCTAGCTGAGGCTGCAAAAGCAAGAGTCAGCCTCAGTTATAAGAAACCCCAGAAAATTCATTGCATTAATACTCTATAAACTCAGCAATATCACAACCACTTTGAATATGAATTTGCAGAAACTGAAAGGCTTGCTTATGTGATGCCAAACCGTTAAAGTTTTGAGATACGGATGAAATAAAAGTTCAGGAATTCTCAAGGTTTTGTAAGGACTAACAGCATTAGACATGTGAAAACCATAAAAATAAAAAATAGTAAGTTAAAACCCACTAAACACACAGAGATATACACGTTGAAGACACAGGTGGAAGATGCAGAAAAAGTTGGTAAAATTACAGCACACACATAATCTTAGAATCATCCGATACCAGTAGAGGGCACTCACGAAACCTACATAAACCGAGTGGGCCAGTTTACCGTGTCTGCGCCGAAAGTGCCAGCTAAAAGGAATTAACCAACACCACCACATCCAAATTGTTTTGGGTATCAATACGAACTATGTCCCTCAGTTTCTCATATTCTACTTTTTATTTTTCCATATTTTTAGCAGAACTGTCCCTGGACCTCAGCTCTTTGGACAAATGTTTCTTACCATAGCTCTGATCAGTGCTACTCTGCATCTTGATAATCTTTCTACTATTCTACACAAAGCTATGATAATTCGCAAACTGCCCATAAATTTTACTCCTGAGTCATATTCGATGCAGAAATCTGTTCTCAGGCTCCCTGTCACGCTGAAGAATAGACAGTATATTCCAGAAGAGATCTACGTTTTAACACTGGGGTATGACAGCTTTGAATTTCCAGATGACCTAATAAGATTTATTAATTTATTGATGAACAATCAGAAAGTTTGAGAAGCAATGCTTTAGGGAGTTGAATGATTACTTATAAAGAAGAAAAAAAAAAGGGCTTAGCACATTGGTCATAACCAAGTTTACTGAGTTTTATACCATATATGCTAAAGGCCTGTGCATAATGGCATTTTTTCCTTCAGCTGGACAGTTTTCATATACTTGCCATCTTCAATTACTACAAGTAAACTGCCATAAATTAACTTGAAAAATACAGTATTTAATTTTTCTTGATGCCCTATATAGTAATCTTTGAAAATTAGGACAAAAAGTACAGAAACTCTTATTTCCTATGTATTGTCCATGCATCCAGGGTTTAGCTCATTCCAGATAATTAAATGAGTGTCTGTATAGAGGTGTTTCAGTACTTTCAATTGAGACATTTTTAGAACTTTACTGGCTGCCAATAGATGAATTTCAGAGCTTTTCATAAACTAACTCGTTCCATTTAGATAAAAACAATGGACAAGCTTCATTCAGTAATACTTAATTCCTAAATCACTGTGTAGATGATGATCGTAGGAGGAGTAATTAATTCTAAACAGGTGTGCTTGGAAACAATTTTCTACTGGTGTTTTCCCAGCAATGGTCCAACCTGATTATTAAATAGCACATATGCATCCTTAAAAAGCACTGGTCTTGGTGGTAACATAAAGGTAGTACTGTACCTAACCTGAAATGTTTAATCCATACTTTAGTTTAAAACCTCCATATGTCAGCCAGTATCACGAGCTCATACAAAAACACTCACTTTATACTAATGCTGTATGAATTACTTCATGCTTATACAAACTTTTGAAAATACAAGTATATGCACCATCATTTTATATTTTCTACCAGTTAGTTTTGCTTAAATGAGAGTCTTCTGAAGCTCTGCTAAAATAACGCAACGTAGCAACTTGCAATAATTAGTTATAATAAATGCTGAAATTTCAATGCATTAATATCTCAATGCTCTGAATTCTCAGTTGCCCTGCCAAATTTTACTACTTATTATGAAAGAGCCAAAATTTCATCCAAGATAAAAAGCCTGATTTCTAAGTCTGGCCTTGACAACAGAAAACTCCCAAAGATTGCTCTTTAAGCATTAAAACAAATGAAGTCTGGTTTCCTATTATATTAATTTCTGTCCACCAAATCAATGAAATCAACCAATATTACACATATGTAACAGGAGAAGCTCCTATCTCTTTCCTCAAACATAAATTGGCTTTAAATTCTCTATCACTTCCACTGACTATAATCAATCAATAGGTTATCAACAGGTTATTGGGGACAAAAGAGAGGCAGCACACCCAGACCAGGTACCTGCCAAAACTTTGTATCCAAAAGTAACAAGGCTAGGAAGTACTGACTATGCATAACACATTGAAAAAAGAAAAAAGAATCCCCAATACAAACACAATTTAAACATGTGTTTTATCAAGTTAAAAAAAAATAATATGTCTTTATGTCAGTTAGTTTGATATCAGCGTATTTAATATTTGGTGTAATTTGGTTGACTTAAGGCATTTAAAATTAGAGTTAGTTACTTTAGGCTCCCTTTCAGTCCACAGGAAAAAAGGGCACGTACAGAGATGCCTCAGATTTAGAGTGTAATTTTTAAACATCTGAAGTTAGGACAGACAGAATCTCTAATTTAATGGCTTCTCTAAGTGTATTGTAAGCTTTTCAAAATGAATTTAAAAGTTTTTCCTTTCATTGGGTATTTTGAAAATCTGTCCCAAACTTTAAACCTAGAAGCATCTGAAACTATTTTATTTCAGTAATCATAGCAAGACTTGTTTCAGTATGAAAAATACAGATTATAGTTTCTCTTGATTTTACTTTTAAAAGTTAACATTTAGACTTTTTAAAAATCCTAGTTAATGCATTATGCAAGTACGAAAGAACAGAAGTAGAGTAAAGCCATATAAAATATCAAGGACTAGAGGTGAGACTGCATTTAAAAATAAAATTGTAACTGGAATTCTAACGTGATTAAGTACAATAATGAAAAAAAGGTTTCACTCCATAAACTAAGAAGATGTGCTATTTCACAGTACTGTCACAAAGCAGAATAAATAGATAGCATTCATTTTTTATCTTCTTTTTTTCTTAACAGTTCAACAAAGCCACATGATTGAATGTAGTCATTTAAACACTCATCACCTTATGCTTAACATAAACCTAAGTAACTGCAAACATTTTAAAGTTCTACTTTTATGAATTTGAGATTTTAAAACTAAAGCATTTTACATGTTAGCTAGGTTAAATGGTAAAGTTATATCTAGAAAACTATATACAGCTATAACTATATATATAGATAACTATACAACCTAACTGGTGAATCTAAGTAAGATCAGTTCTTCTAATGTCCCAAGAGATAAATCTCTCTTAGAACCACTAAGAAAAGCAAAAGCACCTCTGTATAGTAATGAGACAATATTGTGCAATTCACTCACTACTCATGCATCTGAACTCTTCAGCATGAAAGGTAAGTACTCAGTCCACATACTTTGATTATACTGAGGATGAACTCCACATAATGTACTCTAAAATGTGGTTTTCAGGCACTTCAAATGGAATATTTGCTTTGTTTTAGAAATATTGCAAGTAACTGACCCTTCTCCAACTATTCTTATTGATAAAGATGAGTGGCCATTAGAAAAAAAAAGTAACAACCAATAGACTGTAAAAGCAAGAGTGATAGTTATGCACCAAACAGAAAATAGCAGTCTATGTAAATCCAGTGTTCTTCCCCCCTCCCCATTCGTAAGCTACCAAGCAAACATCAAGTGATAGGGACAGACAGATCTGTCTAGAATAGCACATTATTGAACAAATATAAAAGAAACCAGATCACACCCTATTTCATAAATGGAATTTTTAAATAGCAGGAGAGTTTTGCATATTATTTTGTTCTTTGCAAGGCATGGACTTAAAAACAGATTGCTTTCATCTGTTTTGACACTGTAAAATATGTCTGTTTGATGAACTTCTGTTGACTACATGCTTGTTTTAGGTAAAAGGTCACAGTTCACTCAAGACTAATGATGGATCACTTGATATACAGCTGTCAGTAAATAACACTACAGAATGGGAAAGAAAATTGTGATTGTATGATAAAGCCTAGAGCTGACCCTGGTCTCTCTAGAGCCTCTCAGGGATCTCTTCCATCAGTGGAAAGAGTCCAATACCCTTCTGGTGAGCAGTTGGGGTGTGCATGGGTGAAACCACTTGGCTCATACTTTTCAAATAATAATTTTACTTTAAGAATAAGACTTTCTGGGACAGGTTCTGCTTCTTATTCTACACATGCACTTCACCTGTTACAGCCAACTGCTTCTATGCAGTTTATTACAGCAGTACCTGATGGCTAGCAGCAACATACCGATAACAGGACATGATCACCCCATTCTAAAGAATGCTATGAATAGTGGTTAAAAACATAGCTAATTTTTTGGTGTTAAACTTCATTGCTAGTCTTCATGTTCATCACTGCTGTTATGAATTGTGACTTGATTTTTTTGCTGTTTATTATCAGGAAAGTTCTCAAAATTGGGCACAGATTGTACTTTTTCTTGAGTGGTACCATCTCTTGTTATCAGATATATGCTGCATTTGCTTATTTAACTTGTACTTTTTTGTAACAATAGATTTGGCAAGAACTCAGGGTCACTTTAGCAGCTGCTCCATGTAGCTAAAAGCTTATGAAATAGTAGTGGGCCTATGTATCATTTATGTGTAACTGATGGCACAAAGCTTTAGATTTGGTTACTGCATGCATTTCATGTGCTGGACCTCAATTAATTTTCATGCAAAGCATCTGCCAAGTTCATAAAGAGCCCATCACCAGCTGGGTTTGTATCTCCTCTGCAGATGTGTGTTGTCTTCCCCCTTTCTGTTATTTCAGAATAACTAGACTCTAATAAAATATATTTTATCACTGTAGAGAGAACTTAGTTGCAAAGCAGTTGTCTGTTATAAGGATAGCATGATGAACAGAAAGCAGTATGAGGGAAAGTAAGTTACCTACCAATACATAGATGCTTTTCTACTAACTATGAGTTCCTTATTATGGTGACATGAATAAATACATAGATGCTTTTCTACTATGAGTTCCTTATTATGGTGACATGAATAGTATGGTTACATAGACATGTATGCCACTCAGACAATGCAGTCTTACTCCACAGCATACATCAGTCTTCCATTGAGTCACTTTACCAAAGTATCCCCTTCAGCACAATACATTGTGCCAACAACTCTCCCACTCCCTGCTACATTTTGAGCACAGGTGTTCCTACTGTCTCATTTTCTATCTCCGTTTGTCACAAAAGACTGATGTCTTGCAGCATACAAGGGAGACAAGGACATAAGAGATGGTAAAGCATTATTATCCTTAAAATAATTTAGCCTCATGTTTCCTTTTTTCATGTGGCCTGAAGTCAGGTACAGTATTTGTGTAGTAATCCTAATTCTTCAGACTTACTTTTTATGTATACAAACATAAATGATAATGGGCTTGACATTAAAAAATAATTACTGCTTTTGTATCATATTTCTGAGCTACTGGCATGATAAAAATAGAAGGAAAACCTTTTTTCCATTTCAGAATCTTATTAATTATCACAGCATGTCTCCCCAAGGTGTACATAATTATTTCACAATAGGATAATTAGAGTCCCTTGGTCCATGCTTTGGGATTTACAAAATAAAAAACGGTCACTAAGTCAGTATTGAATCAAAACTTACAGAAGGGAAATCATAAAACACTTATTTTACACAATCATAAGTTTATAAACTCACACACAAAAAAAAGCAGAAGACTTTTAAACAACAATCTTCAGATTTACATCTCTTTTTGTTTATTCTGTTACCATATAACTTTTTCTCTACCTCAATGGTAAAATTAACATGTGAGAACTCTTTTTTAAGCCTGTAAATCAAATATTTGGCTAGCAGACATGCCATTTTGACCAAGCACACTGGTATGGTGTGGCTTACTCCAACATAAGCAGGCCACATGCATCAGAAAAAATAATAAAGGAAGATCAGAGAAATTAAAGACGTATAAACACATATGCCCAGACACACAAGGAATGCATATATGGGGAACATAAAAACACAACCTGTTAGGTACAGAGAAGACAAAGAAGATCAAATAAGGAAGATGCACAAATTCGCATTCTGCATATCTGTTTTTGTCCTTCCCAGTTAGCTAATACCTAACTCAAGGACTAATAATTTTCCTTTAAAGAAGGAATATGGCCCTTTAGGGGCTGCCCTCCCTCTTGTTTCTTGTTTTGAACTAAAAATACCTATACACTGTTCAGTCTTCCATATGCCAATAGTAACTAAACTTTTACATTCAAGCATCCAAAACATATCTTTTAGACAAATACCTCTTTTCATATGATATGAACAGGTATATCAATTTACAGGAATACTTAAATACTCCACTAAGCTTTAATTTCTTACCTAATAAAAGAAAATCAGTGCTAAAGAAACAAAAGTATGGAAAAAACCCAACAACCCACATAACTTCAAAAGTGGAATAAAATACCCAAAGATGATGACTGTCAGCAGATTTTTAACTCGTTCTCATGTACACTATTAGGGACACAGTAGCCACCAATGAACAGCATGTCTACCCTTAGAAAGTACGCTATAAAGAATCAGCCTGACATTAGCCACTTAGTCCGTGTGACAACTTTTTTAACTTGGGACAACTGATACTGGTCAGAAATAAATATTTTCATAGCACTCAAGACTTTTGAGCTACAAAACAAGCAGGTGGAAGCAGACATTGTTTTAGGACTTTATTTAGCAAATGACAACAAAGAAAAGTAAAATCAAAGATTGAAACTTACAACTCAAAGACCATATAAAGCATTCCATCTGAGCTGTATGTCTCCAAGAGTTCAACAATGTGAGGATGCTTCAGCATGTGACAAATACTGGCTTCCCTCTTCAGATCTGTGGAAGACAATAAAGTAGTGTATTAGCTATATAAGCAGGCTGTTGAATAATAAAAAAAATAAATTTGAAAACAATTAGACCACAATGTTTGGAAACACATACACATCTGAAATTTCTAATAAATTCTTTAATCAGATCCACTGTGACTCTCTCAAAGCTTGAGAGATTCTGTTCTTAACCAAACAATACGTTTACCCTTTCTGATCACAGATCAATCCTTCTGCTGGTATAGAAATGCAAAAATCCCCATCAGACTGAATTAAATTTTTCTTCTTTGTTGAAACTATTTGGTATTTTTAACATTTAATCATCTTAAACTTTTTTTTCTTTCAAGTTACCACTAGTATTCTATAAAAATAGCAAAATCCTGAATAATTTGAGAACGGAGGGAAATACCAGTCTGTATTCTGAAGCAGGAAAAATAGCAAAATCCTGAATAAAACAGAGGGAAATACCAGTCTGTATTCTGAAGCAGACGTTTTACTTTTCTATTCTCTTTCCAGATAGTTGTTCATTGTTCAAGAATGACCTACATATGCATTTATATGAAAATATAAATACAATTTCTTGGTTTGAGAATGCTTACCATATTGTTGTGCTACACTTGAAAGTTAAAATGCACTGTTTTCACATGTGCCTTATTACATTTCTAACATGTAATAACATTCAAAAATATAAGCAACAAGTTGAACATTCTTTCATGTGAAACATTTAAGAGGTTACTCAGATTTATGCTAGACTTCTGATCTTTTAGCCATCTATAAATTCAGAAGAAATGCTCAGAATGTGGAAATGACTGAATTTTAATCCAAGAAAAAAGTGCAAATTTTCTTACTAGAACTTTCATATTACACTTGCATTACGCGTTTTCTTCCCTCACATCCTTGCAAATATAATCTAAAAGCAAAATAAGCAAAGCACCCCTTAGTAAGCATTCTGTAATGCCACCTTAGGACATGCAAACAGAGCAGCAAAGAGAAGAAAATAACTGTCTCACTGATGCAGAATAAATTTAGATAAATAAAATTAATGTAAAATATGTCCTTTATACAGAGTTTCTAACAGGTAAGAAAACAGCAGTAAGTCTTTCACTATTGAAAATACTCTCATATCAGTATATACGCTACCTTCATACAAAGGAACTTCTAAACCCATATTGTAACGTTCCCTTCCATCACACTTAGGCATTGATGAAACACTAAATGATTACCACCTCTTTTCTAGGTAGTGAGGTTCTCCTTCTCTTTCAATTGACGTATACATCCAGTCTTTACTAAATAGGACCACAGGTAAGCCTACTGATGGATAGCATAAAAGAACAGAAAACTATGTGATTCTGTGAATGACTACGATCTCCAGAAAATATAGCACTTTTATTTTGTCTCTTGCCGTATAATGACTTCAATGCTACTACACTTCACCGTGGTATCTGATACCTATTTTATATGGAAAGCAAAGTGAAAATGCAATAGGAAACCACAGAAAAGTTCTGCCTTATATATGGGTAAAAACTGTGTTCAAAATAGTTTATTTTGGCCACTTTATTAATTTCTTATGGGCTTTGTTTATATTTTGAAGGGAAGTAGAACTGTAAGGAAGAAACCATATGCTGTCATTTACCTCGTTCCTTTGTCCAATATTGCATGAGTGAAACAATTGCTCACAGCCTGAGCATCAGCAGCAGAGGAAGGAGAAACAGAAAGTGGGGAAAAAAATCTCCAAACAGGAAAACAAATGAACAGAAGTCACAGAACAAGGTTTTGTATGACTAAGGTGTCTTGGGGGCAAAAGTGGAACAAAGTCCTACTTTAAAAATAGCAGGGACTTGTTTAACAGTAGACCACTTAAGGAAGAAAATTGGTACAAAGAGACAGGCGAGTACACACCACCTTGATTCAACAAAGCCACGGGGCAGAAAAGAGATGATAGATTCTGAAGCCCATTTGGACTGCAGCCCAAATGTCAAAATATGTCATGTTTAAGACTAGTAAAAATGAAAGGAGGAGGAGGAGAAAACACAGAAATGGGACATATATTTCATTGTTTACACTTCAAAAAAATGACATCATCATCTACTCAATCCTCTATCAAATGTTTTTACCAGACTGAATTAAATTTCATCTCCATGTGTTCCTCAAGAGGTAACTAAAATCCCAAGTGCCTACAGGTACTGTTCCAGTTATGAATGCAACATAAAACCAAGCACATGTTGGGCAGCAAGCATGTGACTGAAGATTTCCTAAGAAAAATCGCGTTATTATCTTGTGAGCCGCTATATTATCTGTAAGTTATCATATGGAACATAACATCATATGAGCTATCTGCTACCTCCTGTTAAATTTTCTAAAACTTTGCTATTTTAGCCATGTCATTTAATAATAAAAAGCTGCATACATCCTATATCAAAATAAGTCTTTCCTATTCCAAACACCTAAAAGAACTTCAGGACCACTCTAGAATCTGCTGGTGGAGTAAGTTGGCTTCAAGCAGCAAGACGTGACATGTACAATTTAATAATGGTTATGTATCATGTTTATAACAGCCTCCTTCACTAGTAAACAAAATTTAGAATATACTTGAAGTCCTTTTTAGACAATTCACCTATCAATCTTTTTCTTCCTGACATAGCTGAAGAAATGACTTTTCACTCCATTCTTTAAGACTTCTCTGTCAGAACTTCTTTCAAAATTAAACATTAATGACAATAGCGATAGTAAATAGAACAGAAAGGTTTAAAAGCACAAGCTTAAAAAGTTTCTCTGCCAGCTGCATGAAAGGTGTTGGTATTAACTACAAATAGGGAGAAAGATGTGGTGTTTCATTTAACTTGCTTAGTATACATTCTGATTCATCATAATTTGGAAAGCATTTAAAAACTGTCATTTTACATTATTGTTACCAATAAGTGCTCCGGACTTGCAGTCTGTTTACAAATCTCTGAGGGTTGTTTTTAGCAACTGGAGGCAAGTTCAAGTTTCCATTATATACATGGCTTATTATTTAGAGAGAGTCACTGAAGTTGTTAAAATGGCATGAAAGTTCAGACTTCTAAGATGGAAAAGGGAACTCCCAGCGATAATTACCAGATAGAGAAAATGCAGCCTTGTGTTTGGATAACGACCCTGAAAAATTAATTGCTGGAAGCACTAAAAAGATAACTGTTCTAAATAATTGTGAAGAAAGATATGTCAGTCTTTGATAGAAAATATAAAACGTGAGCACCACTTAAAATTCCCATGGGTGCTAACTACCTAAGAGCCAACGCATCTCTGACAATTCTGGCAAACACCTAATTTCCTTTCTAAATCTGATACCCAACGTTTTAAAACATCTCCAACATACTGAACATATTTTGAAAGTAAGCTCATGGTATCCTACAGCATGGAAGAATTAGATGCTCTCTAACAGCCTGGATTACAGCACCATGATAACATCTTAAAAGTGACAAGCACAGACTGTAGCAGCCACATCTTTTTTTGGGGAAGTATGGTATCAAGTTTCTTAGCAAGATGGAAGACATTCGTCATTTTTAAACATACAGCATTCTGTTTTTTCAGGCTCAGCCCTTTAAAGGATTAGTTCTCCAGCCACAGCTTGGATATGACAGTATTTTGAAAGAAGTATCTATATCAGTAGTAAACTTGCTTAAAATGATTCTATATATTTTGTGTAGTGGGAACATGATTATATACAATTTAAATAAATGTGGTAGTACCAAGTTTTAAAGGGAAATCAATACGCTTTTTTCATTTGGTTGTGTCATTCTCACCTACCATCCTTTGGTGTACATCATGAAGCAAGTTGCTGACCATTCCAGCTGGAATTCTTCCAGATACAACTAAACTGAATGGTGTGCTTCAGAAATGTGCCTGATGCACTCCACTCTTGAACAGGCCACAAGGCCACATGAGCTCTACTTCAAAATAGCACCCTGAAGTATGCATGTGTAAGGCAGACACTGAGACCTCAGCACCAACTGTTTCACTCTACAAATACATTGTTTTTGTCTTGTGGATTAGCTTGTCTAGCTGCTAAACCCCCACCCAAGCCCTTTCTCACCCTCTGCTCTCAGCAGTGCAGGGGTTAGAAAATGCGAAGAACGGGAACAAAAAAGCTCATGGGTTGAGATAAAGGCAGGGAGATTTCTTACCAGTTACTATTGTGCGCAAAATAGTCTTAATTGACAAAGTTAATTTATTGCCAGCTAAAATAAATATTTAGTTATTGATTTGGGTAGAGGGAATCAAAAAGATAAGCATTAAACCAACACATTTCTTCTCCCCTTTTCCAGGCTCAGCTTCACTCTAGACTCCTCTACCCTCCAACCCCGAGCGGTGCAGGGGTAGTGGGTCATGTTCAGCACACAGAGGTTCCTCTTTGCTGCTCCTTCCTTCTCACACCTTTCTGCTGCTCCATCATGGGTCTTCTACAAGGCTGCAGGTGATATCTGCTCTGCCACGGTGAACCTCCTCCTCCTTCTTCCCTGATCTTGGCGTTCTTTCCTTTTGTTCCACACTCCCTACGCCTCGGTCCAGCATTTCCTACCCTTCCTTAAATATATTATCACAGAAGCGCCACACACATGGCCGATGGGTTCAGCTTTGCTCTGTTAGAGCTGTCTGGAACCAGCTGCGTCCAGCACATGGCAGCCCCAAGCCTCTTCCCACAGAAGCCTTCCCTGCAGCCTCCCACTACCATAAACTTGCCACTTAGATTTAGTACAGGTCTGCTCCATTTTCTAGTAGCTAAGACTGGACTAGGCACCATATTTCAAGGGGCTCCAGAGGAAATGTCTACCTCCAAGCTGCGCATACCGCTATACACCTCTGCCGCAAGATAGCACGTAAGGAGCACAACACACACCTTGCCCAACAACAAACTCTAGTTTAACTAATCATACTGTACCTGAGCTCACACATCCAAAACCAGATGAATTTTCAGGGCAATACTAGCTTAAAAAGTTTCCCCGTCCCTTCTCTGTTTGCTCATTCTTGCTCCTCAGTGAAAATTACTTTTAGGCTTTATTATTCTAATAATATAGCAAGGAAGTCATAAAAGGCTCTCAGCATAGCCAATAAACTGCAACAGGAATGAGCAGCTGGAGGCTGGAACATCCTATACTGACATTGGCAATGAAACTTCTATCCTACAGAACCACAGTGCTGCTTCTGCCCTGAAGATGTTTTATTTTTTTCTTCCACAAGACAGTATTCCCCTTTCTCTTAATTAAAACCGCACTGCTTGCCTTACTGGGATATGTGACCGACTCCTCATCACACAGATACATCTGACCAGTTAATGACTCCTTGCCTCAACAAGCAGTAAAAGCTTTCCTGCCTCCCCTCCCACACGCTTTGGGGTGGCTAAAGCTCCGCGGTAGCCAAGCTGATTTAACTGCTGGCTGTTTCTCCCTTCATCCCACACACATTCTTGCCCTCTGTTTCACTGTGCAGCAGCCTGGAGCTCATCACACCACACACCAAACCATTTCAGTGTTAACTCAGTGAAAAAACATTCAGGTTTTTTCCCCACTAGCTCGGCATCACGCAGTCTTAGCGTGTGAAATGGCTCAGTGGGCAATCTCAAGTACAGAAGCTGGCTTAAAGGAAAGGAATGGAACATGGAAAGAGAAAGCAAGTAAGAAAGACTATGAAACCCAGCACTCAGAGCTGCTTAGGATGTTGCAAAACACAAGTACAAGCACACACCTTCCCCTGCAGAGTGTCTCCATCATCACCAAATCTTTTATTGTATAACAAATCTGTACCTTAACAAATATGTTTAAAACATATACTAAAAAGAAACAAATGGGTATAGCTTGTGAATGCCCTTGATAAAAACACCGTGGTAATCAACAATTACAATGGCAATATGAGATAATCCATCTCCTGGATTATCTCCTATCACATAAATATAAGCATGTTCATGGCTTTTTTGCAGAAGTTGAGTGTCTTAGGAGACTTAGAAGGCAATTTTGCTTCCTCAGCTCATAGTCCATCAACTATGAAGAACATTAGAGTGGGTATGAAAAAACATTTTCCTTTCCTTTTCTTTCACAACTTCTGATACATCCACCAGACTTGTCCATAGTCACATATCTGACAGACATGGTAAGTTGGTTGCATAGTTGTGTCCGTGAAAGCAAACCCTCCTTCCTTCTACTCATTTCCACATTTTTATTGCTTATTTATACAAATAAGCAATGCTTCATAAATAAGATGGTGTGTTTTGGGTAATGAATCAACTTGAACTAATAAAAATTTTTAAGAATATCTGAAAGAACCGCTGTTGCAGATAATTAAAATCAAATACTTTGATTTCATTTAATTAAATTATAATCCTTAGCAACTTTTTACAAAGCACGCACCACAAAGAAAGAAAATTAATCAAATCTAATCTTTCTCAAGCGGGAGCAAAGATTGGATAAGCCCATATCTCTTTAAGTTTTTGTACATTTTATGTCCTCTCAGTTTATATTCAACAGCAGATTCAGTGAGGTTGAGGAACACAGGAAGAAGAGGGAAAACACAGAAAAGTGAAACCAACACTTCCCAGACTATTTTTTTTTTTAGATGCACAATCTGCATTTCAAAACACTGTTAGTAGTTCTCCCTGCCGCGTAGTAGCGGTTTCAGAAGTGTTTCACACACTCAAGTAGGGACGTGATAATCAGAAATAGTGTTATAAACTCCATAAATTAATTTAAAAAGGAATAAGGAGGATTGTCTCTGTCACAAGTTTTTACTTCCAAACAGAAATGGAGTTGCTGCTTAAGACATCTGGGAACCTCCGCTGTAAAATCTGAAACACTTTCCTTTTCTCCTAATGTTGCTCCATTTTCAATAATTAATGAAAGGAAATTGAAAATAGTCATTGACTTCCAAGTAGTGATCAATCAAATTACAAAAGTGGGCTCACTACTGATAACCATATTATATTAAATCCCAAGCTCCCACCTGTTATGCAGCACTGCATAATAGTCTGAAACCCACACCTTCCCAATTACCATAGACCACATGCTGTTACACTACAAACCACAATTTTAAACACTTTGTGATATGATGAATTCTTTAACAGAGGGAATCAGAAGGGTATGTGCAGCAGCCGATCCGCTGTGAAACTTCTTTAAAAAAATAAAACAAAAAAATAGACAATTAGACACAAGGTGTGTATTTGTTTAAAAATGCTACACACTGGCTGAATGACTGAAGTCACAAAATGCTCAGCTGTAATGTCACAGTAGTCGTCTATTGAAATGACCGGAAGATCATAATTTCATAAGGTTACAGAGATTGGGGTTTTTTGTAGTGAAAACTGATATACACCTAAAACTGGCAGTCCCATTAAAAGTCACGATTGTTCCCTCTTCTGACAACTCTGTCTCCGTTCCTGCACCATCTCTCCCCTTCATGCTAGCGCAACTGCTTGTGCAACTGCACAATAAACAGAGTCAAGGAATTGATCAGACTCCAATCAATGTTTTTCGCCCTCCCCTTAGAGATATTTTTCAACCAGACTAGATCAGCCTAGTTCTGAGTATCTGCACAAACACTTATGAGCAAAATACAGCACAGCAATAGAAACAAGCGGCCAGATCACAGCAGCATTACTCATCTCAACAGCAGCACTAGCTTAAAATGTTTGACAATATGTCAAATCACAACTGTCTGTACCATTGCTGTCCTCCTCCCAAAGAAGTCAGAAAACTAAGAACACTAGGTTTCACAGTAGTATCAGGAAATGCTGAGTTGCAGTAGCTTTATATTTTCGTATACTTAACTGAAACTCAAAATTGAAAAATAAACTAATAAGTCAGGTCCTACTCCTCTTTCCTCTCTAATTTCCTATGTTTATGCACCCCTAAGTCACCATGCGCACCCACAGATTTGTCACTAGGTGGCAACACAGCTCCTCCTTTGATCTGGTACGTACTCGGCAACTGAATACAAAAGGAGGCTGCATTTATTTAGCCGCAGAGAACTTTACGTTTAGCCAGTTTCGTACCATTGATCTGATTAATGATGATTACACTTCAGACCTAAGAACAACAACGACGAAAAAGCATGCCACCTTAAAATAATTAAGGTACACCGAGTGCTAAGCTGTGGAAGACCACGCTCTCCCCTCCGCCTAACGAGCCATTCAGAGCTGATGATTACACCAGTAATCTACTACACTGCACACATCGATAATCATATTACACAACTAGAATACATTTAAACAGTTTGCTGCTGTGAGCCAGAAGCTCTTTGTTTAATCCACAAAAACTATAACAAAGCAGCGTTTATTGCTTTGAAGTCCAGCAAAAAAGCTTTAGAAAGCTAGAACTTGCAAGTAGTTCAGTTTACATCACTGGAATTTCTCTTCTTTAAAGATCAATCATGCAGGGTGGGTTGGTTTGTTTTGTTGTTTGTTTCAAGGGATTTATTTTGCTGCAGGGGTTGTATATGTGTATGTATGTGTGGTTTTATGTTTTCTCTTCAGCCTTTGGCCAGGGCAACAAAGGTAATATATCTCTCAGAATGTGCCAAGAGCATCATTAACAATGTTAAACTCTGATTGACAGAATTTTTTTACACTGAACTTTGACATCTCTAATATTTTAGCCAGAAGTTCACTTGGGCACATCAGGTTAACTAAAGGTTAGACTCTGCAGTCCTTTAAACTTTTAGCACTGATGTACTAAAAAGTAATGACGTTACATCAAGTAAGTGCCCTTGAAGACAACAGAACACTACCAAGAAAAAAATGTTACTTGATCCTGAAAAATTAATTTATTTCTGTTGCTGATCATTATAATATTTGCAGTTTTCTTTTTGTTTGAAATGCCTTTTCTTCTATGGCCTACCTTTTCCTGAATATAATGAGAGGGAAATTTACTTTCCGATATTAACAAAGAATCTCAATTTTACAGGAAATAGTCTGGAATTTGAAAGACACAAAGGAAATCTATTCTTAACACATTCAGCTAGTCTAGACAAACTGTCCCTAAACTGTCCTAGGTCTATTCTAGCAAGGGTTAAACAATCCATTACACTGCTGCTGTTCAACATTTACAGGCATAAACAGAGTGCCTGAAGTCACTCAGAGGAGGGAAATGGGTGCTTAAGATGCTTCTCATGCAGGCAAAATTTACTTGTTTGTTTGGTTTGATCAAAGTTTCTCTTGTCTTGAACTGCCTGGCTCTGCATAGCCAATATGAAACCAGCTGCTCAATAATGCCGGAAAGGAAACAGTTTATTTTGCCCATATCAAGTGTAGACAACCCAGGCAAAACCAGCATCTAAAATCAATCTACTCTGATGAAACGAATTCTACAATGTCACATAGCTCAGTGAGTGACAATGTTTAAGTTGTGGTAGCTGTGGCATGCAGCACAGGTTACTTTACAGTTTCTCCTCAGGTCAAACAGTGCATTATATGCTGCTGTACTGAGACAGCCCGAGTACCAAAAGCCCTCTACACAGCACACTAAACTCTAGGACAAACAGCATCTAGAGTAAAAAAAAACCAAAACTGTAAAGTAACTTGTGGAGTTGGTCCCCAAGCAATAGATAACAATCTGGCAGCTTTTAAGGATGATACCAATTCTGTCTAACTAGGAAATCCTGTAGCAGAGTGATGTCTGAATGCTGGAGAACCATTACCTTAACAAAATTTGTTTCCTGGTTCAGTGACAGAACAATGTCAGGAACCAGAAAACTCTTTCCAAGCAGTAGTAATTGAGGATGAAAAAAAAGTTAGTTTTGGTTTGCTCCACTTCTGCACGTGCTTTTCTTTGCAATTATTACCAAAAGTAATAGAATTTTATCTTTCTTTGTTAACTGACACATTATAAAGCTAGTTTTTTAAAACAGGTGCATATCTTAGTTCGGTAATAAAGAAAATTTAACAATTCAGAATTTGTTCTTTACTTCAGCACTTTCAACCAACAAAGTTTTAACTAGACTTGTTCTTACTTCCTCATGCTCATAAAATACTTTTAAATACTGTCTGTAAAGGTTGTAGTGCTTTAAAGAGCACATTTCCCCATTTCTGCTTGTACATGAAGTTGCAATACTCCTCCAAGTCACTGAAACCAGTGCCCTTAAAATACATTGCCTCTTTCTTTCCACAAAAATCAAATGTTATTGATAAAGCTGGTGTAACTGAGCTCAAACTTGTTTCTAGCAACATTCAGGTCACAGCTCTAGGAATAAAGTTTTAACTTCCTTAACTTGTATTGGGTTGTACAACAGGCTGGAAATACCGCAACATTTTACAAATAGTCACTTACGCTTTTCTCTGTAGAACAGCCAAAACTGACAGAGGTCCCATATCCCCATAAAGAACCTATCCAGTGTTGCCTATGAACTGATTTGAATCCTATAGCAATTAAAGGTTATCTGAGAAATATATACTTTCATAATATTCACACACTTCTCATGATATTTAAAGGACAATTCATCTTCACAATACAGACACAAAGAGTTTACTTCTTTAGTCTCCCTCAAATATTAAGAAAACAGTATTTCATTTCTACTCTTTATTATTTGGTGATGAAAAAGGAACAAAGAAATTCAGACTTAGCAAAAATTGAGTTAGAAACAGTTTGGTCATTTATTCCAATCTGTAAACTTGGAATTTGTATCAGAAAGCAGGAGATGGAGACTTGGAAACAGTACATCTGCATAGCTTTTTAATTAAGTTCGAGGGGACTTTCCCATTGCCTCTGAAATTCCAGGTGATGCTAATGGCAAGAACCACATAGTAATATACAACAATTTCCTTCACTGTCACAGTGTATTTCGAGGGACTGACATCGATCTGTAAAGCTTTGCGGTAACCAGCTGGCGATAATGGATTGCTCCTCCTGCTTGACAGAGTAAAGATTATTTAAGTACTTACACTCATAGTACTTGCATGTGAAACACTCTCAGAACTGAATGAACCTTCTTCAGGTGTTAAAAGGCTTGACTCAAATTTGTTCCAACTACTAACCTGTACTATCTCGCTCCTGCACACTTAGCATGAGATCTGTTTTATTTTTTTGGTATCCAAATGTGAAACGATGATCAATTAAGAGTAAGAACAGAACCTATAAATTCTGACCATTTTTCTTGCTCAAAAGTGCAAGAGCAACAATAAACTTGCATACATATTAAATGGTCAAAGCATATGTCCACTATTATATTTCAGAAGTCCCCAAAAGTAGAATAACTGATAACAAGCCATGTAAAGCTCTGTTTTGCAGAGAGGATAAGAGTTTATAGGGTTTTTTTGTTAAAAGAAAGAACCAAATTTCCTTTCGTCACAAGTTAAAGAAAGGAGATTAAGTATCTGTCTACATTAAATATTAGGATGAAGAATTTCATTGACGTGATGGGGTACTTGGAAATGTAAAACATAACACTCACATAGGTCAGCACTCATTCCACAAATTCTTTAGACCACGTTTCCTGTCTGCACAACAAAACCGAACCCATGTCTTAACATGACAACACACAACTCTCAGGATGCATGCAGCATTGTCTAGATCCTGAAAATAATCTGAAGCACCATTAGTTGCACAAGATGTACTCGCCATCCCTTCCTGGACGGAGGAAGCAAATACTAGTTCTGAATCTGACCTCCCTTCCCTCACAAATCTCGTTGGTGAAACCACCTGTTCAGTGTGTCTCAGGCTGCATAACCACTAGAGCACTGCAGTAGGTAGAGGACGTTAAGAAATTGAGGCAGGGAGGGGTGTACTCACCACTATAGGAAGGAGATGAGTTATGCACCTGTGTGACTTTAACATAAAAAGTCAAATTTGCAAATCCATGAGCTGTTTATGCATATGAAACAATATTAAGAGCCAGCTCAGGGCTAGAAGAATTTATTAGCTTAAATGCAGTATATGGAAAACAGCTATGCCGCTTCAGGGCATGATGATACAGTACAGTCTCTCCCAGTCAATACCTGAATTAATAAACCATGATGGACCTGAGCTAGTTTCATGTAAGGTCACTTGAAAGTCACAGTGACCCTGATTTTTGAGGATTTATTAGCCCAGCTAAACTCAAACTGTGGATAAGCTAATAAACACTCCCAGAAATGGAGTGCCGAGAAAATGGGGCTGATACTCTCCAAACGGTCAGTTCTGGACTGGTACTATGCTAGAGCTCACAAATCTCAACAGATACAAGCACAATGTACACGTTTTGCACATCCACATGCTTTCTAGCACATCCCACTGTATCTGTACCATTGCACTTTTTTCTTATTAGGTACAGTATCTCAAGTCTGTATTTACCATAGAGAAGTAAGATTTGGCTGCTTAAATCATCCTGTTGTATAAATCTTCATCCATGAACAACTAATTAGGGAAATAAAATGGCCTCAGAGCACAGAGAAATTCATACAGTTTTTATATACATCCTATATTTTACACAGACTACAGCCAGTTTGGAAAGCCTATTGGTATTTTCTAGGTAAGTAGGATTTTAAAACAGAATAAACTGCATCATAACATTCTTAAGCTGAAAAAAAAATAAAGCTCTCAACACATTTTTTTAAAACCTTTGAACCTTTAGCATTGAACCTGAGCCTAAAGCTTTGAACTTTTCAGCATTCTTGAGATGTGCTTTGTTAAATTAAATCATCTTTCATCTTTTGTTTTCCAAATGCCACAGAAAATCATGAAACTGAAATCCATTTAAACCTTTTATTACCACAAGCAATATTATTCAAGTGATGCTTATGCCAACTTAAGAAATCATAGACACAAAAGCACCAAGTGTTGCCAGCAGTGAATACTGGCATCAAAGAATGGTGAAAGCAGAAAACGACGTATCTTTCAAAATCCATTTTTAAGAGTTTTTAAAAAAATACATGCATCGAAAGTCTAAGAAGTTATATGTTATATATATTAAACTTTGAAGATAGTTACTATGGCCCATGGATTTTAATGAAAACATTTACTGAACTTAAACATCCTGTATGTAAATACAAGTAAAATAAATATGGCACAAATGTAACAACCATTTCCCCTACAGACTATTTTTTTTTGTTTTGCTGTCTTTTTACAGCAAATTTATCTTCAAGTTTCCAAAATACTGATAAAAGTCACATGATAAAAATGACATAAAACCAGTTTCCTCCTGATTCATTGTCTCTAGTTTGGAAAAGAATTTTAATATAGAAATCTATTATTTACACATAATGTAATTAGTAAGCACAAAACCCTTGTAAGAATGTTTAGTAGAACTTCCATTTTCATATTTTAAAACTTCAAAAATTTTCTTCTGCTTCACGTATACACATATCCCTAATTACTATAACACATTTTCAGTATAATCACTTAATACTTTGTTACAAGGCCTTCAGCAATAGCTAATCTTTGAGTTGGACTTTGTCCACTCTCTTAGTAGTTAAAATCTGTTGAAGAATGGACTTGGAGATTGAAATAAAGTATCAGCATAGTATCAACTGAAAGGGAGAAAAAAATTCCCTTTCTATAATCTTTCAAGATCTAAGGAGCCACAGAGTTGCAACATGATCCAACAGGGACCTGCCCAGACAGCAGGTTTAAGAAGGAAAGGCCTAGAACAGAGCTTGCTTTTTTTTTTTTTAACAAGCTCTGTTTAAGTCCTGATCCATGAAACATGCCATCCTTTCAAGAAACAGTTCAGATGGACAGAATAAACTCCATTGCTGTAAACACCGAAGAAAACGACCTGATCTCAGAACACTCTTCTGGGTTAGCCCTTGTGCAAAAGCCTACAAACCAAATGACAATTACAATTTACATCTCAATAATGGAGGAACAACATGTTAATCTAGACAAACAAAACTGCTCCTTTTCCTGTTTAGCACGTTTTTACAATGGCTGCCACATTATGGCACCACATCAAAATGCACCATATAAATCACCCAATGTCCGCAAGTCCAAAGAGCAAACAGGGAAAGAATGGCCATCCAGATCATGCTAGTAGATGTGAAAGGAAAATCGACCGGCTTTAATTCTCTGCCAGAACGTATGCCCTACAATTACAGAAAAAGAAACATTGCAAAGACACTTTTTGTTCCCTGTTGAGCCTAATGTTGAAGAATTTCAGAGCAGTGGGAGGATGAAGAGAAGAGAGAAGTGAATGTATGTGTAGCCTTCACTGCTCAAAGAAACTTACAAATAGTTAAAAAAAATAAATATCAGTCTTCATGAAATTAAGTGGGGTAATTTTGTTGGCAGCTATTTTTGTTTTTATTGTTTGGTTAGTTTTGGCTGTTTGTGTGGTTTTTTGTTTGCTTGGTTGGGTTAAATCAGATTTGAGAGACTCCAGGAGCTCATAATCATCATTTCTTGGAAGTGGAATCCCTGCAGGACCACCTCTGTCAACAACGCACACTTAAGCACAGCATATCCCTTGCTTAAAATGTGAATGGAGCTCCAACTGGCTATTTAGCAAATACTAAGGTTGGAGATATTACTCAACAAGGCAACCAACACATTTTCTGCCTTAGAGCATATTTTTACAATTGAAAAGTGGTCCACTGTGACAATGTTACAGTAGACCTTTACTGCAGTTATTATTCCTCTCGTGTCAGTGTGTGGCAATAGATATTTCTATAGATGAATCAGTGAAAAGAGCATTGGGCCTGCCTTAAGAATCTGGTCCTGTTATTCAAAAGTTTCTTCTACAGGTCTGTGATGTAAAACATAACTTTTTGAGCTCTCAAAAACACGTACTTCTGTAGCAAAAGCTAACATCCTGTTATAGGTGAAATTCATCTATGGAAAAATACTGGAGGAAACACCACAGGTTTAAAGAACAGCATGAGAGGAATTAACTGTAGAGAAGTTTGTCCTCCCCTCCAGAGAAGTGACAGCTACTTTGATCACTATTTACACAAACAAATAATAACACATATCACATTGCAAAAAAATTTAAGTCCTTAAAACCTCTAAATTCTGTTGGGAATTGGGTCCTTCAACAGGTTCAACTTTTCCTGTATGAAAACATCTAAGTGAACACCAATTAACTTCCTCTAACACATGATCAGAATTGCTGCTGGACAGATTCCATCCAACAATTTTCATTGGAATCAAGATTCTTTAAGCTCTCACAGCTCCCAGACAACAGCAGTGGAAAGTGCAACCTGTAGGAATACTAAACCAGAACCTAGTCCATGTGGTGATGTAAGGAATTCGTATCTTTCCCATAAGAAAGATCCTCATTAATAGCAGGAAGGGGAAAACAAAGCTAGCCACAAGTGCCACCCAGCATCTACAAAACATGAGTGTGGCAAATATGGGGTGATGCACAACTCAGAAATTCCATACTAGCTATTACAAAAGGAGGACAGAATCTTCTGAAACAGATGAAGCAAATCCTGAAGCCGGCATCGTCTCAGCAAACCATTGCTCTCAAGTGTAGCAGTTCCTACTCTTTACATGTATCCTCAGAACTAGACCAATGGTATTAATTTCTTTTCTGGGACACTGGATCATAAATACAGCCGAGGAAGCAAATCAAGGAAGCAAAGCATGTACAGGAACCAAAGGTCCCACCCTTGTTACTAGGAAGAGTAATCACAATTTCAGAAAAACGAAGGGTAGCAGAAACCCCTTCATCTGACATGACATTCTTCAGAGGAGCTACTTCTCTTGGGCAAATCCAGCAATCCTGTTGCAAGAGGTAAAGGTGATAGGTGAAGAACAAGAACAGCATTGAGTGCAAGGGGAAATCAAGTTACTGCAATGTCACATGAGGGTACGTATTTGATTCCAGATATAAACTTGCCTTCCTATTAGCAAACAAACTGTCTCCGCAGCATGACCAGCTCTAAAGTTCTCTTCTACAACGTAACATTTCTAAATACTAACCCAGAACATACCCAACTTTATAAAGAAACTATCTCCCCTTATCCAATTTTATATCCCTGAAGAAACTGATTGGCACAACAAGGAAGACCTAAAAAGAAAAAGTTTCGAAATGTAAATTATTTTTATAAAAAAACAGAATAAATATTTTAAAAAACAGGCTTTTTTCCTCAAAGGTCGTTGTGTATCTTGGCACTTGTATGTGCCCTCAATCCCCAGGCCAGCACCTGCAACACAGACTACCATGCTCTGAAGCAGTGAGTAGCTTTTACTGTTAGTGAGTACAGGCCGTAATTCCTCAAAAATTGTTACAAACTATGCTCCATAGACGGAGCATAGTAAATACAACAAAGCCAAAGTAGGAATTTCTCTTATGCTGTAACACACAAAGGGATAAATGAGGAACAAAACAGCACGCTGCAGTGAACTCTAGCTGTATTTCACCTGTAACCAATTTAACCCAGCATCACCTGACAACAGTGAATGATCAAGTCTTCAAATAGGACAGCGAAAAAGTAAGACTGGCAAAGACCGAAAAGAAGAAAAGAAGAGCAAATTCATACAAATTCATAAAAGAGTGGGAGATGTGGGTGTGTGTGTATTAGGCATAACTGATGAGATGTTGGTAGCAGGAGGCTGCCAATGGACCCACCACAGGACACAGCTGTGTCCCATCAGCCACGTGTGTGGCACCTCTGAACCACAGATCTTCATAGAACCTCTGTGAAAACACGATTAACAGATGACAATAAGCACCAAAAACCAAGACACAATAAACAAAACAAGGCCAGAGTGGGAGGAGTAAGGAGCCAGAGATAAAAAGGAGCAGGCAGGAGCAGGAGGAGAAAGCAGGGGCTGGAGCAGAGAGCAGCAGCCCAAGCAGGGCTGAGAGGTTACAGCTCCAGAGAGGAACCAGCATGCACTGACCTCGTCTCTCCCCTGCCCACTGCCTCACCAAGTACTACGTGTGGCCAGAGAAATGGAGACCAGGAAGGGGGGAGGCAAGGGATGTTTTGCCTAAGCTTGTGTGTGTTTGTTTCAATGCCGGAACCAGTAATTAAAAGCTTGATAACTGACAATAAATTAAGTTGATTGAAATTTCTCCCAAATGAGTAAACTCTTCTTTTGCCTGTGTGACAGGGGAAGGAATGGATGACTCAAAAGCAGCAAATCCCAACTGAATGAGTGCCTTCAGTAAACCGGGCAGTGCCCTTAAGAATAGCAAATCACACAGACAGCTCCACACTCACAAACAAAACAAGACATGACCAAAAATAGGAAATTGGGGCAAAAAGGTCTGGTAATCCAGGCAATTTCTGGAACAGAACACATATCTTCAAATCCTTAATTGATATTTAGCTGCTAACCAGTCCTACCAGATGGACAGTAGCACAGATAAGGGTAGCAGCTTTGATAAGATTTGAGGCTTTTTTCTCTCACCCCCTTGTTAGTGTTACTGTGTGCATGCACTTTCTCCAGTTAGCCTGCTTGCGTGTTATTTAAGGTAAAAAGATAAAACAAACAACACCTATGAGCTATTTAGAAAGGAACTGAGGTATCAACCACAGCTATTCTCAAGACATGCTCCTACAGTTCTTACTCTAACCGCAGCTTGCATTCATGTTAAAGTCACTGGCAGCCCTTACACATAGTGAACCTGTCTTCTATTTTTTAAGGATCCCACCCTAGTTAATTATCTCAGACTCTAGACTAACACAAAACATACAGAAATATTTTGCTCTAAAAGCAATATTAAAATTCCCCGCTGAATAAATTCAAACTATGCTCACTTACACTTTCCTCTTAACAAGGTAATTTTTCTTTAACCCTAAACAACAGGTTTCTAAAAAAGGTGTATTTAAAAGAAGGAAGAAGCCAATTAACAAGAAAGCAGAGACTAGGACATTTAGGTGCAGGTCCTCTGTTCACTTCTTTCCCCAATTTGACTTAAAATAAATCAGTCCAAAGGTAAAAAAAAGTACCAAAGCCAATGCAAATGAAGCAACAGGACTGCATAGTTGAAGGAACAGGGCTTTCCCTTCCCCTTCAGCAGCCAGGAGCTGTGAAATCAGCTCTGCCAGTTTTATTGATGGAGAAGGGGAGGAGATTCAAAGCAGTGAGACTCACCCACACACTGCACAGATGGTAAGTGGCATCTAATAATCCTAGATGTTAGCACCCTACATTTCCAGGGCATACCAGTTTCTTTACTGGTTTTCCCCTCAAATAGATAAGCTTCTAAGAGACAGAGACAGTAGGTGCCCTATTGCTCTGCAGCACAAGAATAGAGCTTCTTGTAAAACTACATCATCAAAGATGAAAAGCTTCTTTCCAAACACATCAACCCCACCTGTGAAGCCCTGAGCTGGATATACAGGCTCCAGTTTGGCACAGCTTTTCAAAGAGAACTACAAGGACAAAAGAAAACGCAGTGATGATAACCTTTACAGACCTGAAAACATGGATATGTAACACATAGATACTGTAATATTATGTGGTGGCAACCTGGATTCAAATACTTACTTGATTTGGCAAAGGAAAAAAATCTACCTTACACAGGAAAAGCAGTATTTCATAGACCATTTTCACTACTTACGATGCGGACCAGCAATTGTTAATTGTCACTATGCCATAGGCATTTGCAATTGGGCTTTTTCTTCTACAGCAACTTCAAAAAAGAAAGAATTTGACCACTGAATATTTTAGGCAAAATAAATACATACAACCATCCCCTCCCGCAACCAAGAAGCACATCATAAGGCTTACCCATATATGAAGTGATCTTAAAAAAAAAAAGTCCAAGAAAAATCTCTGTCACAGATTATAAGTAAACCAACTATAAGTCACACTTTTTGTATTTACATTGCCAATTTACTTAGTGTTACTGTGAATATTTTTTGGTTGGATTCATATTAGGAAATCAAGTATATACGATATATTCAGTGTGAGTAGGCTATCCGGGTATCCATGATAAATGTCTTCATGAAAATAAATGACTTGTAGCTGGAAAAAGCCATGCCAGTAAGCACTGCTTCAGAATGCACAGACTGCAGTAATACACAAGGCTGTTAAAAACAGGTCTCTCTCCTAAAGCCTTTGACACTTAAGAAACCCCAAATTTCTAGGCTATAACACGAAGAAAATGCAATTATCTTGCAGTACTTAGATATGATATAATATTCTCATCCTTCTATCTTCTAGGTAGTTAAGTGATCGAAGTGTTTTAAAACTATAGATCTTCCATTCCATTACTCTATAGTGGGGAGAATGACAGTTGTCTCAAATTCTTAAAGTTACTAGTTATACATGTAATAGTTTTAAAATGTAGAAAGTGGTATCACAGTAACATATATTTTTAGACTCACAAAAGCAACAAATCCCAGCGTGTAAGAGTCAAAAAAAGGTTCTCTTTGGATCAATGAATTAACAGAAATTGCAGCTCAGCTGCAATTAGTCTTGAGTTTTGTTGATTGCACAAACCAGAACAGAATACATGCTTGCATCCAAACAGAAAATATTTGAAAATACAGCTGATAGTTATTATCTTCCCTATGTTTGTAACCAGCCTGAATTATGGCAAGCACAGTTAGATGCCTATTTCTGGACTATTGGCAAGAATCATGCTTTGTTAAATGAGTACAGACTGTGTAAAAAGACAGAAGTGTTTTGGAAAGCTTTTTCATTTTTCAGAACAGAAGTTGGACATACCTTACGCATTTGGTAAAGAGATTAAAGACAACAATGTTTAAGAATGAAGACTTGAGAGCATTCTCATAATAAATTTTTTAAAAGGTTCTTTGCATAACTTTAATCATTACTTTGCTTTGCAAAGAGGGTGAAAAAAAAAAAAAGAGGGTGAAAAAAACCACACCTTTGTCATTTGGTTTATTGTACTGGTAAAAGCTTCAGGCATTGCTTACTACTTTTGGAACACCAAAGCAGCAATATCCTTGATTCCCCCTCCAACCTAAATTTCATTTTCAATCAGACTTGCTTTTCTCAAACTCTTTCTCAAACAGTTTGCTTTCTTAACCAAGAAGGCAGCTGTAATTAAATTAAGGTTTTAAAAAAGAAAAACACTTAGGTTATGTGATGAAACCTCATCTGCACAGCCACAAGGGAGCACAGGGAGATAATGGCGTGTGGGACAGGGGAGAGCCCAGATAATGCTCTGCTCAGCAGCTACCAGGTCCATCACAGGAGAGCCATCCACCCTAAGCCTTCACTTCTGCTAGGCAATCTCAGCTCTCTCAGTTCTTCCTCACAGGAGAGATGCTCCAGTTCTTTCATCATCTTAGCTGCAGCCTTTTGCTGGCCTCTTTCTGGCAGCTCCATGTCTCTCCTGTACTGGGAAGTCTAGGACTGCACCCAGCACTTCAATTGTGGCCTCAACAGTGCTGAGTAGAAAGGAAGAATCACCTCCCCCCATCTGCTGGGAACACTCCTCCTAAAGCAGCCCAGAATATCGTTGGCCTTTTTTGTGGCAAGTACATACTGTTGTCTCATGTTCAACTTGGTGTTCACCAGAACCATCACAGGGCTTTTTTTGCAGAGATGCTTTCTAGTTAGTCAGCCCTCAGCATGTACTGGTGCATGGGGTTGTTCCTCTCCACCTGCAGGCTATTGCACACTTCAGTTGTTGAGCTACATGAGGTTCCTGTCAGCCCATTGCTCCAGCCCGTCAAGGTCCCTGTGAACGGCAGCACGACTCTCTGATGTACCTGGTCACTCCTCCAGCTTGGTGTCATCAGCAAATTTGCCGAGGGCACACTCTGTCCCACTGCCCAGATCATTAATCAAGATATTGAAGAGGACCGGGCCCAGTATTGACCCCTGGGGTACAATGGTAGTTACTGGCCTCCAACTAGAATTCATGCCACTGATGAGCATCCTCTAGGCCCAGCTGTTGAGCCAGTTTTCAACCTACCTTATTGTCTGCTCAACCAACCCATACTCCATCAGCTTCTCTATAAGGATCTTATGGGAGACAGTGTCAAAGGCCCTCCTGAAGTTACCACCATTTTGAACACCTTCACTTCAAAATTCCATATTTGTGCATTTTCTTATTAACAGAGTTGTCACTAATACCATGTCATTTTTGTAGTCTATAACAGATGCCTCAACCTCCTCAGTACTACAACACACACTCAATGAATTTTCAAGAAAGCTCCTGTACAACAGTCCTACCTGCAACACTACTATTACTAAACACTTTGATTAAGATTTCTCACAGAGTTAAAGTAATAATAATAAAAGAAAAAGCAAACTCAAGCTGATCCAGGTTTTGATTCTCTCAATTATCCCTGTATTTTCTGCCTTCAATGAAAGAAAACCTAGAATGGTGCTTTCTCATATTTTCACTAAATCACAGAAATGCTCATGGGAAATGACCTCTGATGGTTATACAATCTAACCTTGTCTCAAGGTGAGGTTACTGCTAACACTAGATCAGGACAGCTGTGCCATCACCTAGCAAAGTCTTGAAAACTCCCAGGGACAGAGGTCCTATAACCTCTGGGCTACCTGTACCTGCTGCACTACCCTCCCAGCAGACAAATTTTCCTCATGTTCAACCTGAAAGTCCCAAGAAACAATTTCTGCCTACTACTCTATGTTGTAATAGCTGTCACTATTACAGACAACTTGGCTCTCCCATTTTTCTAATTCTTCAAGTAGTTGCAAAGCACTGTTATATCACCCTGTCAGCCTTTTCTTCACCAGACTAACTGAACCCAGCCCTGTCACCATCTCTTGGCCCATCATGTGCTGTAGGGTCTTGCCTATCTTGATAGTCTTTTGCTGGGACCTTTCCAGTTCTTTAACATCCCTCAAATTGTGAAGCCCTAAACTGGACACAGTAGCTCAGGTGTGGGCCAGATAATGCCACACAAAAGGAATTAACTTGCCTTGATCTGTGTGCAACACAGAATTGACAACTACCAAAAATTCCAGGTAAGTTGGCAAAGAGTCACTCATTCTTTCTTCAAATCTAGTCTACATATGGTATAGTATGATGAAATCTGATGACACACACATTAGAAATCATTTTTACTCAATGACTGGAGCTCAATACTGACACTGCCTTTTTTGTTTAAACCCTTGAAAAAACAGGGAGGAAGGTGCAGAATCTTACACACAGACACTTTTGCAAAAAATAAGTTGTGATTCACCACAGCCTTCCAATATCAAAAGACTAAAATATTGTGCTGTGCATCTTTACTCAGAATTAAACAAAGCCTTTCAAATGAACCGAACAGAAAAAGTTATTTTAAAAGTGCAAATCTAAATTAAAAAAAAAATTTAAAAACCAACAAGGGTAAACTATTTAAGGAAATAAGAACAAGAGTAAGGTCTCAACTGTAAGAATCTCCCTCACAACCTGGAAATATGTCAAGGAAAAGATCTGTGGGCCCTTTGTAGAAAAAAACTAAACTGAAGCCAACTTTCACATTTGTTTTCCCCAGATGGAATAATTTTGGAATTCTTCTTGTACAACACATGTTCCATAGCAATACGAGTTTGTTTCAATTATCTTCCCCCTCTCAGTGTTAGAAGTAGTCCAGAACTATATTCAAAACTCTTCTTTCTTGGCTACAATTTTGCTTTTTGTCACAGCCAAAAGATTTTGCAGAGACTGTCTGCACATCTCATTTCCAGCAGAACCAGTTGGGGTTCTAAAGGAAACCTGAATCTTTCCTTATCAGTTCATCTGTTCAACTTCACAGTGGCTTGCATGCATACAAACCTGTACAGATGCATAGCCTAATAACGTCTAGCCTATTAGAAGGTCATGGAATTAATGGTAATCACTTTCTTTGTGAGGACATTTCTATCAAAATGAATTACAGATAATTGAATCTAATATACGCTGAATTAAATAATGAAAAACAACATGCATTGTAAGCACAGGACATTGCCCTTTAAATTGCTTTAAAAAACACTCAGCATGTTACAAAAGAGCAATCTGACATTAAGAAAAGGCACACAAATAACGTATATTGGCTTTTATTAAGTAATAAAGAACCAATCATCATTCTCTTCCTGAGAAATACTGTTTGCACTTACAGATACTTGGTGTTAAAAGCAAGACACACAAGCCACATAAAGAAAAATAAAAAAGAGAACGCATGGGATGTGAAGACAGAAGCAGAAGAAATGGACAGTAAAAGGTAACTATGGTGTGAGCTGTAACAAATTCAGAAATAAGGAACATGCTTTTTAAATTTTTCTATACCAAAAGTTCTGTGTATAGCACTAAGAGATATAATTGAAAATAAGTTTACTTACACTGGTATTTTTATTAGACCTCAATGACTAAACTAGCTTCTGAAAGCATCAAGTACTTTTATATGAATCCTCTGAATTGAACTGTACAAAATAGTCTCTTTTACATCTAAAAATATTCAAACTTCACATTTTCTTATGTGTATTTTTATTTTTTTGTGATATGAAAGCATAGTGAACTGTAGTAGAATCTGTAATCATGTAAAGTAGCTAACATTAATCCAGTAGGTCACATGGCCACTTGAACAGTGACAAAGTGTCAATACACTTCATTAATACGGTTGAATTACAACACTGCAGAGATTGATGACACACAGTATGCAAGACCATGAATACTAATACTTACATCCAATAGAATTTAGCCTAAATTAGATTTGTTAGCTGTCAGGCATCGTTACATAGCATTGCTTTTTTTGGTCCTATTATCAAACCACTGCAGAGATTCACACAGACACAGAAATCACTAGAGATGTCCGTGTCTATATACTCTAGGTGTATTAAGCAGCCTTATGGAAAGAATGCTTCACTAGATAAAAGTTTGCCTTGCAAGCTAGTGGCTTCTCCATCAAATACCATGAATACTCACAGTAGTACCAATCAATAAACACAGATTAGCCTAGAGAAGCATCAATTTTTCAAGCTTGATTGCCTTTGTTACTGTGGTAAGGTTGGCAATATACTGAGTTCTTACAACAATGTTATTTTTTTTAATGAACTTTGACTAGCAAATAGTCCTTTTAGAACATGCTATATTCCTTGACCAACCACCTCACAAGTTAAGGAAATTGAAACACTGTATCAAAGCTTCCTTTAAATTAAACATGGTACCAAACCCAGTTTTAAAATAACTATTTTTAAAATTGAAACATTGTATCAAACCCAGATTTAATTTAACCCTTTTCTGTGCACAGTACTGTTAACCCTAATTTTTCCCCCTAAATAGTATTAAAACTATATTGCCCCACAAACTACATCTAGGCTGATTATACTAATACCACAAAATCACACAATCATGTAGATTCTCTGGTCATCTAGTCCAAACTTGCTCAAAACAGGTTAAACTAGATCAGAGGTCAGGGCATCATGCATCCCAGATCTGAGCATCTCTGAGAATGCTCTCCACAATCTCACTGTGCAACTTGTAGCAGTTTTACCACTCACAGGGTAATTTCTTTTTTTTGCCTTGTCTCCAAGTGGAATTTTCTATGTTGCAACTTGTCCGCATGGCCTCTTATCTTTTCACTGTGCACCTAATATGAAGAGTTTGGTTCCATCTGCTCTATTAAGTAGTTGAAGACACCACTAAACCTCATGTTAGCTTCTCTTAAGGCTAGAAAAAAAAAAAAACAGTTCTCAGTCCATCTCTGTTGGACTCATGCCAGTACATTATTGTTTTTCTTGCATTGGGGAAACCAAGACTGCACACAGCGCTCCAGATATCATCCCGCAAGGGATGAAGAGAGAGAGTAATCATTTCCCTTGACTTGCTGGCTACACTTCTGACAAATGCAAAGATGAAGTTGTTACCTATATACACATTTCATCCTACCTGGGTACTTACACGAAAGCACACAAGACCAGAGACTTTTTTAGATTTAATCTTAAGTGTAGGCCTTTTACCTCTCAGCACTCTTCATGTATGTGAAATAAATGGAAGGAATTGTCATGAGCTCCCTCCTGTGTAGAATGTCCCATTCACCACTCCTGCACCTCAAAGAAAGACTGGAGGTGGAAAGCTGTGCAAAGACAAACTTCAAGACCAAAATGATCTTGTAGAGGGCAAAACTTTGAGTTAAAGAATGTTCCTAAGGATTAATTTTACTATTCCATTCCAGCTTACACTTTACACAATTTATAAACATAGCTTCCTTCCAGGTCAGGTATCTAATAGTTATTTTATGCAGCTACCACCATCATTAATGACTTCAAGCTGGAGGGGAACAGATTTAGACTGGAGATTAGGAGAGGGTTCTTCACTGTGAGGGTGGTGGAGCACTGGAACAGGTTGCCCAGGGAGGTGGTTGAGGCCCCATCCCTGGAGATATTCAAGGAGAGGCTCGATGAGGCCCTGGGCAACCTGGTCTAGTTGGGGGTGTCCCTGCTGACTGCGGGGGGGTCGGACTAGATGACCTTTGGAGGTCCCTTCCGGCCGGGCAATTCTATGATTCTATGATACCTCCCTCACCAATGTGGTTAAGAAATGCTTTATCAGAAATAAGCCAAACAAAAAAGTATAAGAAAAATAAAATCTTTGAAAAGACAAACCTAAAAAACCCAGAGGAGAGGTCCATCAAAAAACAAACAAAAACAAAACAAACCACCAAAAAACCAAAACAAAACCCAAAAAACCCAACAAAAAAAAACACAGAGGGAAAACAAAATAAAGAGTACACACGTTGGAAGCAGTTTGTGAAAAACAGGCTCAGATTCTTATGTAGAATTAAGGATTTGTTCCACATTCACTTGTATGACTTATGTGTCTTAATATAACAAATCTAATGCACAGCAATTCAAAACCTTAAAAAAACCCAAACCCAATACTAACAAATAACAAAAAAAACCCAACCCAATCCACCCCAAAACTACAAAAGAAAACAAAAAAATGCTAAACCCAGGAAGTGTTTATGACCTGTTAACTCAATTATTTGCCATGGATATATATTCTAAATATATCCATGTGACACACGTAGAATCAAAAATCAAAATTTCTTAGTATACTCCCAAGCCTTTTCTTTAGACCCAGGTAGCAAATCAACAGCTATCCTTCATTTTTTTAAGTAAACCTGTAATTCCCGTTTGCTTCTCTCTACCTCCTGATGAGCCCCTATTTCTTTGTCTACTATCTCTCCCTTTCAGCAAGTTCTTCATCGCCCCAAAAGGCTGAGTTTTACTGCCACAGAGTGAGGAAAGCAGTACTCCATTGAAGCCAGAAATGTGTCCTAGCATCAGCAGTTAAGATGAGGCTCAGAAAAAGACTAGATACAGACAGAACTTCTTTGAAAGATACCAAATCATTTTAGTAAAAATACACTAGCTTGAAATCTGATGGTTTAGATATAACCTGCTAAAACCGTAATACAGCTATATACAAGCTGAACATTAAGCATGGCTTATATTTTGTTGAAGGGCTAGGAAAAAGAAACTAGCAATTGCATTATCAGATTTAAACGAAAATCCTCAGTAAAGCATGAAGCAAGACTTGAGATTTACCTTGTCAATCAAACTACCCATTAAGGCTTAATACTGTCTGTTATAATTACCAAAAATGTCATTGACCTTTTTTGCTGCTGAACTTGGGTTCAGAAGGACTTAGATAGCACAAGTGGAATTCCCAAAAAACATTACTGTACAAAAGAGTGTGATCTCCAGCAAAAATATACTGGATATGGAATATACAGTGATTGTCATTCAGTTACCATGCTTATTCTTAAAAAGTGTAAAAGAAGCACTTTATGCACACAAGTTGCATATCCAACTTAGAAAAGATGCATTGTTTTACCCTAAAATAGGAAATGTGAAGAGTTATGGCCTTTTATATATACTGTAGCAGTTTTGCTGCATTGTTTTTAAACCCTGACTATAAGAAAAATGTATACAGTACTTCATATAATTTTGCACACTTTAATCGCAAGTTTTTGCCTATTCTATAGCAAATTGCTTGCCAAATGTAGACGAGTAAAACAAAAACTGGTATGTTCTTACTTTACTTCCTTTGTATGCTTTTTGATTCTGAATTTTTTTAAGAAATTCACTTTCTTTAAAAAAAATTTAAATATCCAAACAGAAATAGGAATGGCTTAAGAGCTAGTAAAGACCTACTATTCTTTCCAATATGTATTATCACAACTGAATAGCCGTATTAACTACTAAAGATTAGAAATGCATACACTAATTTAAAGCAAGTTAAATTGAGATATAAGACCTTGCTTTAAAACTTCTGAAAAATATAAAACACAAAGGACCTCACAAAGTAAGCAAACACAGAAAAGGTTGACAAATCAAAACTCCTGTCTGCTTAGAAATTGCTTAATTGTTCTTTCTTACCTTCTGTGCTTAATCCAGGACTTGAGGTGAATTTTGCTACATCGACAATCTTTACAGCAAACTGTTGCCCTGTTTCCCTGTTGATACATCGCCGCACAACGCTGAATGGACCCCTGAAAGACACGCACAAAAAATAGCAATAAATAACCCATTCTTTTTTATGCCTTCAGCTACAATTCCGGTATTTCTAAACAAAGTTCAGATTCCACCATTCAAGTGCAGTATTTACACAGAAGCTTATACTTCTCATCCTTGCTGTCGATTAAATGGAAAATTAATAACTTTAACTACAGACTAGTGTAAAGAACACCAAACAAGTTTTGTATTTTCCTATATTAAAGACATATTCTCTTGCCCTGCCACTTTAGAAATGCTGCACTTTTAGAAACCTTATGTAATATACTCACATTATTATTAAATTTTAAGTGGACTTTGTTCGGTAGTTCACCTATTGAGTGAACATTCACCTGCTGAGTGAAATAAATGCTTAAATATAGCTTAAAAGACAAATTCTTCCATTCAAGCAGTGAACTGGAAGTTAGTTTCTGAGCAATGAGACTGCAAGATAACACAATTCGCAAAATAAGAAGTTCCCTGAAATGAGAGAAATGTCCCTCTGAGGGCACTTACAGACCTTTATAACTGGCTTTTGGTATTCCTTTACATACCAGATGATTCAAATAATGTAATTCATCACACTACCAAAACTGTCCCATAGCTAAAATCTAATTTTTCTACTCTTTCAACAACATATTTCCAAAGATTTCTTGAGATAGCATCATTTCTGACATAGAACATGAATCTAAACATTCACAACCAAGGAAAATATTTATTAGCACAACTACATACATGTGAATTATGCTGATGTGCTCAAACAGAATTAACTATACAAGAAAATACCTGTTTTTTTCCCCTCTTTCCTTGCCCGTAACATACAATGAAATCCCCCGTACTGATGGATGTTTTCTCCTCTGAATCCCACAACTCACTATAATTCAGTATCTGGTCTTTTACCAACAGTTACCCCAGATATTTTTAAAAAGATGTTCAATTAAGATTCTAATACACAGAAATCCACTTATATCTGTAAACACAAAAGGCTCAACAGACTTCATTTGGCATCTGAAGGACTACAGCTATTGACTTGGAATCTCCCTCCCCCTCCCCATTTCAAAAAGTAATATTTTATTTAAGTCTCATTTTATATAGATCAGTGTCACTGTCTAATCCCAAGTCTCTGCTTACACTTTTAGTATCCGTCAAACTAAAATTGCTTTAAAATAGTATAAACAGATTTAAATTATGGTAATTTAAAAACATTTCAAAATCTAAACCACAGCTTTGGAATAACATTGGCAATACTTGTTCCCATTCATAATTAACATAAATTACTAGAAACTAAATGTGTTTCATTAAAATGACGCTTTTTCTTCTCATTCTCACTGTTTTTTCCCCACATAAAGCTTTTCTGAAGACATTAAATAATGCTTATAACATAAGCTGATACAGAACGGTAGATCACTAGAGTGTAGAGGTGCCTGACAAGACCATATCCTTACGTATAGACAGATCCCTGACTTCTGTTCATTCACATAAAACTCTATGAATATAAATATTTCTTAGTGTTGACCAAGCTACTTCTAGATTTCCTGGTTTCCTTAAGTCTGGGCTGGTGAGCTTGCCCATCCACCTGCATGTTTCTACATGCTTTGAGCAACCAAGGAGAGATAGTCAGAGGAATCCTAAATCAAAAAAGATGCATAGAAGCTACAGCTCCAAGAGGGACCAGAGTCATGGTCACCCCTAACTTTCTCTCTCATAACCATCACTTTTTTTTTTTCTTTCCATTATGTACTAGCATTTTTAGAACTGTGACTTAAGTGATTTTTTTCCTGCATATTACGTTTGGGACAAAAACAATTAAGCATTTTATTCAGTTCTGTAACAGAAAGCGTACCAGAGACATCTATCTGTACAGTCTCAACCTTTATGGCCATATTGAAACTTAGCTATGGTTTTAACAGAGCCTTCTCTACTTAGACTGAGGAATGCCAAAGACTCTTAAGTAAATCAAAGGTGCTGTAAAGCACAGAAGACAAGAATTCAGCAATGCCCACAATGAATTCATTCTATTAAAAAAATACACCAATTTAGATTTTCATATAGAAATCAAAAGATTTTTAAATAGAACCTGAAGATTCAGCTATTTACAAGCCTCAGATTTCCAACTTTTTCAAAACTAGCTCTCTCACATTCAAGCCACAGACAGCCTCAAAATAGTATACATTGTGACAATACATTAGATGAATACATTACGCGACAACAGCAGCACAATAAAGGCTTGAATTTTCCAATTTTAGGCAATTTAAAAACACTTATGAGAGGTGCCAATTAAGCAGACACCAGCGCTTCTGTGTGCCAAATAACAGAAAGTAACTTATAAATAAATTATGGTTGCAGTAAGCTTTTTGACTTTTTCCTCGTAGCTGCAACTAAACACAGCATTTTTACAAATAGTTATAATAGCCCACAGCAATACTTTCTAATCTGAGTCAGAAAACAAAAGTTTATCCTTCCTGACACAGTAGTTTCAAAGCTTATTTGGAAGCTAAGTAACAAAAGCTTTCAGGCAACCCTCAGTCCCAGCACTAAAATTACACTCTTCTCAGTCAAGGAAAGACTTTACTATTTCATCTCTCAAATGAGACAAGAAGCTATTCAACAGTTGCGTACGCCACTGGGGAGACAATATCACATCCTCACTAAATGATCATTTCTCTATATAGCTTTATTTCTATAGCTCAATTTTACTACCCCTGCAGCTCAAATTATACAGATCTAAAATACAGAGGTGAGGCAGATAGTGGAAGGAACAACTGTAACTCTAGGTACAGATGATCAGAACTGTTACAGATAGATCATACTACTTACTCGTCTACTTATTAAAACAGAGGAACTGAGCTAAGTTGCATAATAAGACTTCATCTTGTAACAGTCATGCAAACTAAATATAAAACACATTACATTATAATTTTAATTTCTCTCTGTCCTACCCTTAACAGACATACCTGCTGAGATATGCCTTCAAAATCTTTCACTGCAGTTAGCATGCACACAACAGACTACACTAGCTCAAAGTATGAGAATTATTAAAATACACAAGTAGTAAAGTCAGATGATTTTTTTCACTGCTATTTTGCACATTCCAACACCAGCAATACTTCAAGTCCTACCTGCAATATATACCAAAAAAGCAAAATGTATTTTCTGAAAATGACGTTGGGATGCATGCTGATTTTTGCTGTCTATTGCAGATGGAAATAAAAGTATTACAATACATTATTAAGAAGGTTATTGATTATATGTTGACTACAAAAAAAAAGTGGATAGGAATGCTGAAGAGGTGCCTCATAACCAGTTCTTTTTTTATGCTTCCAAAACTTCAAGTAGGCAGGTCAGGTCCTGATGTAACCTTAATCCTACTGAAACTATTTCCTGGTGATCAGCTTTACTGTCTAGCACAAAACATTTGATTTTATATCAGCTAGACACAAACTTGAAAAAAATAAATTATTAATTACTCTCTCCTTCAGGAGTACAACATTCAAAGTAGAATAAAATGCTAAAAATTTGAGACCATCAAAGCCTTTTTTCCATCTCCTTCACTTTATATTATTTTACTTAATGTATGTCACTAGGACTTCAAGGATAAAGATCATAGAATCATAGAATGGTTAGAACTGGAAGGGACCTTAAAGATCATCGAGTTCCAAACCCCCGGCCATGGGCAGGGACACCTCCCACTAGAGCAGGTTGCTCAAAGCCCCATCCAGCCTGGCCTTGAACACTTCCAGGCATCCACAACATCTCTGGGCAGCCTGTTCCAGTGTCTCACCACCCTCACAGCAAAGAATTTCTTTCTAGCATCTAATCTAAATTTCCCCTCTTTCAATTTAAAACCATTACCCCTTGTCTTATTGCTACACTCCCTCATAAAGAGTCCCTCCCCATCTCTCCTGTAGGCCACCTTCAGGTACTGGAAGGCTGTTATAAGGTCTCCCTGGAGCCTTCTCTTCTCCAGGCTGAAGAACCCCAACTCTCTCAGCTTGTCTTCATAGGAGAGGTGTTCCAGCTCTCTGATCATTTTTATGACCCTCTGCTGGACCTGTTCCAGCAGGTCCATGTCCTTCCTGTGTTGAGGACTCCAAAGCTGGACACAGTACTCCAGGTGGGGTCTCATGAGAGCAGAGGGGCAGAATCACCTCCCTCGACCTGCTGGTCATGCTTCTCTTGATGCAGCCTGGGATGCGGTTGGCTTTCTGGGCTGCCAGTGCACACTGCCGGCTCATGTCAATCTTCTCATCCACGAGCACTCCCAAGTCCTTCTCCTCAGGGCTGCTCCCCAGCCATTCTCCACCCAACCTGTATGTATGCCTGGGACTGCCATCTCCCAGGTGCAGACCCTGCACTTAGCTTGGTTGAACTTCAAGATCATAAGCTGATAGTTTGCAAACTTTATTATTTTATATACTAGAATCTTGCTGGTTCATCTGTCTGTTCTGCTTCCTTTCCCCTTTCCTCCAATCCATGTTGGCGTGCAAGAATGAGAACTGGTTGTGAATAAAATATACCTTGTTGATTCCTAACAAGCACAAATACTTGAAACCAGTAACTACAGCCTATTTCCTTCCCATGTCCTGAGTGAACTGAGCTGACCTGTGGGAATGGAGATCCTACTGACAAATGATATAAAGACACTTTCTGAATCCCTATGCTTCAGAACCCCAAAAACTTGAGATTTTAAGTCACTTACATATCAGATCACTAAGAATTTGCTCAACTTCTCTCCCAAGTAAGTCAAAATTTTTTGAGGAAATTAATATAAAATAATGCATTTTGGCTCTCAAATTCAGTTTCATTAGTTTAAGTTTTAAAAACCAGAGTAAGAAACTCAAGTTGAACATATTGTCAGTAAAACCAACAATAGTGAACAGCATCTCTTCTAATGAACAGAGTACTCCTTTAAAAATGACCTTCCATATAAGCAAAAGGCCTTGGATTCCTTTTCCTTATTTAACTATTAAGAACTTGAAACATGCAGCACAGGTCTTAAAGTTTCCTTTATTCAACATTTTAAAAGGAAGATCAATGTTTCCTAAGAGGGATTATGTCAGTTTGTTACTATAAACGTATACAGGTAAAGTCACCTGAGAAAAGACATAATACCTAGATATTTTTTTTAAAGGCTACGCATTTGCTTACCTAGGAAGCAGACAGCAATGCTTTGTACTAATGTGGTTAATATTTCCAAAACAACTGCATCCAAATTGATGAAAATTGTTGGAAAGAAAGTAAATTACAACCACAGTTTAAAGAAACAGATCTTTTTCCCTCTTCACTCATCCCTGTAATTTATAGAATACACTTGTTCTTTAATTTTCCCCTTTGATTGATAAAGTATTTCTAATTCATTAAAACTGCAGTTAGTCACTATATCAGCTTATCTGCACGTGGAACTGCAGCTTAAAACAGTGATTGAACCACTCTGTGAACTAGTATATTGGATTAGAGGGCATCCACATTTAAAAAGCCATCACTGGCAATATTGGGTAGACATTTTTAAATAATATCATTTAAAGAATTTCAAAATATTAGCTAAGTGATAAAACATGATTTAAAAGAAAATTCTGTTACAGCTGAAAGATATTCAACTACCATCTCTTTTAAGGCCTTAAGCAAGCTCTTATACATAGGAACAAAAACTTCAGGGAAAATACTTGTCAAAAAAACCTAGTGTAACTTAAATTTCTGTTATTCACCATAGGAATACCTAATGGGGGGCAGAAAGGGAGGCACATGAAAACTAAAATTGAAAAGACCACCACACAATTATGTTCAGTGCCAAAAGGTTGGCAGAGCTACCCCAGAGAAAAGGAGATAGCAGAAAGGAGGAGCTTCCAGCCTTTTTTCCCTTTTTTTTTCCTTAACCCTTTCTTTCCTTCCATCAGAAACTACAGGAGTAGCCACTCCAGTGCTTGTAAGAGAGACACCCTCCCCTAGAAAACCTTGGGATACACTTAGAATTTATGTGACATACTGAAAAAATATTTACTTCTGTATTTAAGATCTTCTTGTATAGTTCAGAAGCTTGGTTTTGTCACTATAAAAGCAAAATACTGTCAGAAAGAGATCTCTTCTGCTACACAGTCTTTTATATCTCCAGCCCGCAAGGTGGATGAGCTATCCTGAGCTTATCTGTAACCTCCATCAACAGAAATCATAAGTTTGTGGTCTGATTTTTATCCTTACCAAGCAAAAAAGCAAGAATTTATTAGTCATTCTACATTTTAATATATGAGGTATCTATGTACCAAATCTCTTAGGCATACATATGCTATAAACAGATGCTAACATATAAATTATCATTAATGTATCTGTAGTTTGTAAACAACATTGATTGGCTATGATATTGAGGGGATGGGAAAAGAAGAACACCAAGATAAGATGCTCACTACATTCTCTATTCCATTACCAGGAAATAAAAATTTCAGCACCAGTCACAAACAACATTCTTCACATGCAAGTTATTCAGAAAATATTTTTATTTTCACATATACTACAATATCCTTCATTTTCAGAATTCCATAATTATCAGTCAACACTGCCCTTATCCTTGGAAATTCTCCCATTTTGTTCATAGACTCATGCACATGTTAGGCTGGAGGAGACCTCTGAAGGGACATGCCTAATAAATTTTGTCAGAACATCTACTTGTTGCTATCGACAACGATACTACCATGTAACTTTTTTCTTTTTTAGGAAACAGCAGAAATTACCTCACTCTCTGAAAACAACCATTTACAAATAATTATTCAGCTCAGCGTGCAGACAAGCAAATTCTGCTTTCAATAATTATTATAGTAATAGATTTCATGGTCTTAAAAGAGTTGGTCTGAAAGCTGCAGCTGTATCAGGAACAGTAATAATAAGTGTACTTTGTTAAGACCTATAAGCTTTTTGGAACAAGATCAGACATTAGCTGCTGGGCAGCTTTCCAAGGGGCATGCTTCCACAAGAAAGGCCACATGATACATACAGAAGATTGAAGGGGTTTTAGAGCAAGATTACAGTACATCATTTCAAGACTGTGTTTGGATGATAATAAAGTATGATGACTGTTTTAAACAGAAGCAATAGTTATTGACATAGAACAGCTCTTTCAGTAAATTCTCTTAGGTCTTCCTTTGCGTTCTATTTTTCAACACATTAAAGGTCATTTGCAAGAGAAGGGTCAAGACCCCAAATTCAAGTAACTCCTAATAGCCTTCTTAAAGAGTTCAGACTCTTGGCTCTCCGGATTCCATTTTTAGCTCATTTCTTCCTTGATAATCTGTTTCCAGTGATTCACTACTAATTTGCTTTTGCTGCAAGATTAGACCTTGGATGCTATTTTCACTTTTCTAAATCAGTACATAGCTCTAAAATGCTATGCTAGCAGCCTCAGTCTTCAAGAAAGTGACTTATTACATGCCGCATCTCCAGGAAGATGAAAGAAGGAACAAAAAATTATTTCTAAGGTATGTATGTACTAAGCACAGGTAAATTATGAGACATTCTCTTAACTGAGACATAAATAATTACAAGGGTCTCAGAAAATGGTGCTGTTTTTTAACTGTTGGTGAGACTGAAGAATGAAAATCAGTTTGTTAAGCTGAGATGAAACATCCTGCCCCCTCATCAGTAAAGAACTCAAAAAACTGATGACAAATAAGACTCTCCTCTCCCTCTCTTTGGTTCACCTTAAGGTAGGTGAGAATCTTCATTTCACTCAGGAAATGATTTAGGGCAGGTGTAGACCAGTAATCAAAGGACAAAAACTACTTCTTAAACAGGAGAGGGGCGAAATAAGGAACGCTTTGTTCACCGATAAATTCCCACTGGAAATACTGCAATAAAAGCATGGAATTAAAATGCCCAAATTTTATATTTTATACTTTAACATTCTCTAACACTTCACACAGAAATACAACACAACAGCAGCTAAATCGAGAGCATCAGTTCAAAAGTGTTCAGAAAAACTGATGTTGTTCCCCTAGCAGACTCCTCTAGTATCTGACCAAATCTTTTGCCCCTTTCTCTTCTTTGTGAAGAAAGACTTAGTGAACAAGATCAGAAGACAGTGAACGAAAATGGGGAAAAAAAACTCATAAAACTGTATTAGATATGAAATCTAATGTAGTTATGAAATCTATGAAAGGAGTGAGAAGAAAAGCAGCAAGAATGAACAAATGTGTAAAAAAGAACACTTCAATCACAGAAAAAAAAGAGAGTATCTTTAAAAAAAAAGCTTTTCCTCCAAAAGAATTGAGAAAGGTTGTAAAGAATCTTCAGTCTCATCAGCTTGAGACAACGATCACTGCTTTTCTCTTTTTTCCCATTCAGAGAACCTTTTTATCCCGTTCACGTTAATAGGCCTTGTTCCATCTCAGGCTGTGGCTTCACCAGCATTTCTTCAGCAGCAGTATTGGCCAAACCAGCAATACTTCTAGCTATTGTGTTGTCCTGAAACAGCTTTGGCATGGTTACACTGAACCAAATCAAAGATGAAACAAAAACCACCCAAATATCCCACACAAATCGCTTCTGTTTTTTTACTATGTTACTTTTCATCCAGAACAGTCACTTGACTTGGCTTAAAGCGTGGCTATGTGAAAAGCTGTGTCAAGACAGACAAATCCTGGAACAAATGGCTAGGACACACGGGGTGCTTAAGCAGTAGTACTGCTAAAAGGGAATCTAGTCTCAGACCACAATGACTTTTCATATGGTCCAACAGCCACCTGTAGGGCCTGCACTAATGTAGCATCTGTGCATTCGCGCAATGAAGCAAAGGAACTCATCTACTGAGACAGTCTTAGGTAAATCCACATATAGCTGGATACACTGTGCACAGTTTGTCTTGCAATTACAAGTGCTTTCGATACCACGCAGCACACAGAGCAAGATGAGAAAGAAGAATGGCAACGTCAGCCACAACTGCTGCCAAAAACTCCTTCCTGAGATTACACCCTCAGCTGAACTTACATGCATTAACCGCTCCCTACATCATCTCTCTCTCCTGCATTGTGGTTCTATTTTAAATTTCCACTTTAAGATTATTAATGGCTGCTTTATATCTATTAGTCCTGCTAACAAAACTGAGCTTACATACCACTTCCTCTTCTCTCTTTCACTCACGGATTTTGCCAAGCCTAAGAAAATGCACTTTTTTATGATGAGCTTCACATTTTTCTGATCAAAAGCAACCAGAACTGTGAGTAGCACTCAAGATGAAGTCTTAGCCAAACTTTGCACAATGTTAATGAGGCTTTCTTCTCTGCTGCTGGAAATACTGTGCCTGGTACAATCCCAGACTTGCCTTATCCACATGCACATCATATAGCCACCTAATATAGCTGCATTCTTCTCCTCAGTTGTTTCCAACCAATCAGCCTCAGCCTACCCCAAAGCCTGTTACTAGTTTTTCCATTCTCAAGTGGAGAATCCTGTATTTAGATCTTCATAATTTCCGCTGATAAAGTCCTTGGGTTTTTTCCTCTCTGGATGATGTCCAGATCTTCCTCTGCAGCAATTACCCTCAATGTTGCATAAAAAAAAAAAAAAAAAAAACATAGACTAATCAGTACAGTTTAATGTAGTGTTTTCTCTTTTAAAATAACCTGACAGACAACTAATCCAAAACTGACCAGTGACAAACCTTCACTTTTTTCACTCTTTCCTCTTTGAATGCTCCATTTTAATTTCTTTCTTAGTGCAATATGGAATACTTCACATTTACCATATTGTTTGTTTTAAAGGAAACAGCAACCCAAACTACAAGAAGAAAAGTGAGATGGAAGCACCAGCAGATCTGACTGATAGAAGGGGTCTTCTCATTGTTTGGAATACACCACCACTAATTCAGCTGCCCCAACAGTGACCTGTTCCAAAAATCAGAAGTCTCCTACATGTTGAAGGCAATGGAGAAAAGTATGCTTAACTTGCATGGGCCACTACAGAAGCAGAGAAGAAACTGTGGAAACTATTATGGAAATAAGTTCATATTTAAATACTCATTTAAATACTGTATTAAGTCTGTGATAAGACATGACATTTCTCAAAATTGAGAATGTATCACCTTTATACTGCAGTGTATGAAAAAGGTTCAGAAATTCTTTGAGGGCCTCTCTCTTCCCCATATCTGACGAAGAACAAAACTCCCATTTAATTTGCTACCACTACACAAGTTAAGCCTCAAACTGGAAAGATAGCAATCACGAAACAAAACAATGTTATTAAAACACATAGATATACTCAAAATTGGTACCTCCCACAAAACCAATACCTAGGTCTAAACAGAATTTATTCTGGTAATCAGTTCAATCAAAACTGCTTCCTGTGTAGCTCCACATTTAAATCTTGATTAAAAAAAAAATAATAAAGTCTCAGTTTAATGTAGCTGTCACTTAAAAGCATAGCCTCAAGGACATTTCTGTATGCATACCAATTCACAAGACCCTTTGGAACCAATAAGTAGTAGTTACTGAGGTCCACAAGAGAGACCTAGTTTCTAAGTGAGAAAATTCTTCAGTGCAGCACTGATAGTAAAGCTAAATTATCCAAATAATCTTAATCCAGACAGACAGCTTCCTGTACTTCTTACAGGAGTTTGGCCTCTGAACTGCCAAACATCTTCATGTGTTAGGAAAATGAAAAGTATCCTGAAAAGAAAGTCTGTCTTGTGTGTCTCGAAAGTATGCAGATTAGTATTACTTTCATAAGTTGTCATCAAGATGATGTATGAAGTGAAGGAAAACATAACTAGTTAGGTACTTAGGTTTTCTTTTAAAGATGTTGAAAGACTTCCGATATTTCAGAAATCGAATTTCTGACTCAAATCACCAGCCTTTAGGGTGATTCATAATATTTTAGATTGTGGAAGGATGACGGGATTTATTAAGTACATCAGCTGAATACTGGGAAAAAAATTCCTGGTTATGATATTTATAGAAGGTTGTTGAACTTTCAGGGAAGAAATGAATGAATTCTGACTTCTTGAACTCTGATGCTTTCAACAATGTACTAGAAAGAAAAATCTGACACAGAGAAGATAAGAAAATTTAGTTTCTCTTTTCTATCTGGGTCTGTTAGGTTTCTGAACAGTTCCTTGTATTTTTAGATATTTAATGCATATAAACTACTGTTCAAAGTCAGGGTGGGTTTTTTTGTTTTTTAAGATTTTTTTTAAGTACAACTTGCATCTCAACAGCCTAGATACCTCTATCAAAAAAACCCATTAGTCTATACCACTTGTACTAGCTCAGCCCTTTTCTAAAATTCAAACAAGTTACTTATTAGTAGTTCATTTAGAAATATCATCTCTCTCACTAACTTCAAAAATTGAAGGTGCCTTTGAAAAAGCTAATGAAGCTAAAAGAAAAACCTTTAAAATTAAATAGGGCTACTGACCTTACTAAATAATCGGAAGGCATATTGTTATATAAGCACAGTAGGGAAATTGACCACTGTTGTTTATAAAAGTAACAAATACTCTAAGCATTTAAACATGAGATACCAGCTTCTTGTAAAACAAGAAGAGGCAGATGAGCAACAGCTTGGGTCCAAGAGTAGATCTCAGTTCATTTCCTTACATATTCTCACACCAACAAGCAGAAAGTCACAGTATTCTTTCCGTTATGTCACTCTAAATTCAAATGAAACTCAAACTGATTTCAACTGCAGTGATAAATAATGTGGTCCCCAATTTGAACCACAGAATCAAATTAATTCCCTAAATTACTGTCTCAAAGCACCAAAACACCTGTGCACTGATGTTCTTAAAAAAAAAAAAATAAAAAAAATCCACTGATACAGGTAGAAGTCCTAAAAAAGAATTAGAGGAGACTGTTCAGTAAGAAACTTTCTGCTGTCTATTTGAGGCATTCCCAAGTTTAGCTTGCTTGTCTGCCAAAAGTAGCTGGTGGCAGTTGTTACCTGCAGCTTCCAGAAATGCAGCTTCTGGCTTTGTTCTGGGTTATGCACACATGAAGGAGTAAGCACATATCCACACCAACTTCCCTGTCTTTTAAAAACAAAGGATGAAACCAGAGAATTTAGCTAGTACTATGGTTTTAATGATGATGCATTCTCAGAGCTATGAAGAATCCCAGGTATTCACTGAGGTTACAAATTTGAAAAAAACTAAGATTTAAAACTGCCAATTGCTTTTGGACTAAATGTATGAACATGTGCTACAGAACCCTGCCACAGCACTCTCCTGCTTTAGAATAGAAATTTCATTGTAAATTTAAGTCTAACCATAAAATCATAGAATGGTTTGGGTTGGAAGGGACCTTAAAAATATCTAGTTCCAACCCCCCTGCCATGGGCAGGGACACCTCCCACCAGAGCAGGTTGCTCAAAGCCCCATCCAGCTGGCTTTGAACAGCTCTAGGGATGGGGCATCCACGACCTCTCTGGGCAATCTGTTTCAGTGCCTCACCACCTTCACAGGAAAGAATTTCTTTCTGGTATCTAATCTAAATCTCCCCTCTTCCAATTTAAAACCGTTGCCCCTTTTCCTTTCACTACACTTCCTGACAAAGAGTTACACACACACATGCAAAACTTCCCCGGTATATGTACACACAGGCAGTTTAAACATGGTATGCCAAGACAATTCCAACATATGTTCAAGTCAACTCTCTTGCAAACACTTGAAATCTAGTTTTCTTCTCTGAAAATTAAGTGAATCTGAGACTGAATTACTGAGCCATCATTAAATAGCTCAGATCATTCTTCTGTGTTTAATTCTATTGGAGTTCTTATTCTGCATAGCCCAAGTATGCAAGTGAACTCATGGTCACATCAGAAAGTTACCAGATAAAGTTATTTCATTCTGAAAAGAAGCCTGATAAAAGCATCATTTAAGTTTTCAGTTCCATCCACTCTTGCATAAAACACAGATGTCTGAGGTATAAATCTTCCCTACCTTAAAGTTACATATTTTGATCATTGTAGCACGCCAGCACAAAAACAACTTGTTTAAGGGGTTGACAATGAGGCAAAAGCCCAATAATTTAAGACCCGATATGAAATTTGATAGTGTTTAGGATTTATCAACAATGCAGTTGTTGATCAGACAACAATTTAATCCATCCCGTAAAAGTTATAGCTGAGCAGTCACAGATCTTAGTTTGCTAAGATAGAAAAGTGCTCAAGTCAATGAAGTACCTCAAGGTCTAGCTTCACAGAACAGTAAAAAACAATTCGGCAGGATTGACTTTGATACTGATTGACTTTATCTACTGATAAAACCTCTTTCATTAGCTGTCCTACATTCTTTACTTTTTTCACTTGTTAGCTAAAATCTGCGCATTAGTACAAATAGAAAATTTCTTGCTTTTTCAGGAAAGTTAAAAAAATTAAATCCCAATAAAACTGTAAACTCAGTGCATTACTGAAATTTACCATTCCTCCAGGCAATCACTGCTGTGTAATTCTCAAGAATAACTGACTTTAGCACACAGAAAACTCTTCTACAAACTGCAAGCTAAATAGCAATAAGAAGGAGCCCATTTCCGTTGTGCAAAGTTTATATTTATAATTCATAATAAAGTCTTTCTTTATTTCAGTCAAGTACAGATTTGGATTTTTGGTTAGAATGCACAGTAATATCCCATATCCTCTGTTTCTCTATTCATCATTCTCATCTATTGAAAAAAGTTTAGTTTCAGATCACAATCTTACAAAAAACAATCCTACACAAATATTTAATCTATATTTGTATGTTGTGCATCAGATCTTTATCTAGGAACACCAGGCAGTGAATTTCAGTAAAAAAAAAATTCTTCCACAGACAGCAGAAATGAAATAGCAGAATACATTTAAAATACAGACTATTTTCCAACAGCTGACAGTTATTTAAATCCATAGGCATGATATATATAAATATTATATAAAAAGTTCTGAGTGCCACAGAAGTCTTATTTTTGAAGTTCTTACAGAAACAGTGTGCTAAAGGCTTTGAAAATCAGTCATGTCTCCATGTTGATTTGCATACATATTCCTAAGAGCACACTGTAGGTACAGAATGATATCTGGTATTTATGTTTCCTTTCCCCAGGTAAATCCTTGATATCAGTTGAAGAAGAAAATTACAGGGGATATTGCTCCTTCACCTCTCGATTCTTCAGGAGGTGTGAGTGAAATGTAGAGCTACAGAAGCTTGCCATCTACCAATATTATAAAGAAGAATCCCCCCCTTTTTTTTAATTTCTCCAAAAAAAACCGAATATTTTAAAAGCCACATAATAATCTGACTAAATAAAGTTTCCAATTCTCTCTTGAGAGCAAATAACACCACTTCGGAGGAAGAAAACAGCAGTTTAATGAGTTTTTAATTTGGAATTTAAACAGTCCTGTGATACCAACAAAGAAAAAGCTAGCTCCTGTACTTTCGTGTACACTTGGGAAAGAACCATATCACATCACAAATTTTCCGATAAAGAGAAAATACAAATGGAAGATTATTCTTTTATCAGTGTGTTCTACTCTTCTACTGTTGGCAAAAGTTACGTTGAAAGCTATGAAAACAAATAAAGCTGCCTATACAGCAACAGATTAGAATCTGCTCAGACCTCATTCATATTAGGAGAACTTCGTAGCAAACGCTTAAAGCTCTTCTCTTCTGTGTCTTCTTGAAGATTGACAGAACCACGACAGTTCTTCTGTTATCCAGCTTGCAGGACCCAAAACTACCATATTCTGTAGGAACCTTTAGAAAAAGCTCCTTTGGTAATCGACTAATGTTGCCTTATTAATGGAGGCACTTCCTATTAGCAAGAGCTACAGTTTCAGTATACTGTTTTTCCCATACAATCTACATATTTGTGACGTAACAAATAAGTTCTCTATAAAAGCTAAACACTCAAAAAAAGTGAAAATTGGAAAAAAATTAGTCACAGGTTATCAGCTTCAGTTCCTGGAAATGCATGATTTTCAATTTTAAGCTACTGCTTGCCTTACACATAGCATCCTTCTTTGCACCTTAAGATCAACATAGGTGACACCAAAGTCGTAAAACATTACAACTGTGATTGTAGATTAAATAGTCTTCAAAAATAGTGTAGATTAAATAGTCTTCACAATTCAATATAAGGCACAAAACCATTCATACTCTGTCTGAAAAGAAGTCTTTCAAGACTGGCTGCTTCCTCAGCAACTTTCCTTCCCAAGAGCCACCAAAGCACAGGTTATGCATTGGACAGACTGTAGGAACAGCAGTCTAATAGCTGTCAGGGGCCTCTAATCCCCTTCTACAACCCATTCTCCTGCCAAAAACAGAATGGACATTTCTAATCGAACACTGCAAATACTGAATGTCTGCCTATACAGTAGGTTTGACAGCCCTTCACCGCAGTACTCTACCCAAGTACTGCAACAGACATCTCCCTTAGGTAGGAACAAGTTGAGAGATTGAAGCTGGCCACGGAAGTCAAATACTCTAGCACATAACTATTCTCCTTCCTCACTAACTGCCTCTGCTGCACTTGTATTTATAACTCTGCCAAACACCAGGGTTAAAAAAAACCCTGATGAATTTGCAAAACTTCACAGTTCAAACAATTATCAACAAGTTCAACCAAGATTAACACCTGCAGGGTATCCAGTTCCTCTCTGGAGAACATCAATCAGTTCTATGTTGCTTCTGGTGCTTTAAGACACAAGCACTGAACTAGATTAGCTGTAAGAAATTTATTTTCACAAACAAGTTTGGTTTTTTAAAAGAGTTTTTGAAATGTAAGTCCCACATTCTGCCTGTATCTGCAGCTTTTATCACATCCTTGCCTCAACAACCATCTCTCTTCTGCCACTGACAAGCGGCCTTTGCAAGCACTGTTAAGAATTTTAGTAAACACAGCTTAAATATCAATAAAATAATTTATGACCAAAGCATATTTAGCCAATTAGTTATCCAGAAATCCAAACAAAAAGATAATTCTTGGATATGTAATTAGCAAAACTGAAAATGTAACACTTATGCATGACTTGGTACTGTGATATTTATCAAGACTAAAAAATACACTCTGAGGTGTATTATTTAACAATTTTGTACATGTTAGAGTTCAGACTGCTACTTTGCACTAAAACACAGATCGCAAATGTTTTCATTTTATTTGAAAGTGTATTTCCTGCCCTCAATGCATCAAATAACAAACAGGACACAAACTTATTAAAAGATTGTATAAACATTTTAATAGATGCTTTAATGTAATTTAGTTACCATACTGGTCCTAACCATAAGGTCCCTTCCAACCCAAACCATTCTATGATTCTATGATCTGTCAAGATTCCCAGTTGGGTATGATAATCCCATCCCAGGCAGTGAATGATAAACCAAAAGTACAAGACACTCAGCTGAGCCAGTAACTACCACTAGACTCAGCCATAATCCACCAACTATATCCCTGATTTTGGGATGGACCATCCTTTGTCAGTGTTTCTCAGGGCCAAATAATCCTGTCTTCACCATCGAACCCAGCCTTCAGCACACCAGTTGGCTATCCTGGTTTACTTTGGCTCAAAAGCCGTCAGTCTCTACCTCACACAGTACATTGCTGGTCTCTTCTCACAGGTAATTAGTGACTGAACGAGAGGGAATGGCTTCAAGCTCCAACAGGGTAGGTTTAGATTGAACATCAGGAAAGAATTTTTCACCGAAAGAGTAATACGGCATTGGAACAGGCTGCCCAGGGAGGTGGTGGAGTCACCATCCCTGGCTGTGTTTAAGGGCCATTTAGATGCAGTGCTAAGGGACATGGTGTAGGGGAGGACTTTGTAGAGTAGGGTAGATGGTTGGACTCGATGATCCCAAGGGTCTCTTCCAACCTAGATGATTCTATGATTCTATGATTTCAGAAGTTAGAAGCAGCTAATCCAGAGAGCAGCACAGGCCTTCAACCTGCCCACTGCCATGCAGAGGACCCAGAGCACAGCCTAGATGCTGAAGGCCCCTTCCAAAGCAGACACACCCCACACAACAGTTTCACTTCAATAAGAAACCACACTCTGGCAATGCAAGACAATACACAAGTTTGTTTTTAAGTGAAGGGCAAACTCTATTTATATAGAGCATTAGTAATGAAACTTTTGCCTTTGTTTTTCTGGTTTGAGATATGACCAAAATGTAATGAGGTTAAATCAGTCCAAGCTAACCAAGTCAAAAGCACGTGCTTGCCCTCTTTGGAAAGCAGAGCTATGGTGAAGGTAATTCTGGAAGAAACTGGTATCCCTACCCTTTCCCACCCCCTTCAGAGTAGCCATAGCTCCCTACCTTTAAATGGTAGTAGTCAAATACCTAAAGCAATACAACCACGACCCATCCCAACATCCCTCATACTTTATTACCATTGCAATTCATGTGCTCTTAAAAAGTTCAGTAAATCAATTTGTAATGGAAGTTGGGTACCGTATATATCTGAAAAGAAAGACAACCTAAGAAATAAAACCATTTCTCAATTCACTTGGACAGCTAAAGATGAACATTCTTCAACATCTCTCCTGTCAAAAACACACTTAAAATTATGTACCAGAGCACAAGTCTACAGTAGCAAGAGGTGTAGTGCGATAGGAATGGACTGGTAGAGTGAAAGAGTATTGAGAATCCAAAAGTTCATACAAAAAGTGTTTTCAGGGATTTTGCTCTGAACTAGCTCTAGTCTGATTGATTAAATACCCATTAGTAGTTGGAGAGCATTACGTTCACCTCCAGAGCGCATTAGTCAGTTTAGTTTCATTCAAAAATAATTCATTTCACACACTCTGAGATCACTCAACAATGTAAAATGCAGCAAAGCATATTCATATTGGACAATCAAGAGCCTTAATTCAAGAGAGCACTCATGATGTGAAATAAAACAAGAACAAGAGTCGCACCTGGTCTCCTGATTTACAGGTCTCCTGATTTAAAAAATATTTTTCTGTTACAAAGAAATTGAAAACTCACATTGGAAATATGTAAAAATATACCTTATCGTAAAACAACCTACACTGCAAACAGAAAGGGATTTCCAGTCTTGTATCTTTCTTGTACATTTGTTCTTGAAAAAACTGTATAATTTTCATGTATTAGACTGGTAAATTCTTGGGTGTTAAAAAATGTTTTGACAAAGTCCAGAGAAATAGTATGGCTTACACATTTCTGATAAAACCCTTGAGAAGAGTCATTCTCTTCTCTCAAACACCGTTATGATATATGTCGATATGACTTGTAAACACTGTCCTACTACCGTGAGGCAGACAACTGGGAAAAAAAACCAACACCACCAACAACAAAAAAAACACCCAGAAAAGATATCAGACAAATGAAAAATTTTAACGAGTAATAAAAATGTTATAGTTTCCTTTGAAGAATTAATTAATTGGAACATAAGAGGTTCCACTCAAATATGAGAAAAAACTTCTTCATATTAAGGGTGACAGAGCCCTGGAACAGGCTGCCCAGGAAGGTTGAGGAGTCCCCTTCCTTGGAGATTTTCAAGCCCCACCTGGATGCAGTCCTGAGTAACATGCTCTGACAAGCTCTAGGCAATCCTGCTTTAGCAGGGGAGTTGGACTAGATGATCTCTATGGTCCCTTCCAACTCTAAAAATTCAGTGAAATTCAGTGAAATTAATATAACTGATTGGAGAGTTCAACATGCTCTGTCTCAAATTTATTTACATCACCTAATTCATCTCTTGATTTTCTCTTTTTCCATAGAATTCACAATGGGAACACTAAATTAACTTTAACATTTATGTGTTTTTGCAGCAATCTTCTAAAGATATTGTGTCAAGAGATGCACCATGTAATCTATGGGCAGAAATACTGTTATGTTCTTTTTCACATTGCCACTGTTATTTCACCTCAAGAGATCATATCTGGTTTTCTGTACTCCAACATTTGTACATGTACTTAATTCTTGCTATTTTATGCTTTTTGATTTTGATTTTTTTTTAATTAATTCTGTTAGCCTCCCCACCTCCTCCCTCTGTAATCACACCAAGCTGGAGTTCAGATGATTTGGGAAAACAATATTTAAAATACCCATGCTGAACTTATTATGGATAATCTGCTATACTGTCTGGAATGCTACATTTGTAATTGCAAGCAATAATGAAAGTGGTAATTTCAGCAAATAATTTTGTACAATTTCATACAACTTCAAATGTAAGAAGATAGAAATTGACCTTTGAAGTACTGAACAGCCAAATAAGAGACAACCAAAGACCCATTCCTGGACTCTAGGCCAAGCAACACCACCTGATTCACATCTGCATTGCTCACAGCCAACCAGCTCTACAGAAGTATTTTTTGGAGAGAGGCAGTGGGAGCAATCAAAAACTAAGCCATGGAGAGAGTTAACAACTATGGAATTTAAACCTTTGGATTTTATATTTGGAGTTATATGCTGGGTATTTTTTTAGGATCACAGGTATATGCCCTAAAGCATAATATATACAGTTGGACCACCTAGAGGGCAAGATGCATGCAATTTGTATGAAATCTCTCTGCATTCACTGTATCAGTGTTAGAAAATAGGTATTTTAAGATAACCTCTTTTACTGGCTCACATTCTCACTGTTGGTTAATAATGGTACTATGTTGGTAACCAATACAGAAAGGAGTCTCCAAAAAATGACACTTAAAAAAGTTAGTGGAATTTGTTTAGCTGTACACTACAGAAGTTCATAGAAGTTTTGGTCCCAGACAGTGCTACTCGTGTTACAGACTTCACCTGCTTCTCCCCAACTCCCTCAGGATCTGTAAGACTCTGCTACCAGCAGAGGAGACATTTCAGCTAGGAAGTAACTTAAATACATTCCACAAAACCAATAAATTCAGTATACAAGTCACTCTGTTCTTCAGTTAGAAGGGTCAGACTTCAAAGCAAACAGCAACCTACTGTTACCAGTGCTCAGAACCAAACCCAGGTACTGCTTGATCAGCTTTAAACTGCAGAGGTATGTACAGCTAATATAGTAACACAGTAATGTAGAATGTTGGAAATTTAAAACACAGTCCTGTTTTGCTAATAAAAACCAATAAGGCAACTTTGCTTATATATTTGATATAATATTTCTCAACTTATTCATAAGTACAAGCATCAGCAGGGTACAGTTTTTAGTAAAAATTATGCAAGTCATTGAAAGAATTTTTTATAGTAAAAATGTCAACCCTAAGTTATCTCCAAATAACCTTGAGATACTTTATATTTACTTTTATGTATTTGGAAAAGACAATAGGGAATTCTATTTAAACAAGGGGTAATTCAATTTACCCGAAGTATTTTAACTGCAGGAATAAAGTAAGCTATAATCCAGAAATGGTGAAATCTACTAAATATCTTTATATCTGAATTATAGTCTTACTGTTTATCTGACTGATAGCCTTACTGTTACCAATATCGAAGAAATTAAGCAATAGCATAATATGCTTAGACCATAACAGCTATGAAAGAATAATGTTTGTAGAAAGAAGTTATGTAAGTCCTACTCACACAGGTTTAAAAAAGCATTCAGACAATACTTCCTCTAATGAGTTCTGACAGTAGAGTTTAATGTAACTTTAATCCCATAACAACATGCATTTTACTGATTGCATTCCAATTTTGTTAGAATATAATAGCATGAACAAGCAGTTATTCTAACAATATTAAATTCCCAAAACACACACAAAGTCTAAGGCCAAAACACTTGTTCCAACTAGTAAAAATTAAAGGCAACCAATAGTTTTGTCTCAAAAACAGAATTAAGTAGCTCTCATTAACTCCCAAAATGTCATAGAATGGAATGATTACATCAAATGACACGAAACAGAGCACTCTCTCCTCTGGTCGAGTTTTAACCACCTGTCAGCGACATGGGCATCCTAGAAAAGCTATACATTGTTACAAAAGAGTTTAGATAACCATAGTCTGTTTATCTCACACAGAAAATAAGATGCTACTCTTAACAGCCACGACAAAATAAAGCCCCCTACAGAGCAAAGTAGTTTAATTTGAGACACATTTAAAAGTAAAGACATAGAACAAAGTTCTGCAAATACTCCTTATGGTCACCCTATTCATTTAATGTTATTACTTGAACCACTGTAGACCTTCGGTACATATGGAACACGGCTCTTCAACACAAAAAGTGTATTATTTGAGGAGGGACTGTGTGTGTTTGTGGGGTTTTGTTTTGTTTTGTTGTGGGGCTGGTTTGTTGGGTTTGGGTTTTTTGTTGGTTTTATTTGTTTAATTGTGTTTAAACAGATGAACATCCAGGTCACAGTTCATGCACAGGAGTATTATAAAAAGCACCTTTAATTGTGCTTTTAGAAAAGCATTGCAGTACTACTTTAAGATTTATTTTAGCTGTTGGAGAAGATGTATGGAGATCAGCTTATTATAATTCACAGTAGCAGCACAGCAATTTTTACAGCACACAATAGTTACCTGGAAAACATACAGAAATTCCACAGGCACTTTAATGACTGTTAGCCATTTATAGAATCATAGAATCATTTAGGTTGGAAAAGAGCTTTAAGATCATCAAATCTAACAAAGTCTATATGTTTGGAACGTATTCACATCTACTTTTACATAGTATCTTAAATTAGTTTTCAGTTTTGAACAGAAAGATTAACAGATCCATAAGGAATATAAGCAAAGCAGCTACAGGTAAAGTCAAAAAGAAGAAAAACTCAAGCAAGTTGTCAAGCAAGTTGTCGTTGTGTCTAACTTACACCATTGTGCTTGCAATCAAAAACAGTAGCACTGTTGTTTTATATTAAAGAATCACTGCTCACTGGAAGCTGAACTGGAAACTATTTCATTTCTGTTTTCACTTAATTGAAAACGGTCTGGTCATTCATAAGTTGCATGTGCTCAGGCCACAACCTTGGGTTTAGAGAACCTTAAACAAAAGAAACGAAACCACTAAATTACTGTTTCAAGCACTGTGCTATAAAGCATTACTTTATGTTTAAACATTGCCTGTATCGATAAGTCACACCATTTCCAAAACAATAGAACCTGATTAATTATAATACGTGCTTGCCTCTGCTAGAGATGCTCCTGTCACTAATACATCTTACATTTGTATTTCATACACAGATCACATTGATCATAAAATGTGTATGGTAAAATAAATCAGTTTAGGGAAACGGAAAGCAAACAACATACAGTCCTATGTTTCTTAGAAAAGTTCAAGCCTCACAAAAAATCTAACATGGTTTAATTTTAAGTACATGGAGTTCCCAACGCAATACAAGAAAGCAATGACAAACATTTATTTTTCTCCATAATGTTCTAAGATGAACCTTCTGACAAATTTGTACTAGACATTTTTCAAAAAGACACTATAAGATATCATGTAAATTTTATTTACATGCACACAGAATACAAACTACAGAACGCAACTGTAGAATACAGTGCATGGTGATATCAATTTAGAGCCAAGCCTGAAAAATTGGTATCTTTTTTATTACACTTACACTAAAAGAAAATTAAAGTTCTAAGAAAAATGCCCAAATAATACATTCTCCATTTATCAGTGAAACTAATTTCTTTATTCCCTCTGTATTTACAAAAGCAGTACTTTTCAGGATTGGGAGAGGGGAATGTGCTCATGAAATTAATTGTCTTTATCTACCAATATTAAAAGTCTTTACCACGATTATGTTACAAAACAGTTTTGCTACAAAATAATATAATTTTCTATATCATGGCTGGCATTAAGGCTATAGTCATCTCCTTAAACCCCAAACAAATTATGTTCAGCGGAAATGCATGCATGCATCAATAACACTCTGCAAAAAGGAACACAGATAAAAAAATCCTCTGCTTTACCCAAATTGTTATTTGCTGCCTTACTACTTTTCAGCTCACAAACATAACAAGATAGTATTAGTCTCCAAGCTGCTAGTTTCAGTAATTTTGCTTTAGAATTAAAGTTCTGTGTGACTGGGTTGGAAGTCAGAAACATGCCTAACGTCCTAAGCAATCAATACTTCTAAGCAAGTGGCTACTACAACTAATTTCAGCATTATGTACAAAGCAAAATCAGTTTCCCGACAGCATATAACTGACAGGTTTCAATACTACTGGCCGTTAAACAGAAATCTTGGCATTGTTAATCAAGAAGCTGTTTTGTCTCTCATGAAATTCCTCCCTCCACTTGTCACTGTACTCTCTGTACAGAAAACAAGACATGCTGCTTTGTATAAAACATCTACAGTGTAGAGTATATAATCTCAAATACTTATCTTGGGGTTTTGTTTTTACGGATAATGCACATTAGAGAAAAATTTTGATGCACTTCAGCCACTTCTATGTATGTATATTCATTTTAAGCAGATTCAGAAATTAATCCAAACATACACTAATTACACTACAATACACTAACATACAGACGTAATTATTCATCAAATGCCTCACTTAAATGAAACAGCATCATGCTCTCCTGAAAAGATTTTTAAATTCTCTCTCTCAGTAAGAAAATTACTTCAATCTCCTCTCTCCCCCATTACCTTAATACTTCTCTAAAAAATTAAATTAGGTATCTAAAACAGTCCAGGTGATCTCTGGTCTCCCCTTCCAGTGTAGCAAATTTTGAGGACATTCTTTCCGATTACCTTATTTGTGCCCTAAATTGGGACCCATGCTCGAGTATAATTTCACTAAGGGAAGAGTATTTTCTGCTTACTCTTCCTGAGTAGCAATTTTGGAGCAGGTGATCTTTTACACTCTTTTACGTGTCAAAATTTTACTTACGTCTTTTTCAGCCACTGAGGAAATTATACCAATTGTGATGTGTTAAGTGTGGTATACTTAGAGAAAAACTGAATACTCCTTAGGTATTTGATGATCAATTTATTATCTAATTACTGAGGTAGCACAGGCATGCTGTTAACTCTTAAAGATTTTAGAAGAGCTACAATCACTAGGTGGATCCAGCCCCCTCCCTCTTTCCCCATGACTATAAATTTTACTTCTTTTCTTATTCACTTTCACCACTGAAAAAAAGGTCCATTTAAAAAGTGAGCTTACTCACCAGGTGGATCTCCCAGACATACACAGTTCTAGCTGTAAAGCCACACAGAAGCCTGTTAAGCAGCCTGCTGCCAGGGACTGGCTTTAGATCTATTTATAGCATAAACATGGTGAAGGCCAGATAAGTCTTATTAGCCTATTTAACAGTTATTTGAAGATTTGTTTATTTAAGATGCAATAACTTAAAAATAACTGCATAAGCCTCAGTTTCTTCAAAACATTTTAAAGCTTAAGCAACACCCAATTAAGTTTGCTACCAACACTACTCTTGAAAGCCCTTCACACCTTTAATAACTACAGAGTACATTAGGATGTCATGAATTCAACCAAACAATCCCAGCAAACAAGCCATTCATTACATCACCTTCAAGCAAAAGCCTGTATATGCATACTAAATCAGCAAGCCAAATTCAAGAACTAATACGTTTTTGTAACTGGATTTAAATAAGCTAATTTTGGTCTTTGGCACTGGGTCTCAGTAACAGGAGAGAAGCTTAAAAATCACAGACCCACGTGGCTAAAACAGAGAAGAGTAAGCACTACTGCTGCACCGATGTCATTGCAGGCAGAAAGATGCAACTCAGAAGAGAAGAATATGATGAAAACATGTTTAAAAAAGAAAAAAAAAGAAAAGAATCTGAACTCAGTGTGTGCAACGGGGTAAAAAGGATGATACTTGAAGAGCGCAGACAAAAAAAAAAAAAATCAAAGCAAGCTCTGTTAGAATCACTTATGGCCACATTAGTGTAAATCAAAGTCTTAAGAAGCAACTTCCTCTCAGGAAACACAAATTCTTGATTTACAATTAAGAAAAAAAAAAAAAAAAGAAAAAGAAAAACAGAACAAGCAGAACTGAAAATTATTTTTGAACCGCAAGCAGCTGGGCACATTTTGTTACAGGAAACAAAACAATTAATGATGAGCTGAGTTTACTACATCTCACTTTCAATGTGAGGTCTATCTTAGTACAACATCCCACTGGTTTAACATCTGTGTTTAAATTCCACAATCATTCGAAGGGGAGGCAAGGGGAAAATCAACTTTTCAATTAAACAAAATTAAATAACGGTTTTAAGTTAAGCTCATTTTTTTCCACTCCTGTGCTGAAGGATATTCACTTCTGGTTTAGTAAAAGTGGCCCAACAACCTAGTCAAACGTCTACATTAACTTAGTGGAGACTGAAGTGGAAAAAAGAACTACCTTGTACCCCAGGTGTTTCACCTACTGTTACTGTTCTCTGTAGAAGTCCATATAAAAAAATCTATGAGGAACATGCATATTCATTCAGGTTTCTGTGACAGATGCAGTGAAAGACTACCTTCAACAAACATTCCACTTCTTGCTTCTGTATACAATGCAAAATGAGGAGGCTGCGAAGCCACTAAAACTTCAACAATAATTAGGTTTACTAGCACCTAACTCCATGAAAGCCTTGCCCATGCTCACAGCTTCTATTATAACAAACATAAGTGGAATGTGGTGTTCAGAAGGGGAAAAATATTAGGATCCTTTTTAGCTGTAGCGCTATTATCCTATACCCTTTTTAAGAATGATTTATTTCAGTTCTGTTGCTAGCTTTACAAGAGCTAAACACAATAGCACCACGCTGTGGGAGAAAGGACTGTCATATACCCATAGTGAAAGAGGTAGCAATTAGGAATTGAGGCATCATAAGAAATTGTTCCAAATGTTTTGGAAGCTGTGTGTGCCCCAAGGTTTAGAAGGATATGAGGTCTGGAATGCTGTCTGATAACTCCCAGTACTAAATGGAAGATCCAACTTAAGATGACAAACTTAAAGGTATTTTACAGCCAGATTTTCAACATATTTCTGATCACAGCAAACCTGAGTGTATAGAACAGTGCATCCCATTCCCACTTTTTTTATAAACTAGAGGATATTTAATATAGTATCAGAGGCCATCCCGCCACCCAGAAACATCAAAAGCAGCTGTCACATGAAAACCTGAGCTTGATCCAATTAAAAACTCAAGTCTTCAGATGACTGCTAAGGAAACTTGCCACAGAGCTTTCAAAAGCATGAGAAGTACCATCTACTTCTCTAAATCATGTATAAAGAATCAGAGAATGGTTGAGGTTAGAAAGAACCTTTGGAGGTTATCTGGTCCACCACTCCCTGCTCAAGCAGTGTCACCTACAGGCAGCTGCCAAGGACCACCAGTTTTTATATATCTCAAGGATGGAGACTCCACAGCCTCTCTGAGTAACCTGTGCCCAGTGCTCAGTTATCCTCACAATAAAAAATCCCTAATTGCTTCCTGATGTGTTTCAGTTTGTGCCCATTGCCTCTCTTCTCCCTCATTCGCTTAGTAACACTCCTCCTAAGGCAGCCCAGGATACCATCAGCCCTTCTTTGCTGCAAAGGCATACTGTTGTCTCATATTCAACTTGGTGTACACCAGGACCATCACAGGGCCTTTTCTGAAAAGATGCTTTCCGCTGGTCAGCCCCCAGCATGTACTGGTGCATGGGCTTGTTTCTCCGCACCTGCACAAATTTGCACACTTCCCCTTGCTGAACTGCATGAGGTTCCTGTAAGCCCATTGCTCCAGCCTTTGCTCGAGGACTCTCTGGATGACAGTGCAATCCTCTGGTTTATCAGCCACTCCTCCGTTTGGTGTCATCTGCAACTTTGCTGAGGGTACACTCTCCCACCGCCAAGATCATTAATGAAGATTTTAAGGAGAATTGGACCCAGTAATGACTCCTAAGGTACATCCATAGTTTCTGACCTCTACCTAGACTTTATGCCACTGATAAGCATCCTCTAGGCCCATCCATTCAGCTAGTTTTCAATACAACTTGTTATTGGCTCATGCACCCCATACTCCATCAGCTTCTCTATAAGGATCTTATGGAAGACAGTGTCAATGGCCTTCCTGAAGTCTAGATCCCTTGCTGTCCCATCACCTACCATAATTTTAATTTTTTTTTTCATAGGAAAAAAAAAAAAAAAAGATAGAGATCTGCCAATTGCAAATAGGAACCAAAGGTCCTTGGAAAAAAACCTGACAAATCTAGCATCCGATTAAATTTCAAACACAGCCTATAAGGACAAGGTAAGGAAAATGAGCTTGTATAGCCTAGAGAAGAGAAAGCTTAACAGGGTACTTAGCAGTAATGTTGCAAGAGCTAAGAGGTTATCAAGAAGACAGAGTCAAGCTCTTTGCCTAGGTATACAGTGGAATAATGTGCCACAACAGTTATAAAGAGAAACAGTGAATGTTCCATCTGGATACAAGGAAAACATTTTTCCCTAGGAAAATAATTGAGCACTGGAACAGGCTGTGCAGGGAAATTACGGCTCTCCATCCTTTTCTAGACCCAACTGGACAAAGCCTTGAGCAATCCACTCAAGCAGATTGGACTGACAACCTCTCAAGGGCCCTTTAATCTGAAAGATGCTATGAAATCAATTTTACTTTATGTTTGCAGTGGCCTAACAACACACACATAGTGAGCATACACATTCATTCACTTATCTGAGTCTTCACGGTTCTTTGTTTTGCCAAAGGAACAATGCAACACAGATCTTATTTATCCATCCTGCTGCGTCTGGACTGATGGGTCACCATATGGGAAAGGAAACTGCCACAGCAACAAGAGGATATTCTTCATTTTCTCACCCATAAATCTTCAGACATTTAAACAGGCTAGCAGCAAGAGAGTTTGTACTGCATTCATACTATATAATACATTAAGCATCTCCAGTCTCATTAGTCTGAAGCAGAGAGTTGACAACCACCTGTTTCTTTCCAGCAGCATAAAATACAGAAAAAAAAAAAAAAAAAAATCTGTGGGGAGGAGGGACAGAGCACCATTTCCTATTGTTACACTGAATATAAACAACTGTCTGATTGACACAAAAACTCATCCTCTGACTACATCCATACACTGGAATCTTCTTTTTCAGGGACAGATAAAACCATCAGACAATTTTAGAGAGACATGGTAAGCTGAGTGGCATCACAGTATCTTGCATGTTTTTAAGAAGGAAATGTAAAAATTACAAAGCCTGATTTCTGCTAAGCCAGTATACAAAAATACTGTATGAGCAATGGCTAATGTTTTTATTATATCTATACAGAAGGTTCTTATACAGAAAAGCTGCACTGAAGTAGAAGGTAATTTCCAGGCTTGTACTCGTAAAATTGGTATTTCTATATGGCAACATCCTTCCAACAATGTTTAATCAAGTGCTCTTTCTTTGTAATGTGCCATCAACAACAGCAGCAATGCAAGCTGAATTCTATGGTAACCTTGTACAATCCTACCCTTGCTCAAGGAAACTGCAAGGATACAATATAGGAAATCATTGCCAGTTTAACAACCATATGCTGACTTCTATGTAACTCCTTCAAGTCTAGATGGCAGATTTAAAAAGCCACTCTGGTTATAGTATTCACACTGCACATCAACAGGAAAGGTGGAAAGAGTCACACTTGCTAATGAGTCCTGGCTAATTTTAAGTTTGCAATACTAACAGGATTATTTTTTTTTCCCTAAAGCAACGGTTTACATGTATCATGTGGAAATGTTAACTAAGAACAAAACACAAAGAATATCAAGAAGTGAAGAAACAATTCTTTCAGAAGAAATACAATAGAAGTACAAGGATGAAGCTAAAAGAAATCCACAGGACTCAGAATCATAATGTTAACAGGGAATATATTGAGCACTCAACTTGAGGAGACTAAAAAAACCCCACAAAAACAAAACACCAAAAAAACCCAAACTGAAAGAACAAAAACCCAAAGTGTCTGCTGTAATCTCAAGATTTTTAAAAAGTCCTGATTGTCAAAAGTAAAAAGCCTTTTATTTTCTGCGCTGTCTGAAAACAATAGGTCTGTCAACTAGGAACAAGTCACCAAATTTTGTCCAGAAAAAGTCTTTAAGCTAGGTTGTATCAACAGATAATATATTTATCTGTAATATTGTAATACATGAAAAATCAGCATAACCTGAGCATAATGTTATGGAGTTTGTATAAAAAAAAATCGAAATAACTTTTACTAAATTGTGAATTTACATATATATTCACAAGATAGCTGCACTAAGGTGCACACATGCAGGAGCAGAGTATCCAAGCTGGCACAGAGCTGTCAAATCTAGCCATAACCAACTGCTGTTTCCTCTGTCAGGGTCAAGCATGCTTTCATCCCTCACCTTGGCCTTTCCTGCAATTGTTCCCTAACCTGCTTCAGTCTGAATGAGCTAGGTTAGCAAGACATAATATTTTAAATATTTAAATTAATCCAGTTCATTTAAAATTAAAGGAGCTGAGCCATAAGTGCTGGGGAGAAGTGGAAAGGAAGAGCAAGAATGAAGGATCTGGAGGAGTTATTTAATCAGCTAAAAGACAGAATTAAGAAACAGGGAAAATATAACTTGAGATGGCTGACAAAAGTCAACTGTTACCACCCACGATTATGCCCTGTGATTCAGCTCAGTACAGTTTCTGAAGTCAACACTTTTCTTCATAGTTTACTATAACATACTAATAATCTCTACTCTGTTTATGTGGCTAAAAGGCACACAAATAAAGAAATAAATCACTGTAATTAAAAAACATTCTACTGAAAGCCATTGAATATTGGATAGCAATAGCCTTGTCATACATTCCATCTCTACTCACTCATCAATCTTTACACTCTTCTGCCTACTCCACTTTGCTAAAATGGTCTCTTTCTTGTTCAATTATCACCTCACTAAACCTAATCTTGCCTTCCATGATTCTCACCTCACTTCCATTCCTCTTCTGCTAGACCTTCTCAGGCACCAGCTGCTTCTTTTCCACAACCTTTATCTTAGCTGGGATGACTTCTCTCTCAACTTTATAAACATTCTGTTATTAACCTGTAAATTACTTTCTACTTGCTGTTCCTTTTCTTTCCATTAACTCATTTTCATAGAATGACAGAATTATAGAATGGTTAGAGTTGGAAGAGACTCTAAATATCATCTAGTTCCAACCCTATGGGCAGGGACACATTCCACTACATGAGGTTGCTCAAAGCCCCATGCCATTTCCTCTGTCCTTGCAGGCTGGCAATCACAAATCCTTCTCCACTGGTTATCCAATTTCATTTTTCAAACACAGTTCCTTATACCTTCCTTCCTTCCTATCAGCCTACTCTCATTCTGTTTCCTCCCTCTTCCTCCCACATTCTCCCCCAGTAGGAATCTTTCCTTCAGCAGGTTCCAATTCCAATTTCTGTTCCCGTTTCTCATCTTGAAACAATTGCAAATGCACTCCTGAGCAGAACTGGGCTGGAACATGCTCCACTTAAAAACCAAGCTTCCAAAATCCACTTGGCCAGGACTTCAGTGATCCCGCTCCCTGCTCTTCAGGAAAAACAAAAAAAGGCATAACCCCAAGAAGTTATGCATTTATTTTAAACTAGGATTTAGTTTTTAAACAAAACATATACATTTTCACAGCCTGTTACAAATTGGTTTTATATTTAAAAGCTGCTACAAGAACATTTAGAATTCTCTTCTGATGTATTAACCTTATATGTACCAATGGCTGCTTTTGCATACTTTTCCCATAAAATGCTACAATACTGTAATTCATAATGAGAAAGTCATAGAAAGTCATAGGTTGGAAGGGACCTTTAAGATAATCTAGTCCAACCATCAACCTAACTCTGATAAAAAACCATCACTAAACCATGCCACTAATCACTACGTCCACCTGTCTTTTAAATACCTCCAGGGATGGTGCCTCAACCACTTCCCTGGGCAGCCCATTCCAATGCTTAATAACCTTTTCAGTGTAAAAACTTTTCCTGATATCCAATCTGAACCTTCCCTGGTGCAACTTGAGGCCATTTCCTCTTGTCCTATTGCCTGTGACTTTGGAGTAGAGACCGACCCCCACCTCCCTACAGCCTCCTTTCAGGTAGTTGTAGAGAGCAATAAGGTCTCCCCTCAACCTCCTTTTCTCCAGGCTGAACAACCCCAGCTCTCTCAGCCTCTCCTCATAGGACTTACTCTCCAGACCCCTCATCAGCTTCGTTGCCCTTCTCTGGACCCGCTCCAGCACCTCAATGTCTTTTTTGTGGTAAGGAGCCCAAAACTGGACATAGTACTCGAGGTGGGGCCTCACCAGTGCTGAGTACAAGGAGATGATCTCCTCCCAAGTCCTACTCACCACACTGTTCCTGATACAGACCAAAATGCTGTTGGCCTTCTTGGCCACCTGGGCACACTGCTGGCTCATGTTCAGCCAACAGTCAATCAACACCCCCAGGTCCTTTTCTGCCAGCAGCTCTCCAGCCACTCTGCCCCCAGCCTGTAGCACTGCATGGTGTTGTTGTGACCCAAGTACGGGATCCAGCACTTGGCCTTGTTGAACCTCAAAATGAGGGGTTCTTTTACACTTTAAATTGCCTTTTACTCTCTAGAACATATTTGCTTGTTCTTTTCTACAGTCTTCATTTCTTTGTACTTATCCTTACAGAAATCTTGTATGTTGAATCTAGAATGCAACTATAACCAATTTCACAGAATTCTAAGAACCTGAAGTTTGTCATTTCGATATAGACATCTATTCTGTATCTTCCTTTTCCTAAGATTTCTTCTGAAGTTGTTACAGCTGTCTTTAAGACAATTAATGAAATTCTTCAATTTTTTACCTTTACTACTTTCATTATGATATAACTTATGTGTTTTTATATGAGGTAGAAGTAGTGGTTTATATTATTGCATATAAGACAGTTCACCTGAAAAACTGATTAAACCAATCTGACTCTCCAAAGGAAAAAAAAAAAGCAAACCAAACCAAAACAACAACAACAAAAAAAAATAAAACCAATAACCAAAAAAACAGCATTCATGAGTTGAACTGTACACAAACAGCCAGAAGGAGCAGATCATACTTTTATGGATATATGGAAATCCTAGATGGCTCTAACACTTCTCCTGCTCCAAAGACTTAAGTACTCTTCATTGCAGCAGCATTAACAAGATGCATAATCAGCCTTAGAAGCTCCAACCTATACAGGGCAGCTCCCTTCACTGGCAAGAATATAATCTAAATCCCCACTACCTGTAGCTCTCTAATAGTGTATTCTTAGGTATCAAGTCACACAGCTAGAACAGCAGGACTGTAGAGCACCACATCTAAGTCTGATTTCTAGCATAGTACCCAGGGCACACTATCAAATTTGGGTCTCCAACAGTCAGGGCTGGTACACTGGACAAAAGGAAGTTGCCTTCCATTCTCCCTCCCTCTCCCCGCTTCCCCAGTTCTGATCAAAACTAACCATGCTTGATGACCTCTGCACCAAGTTCAAGATATTCTAAAATGATCAGACGTGACCTGAGAAGGCTTATGGAAAAACATTCAAGGGTTGAGTTTTGCACTGTTGCCTTCACTGCTGCAATACAACAGAGCTCAAACCGATCCTAACCAACTACCTGAACAGACCAGTAGATCTGAGCATGAATTTGCAAATTTTGCTGAAGCACATCATTAATTTATTGCTCCAAAATGTAAGCATCAATTATGTTCAACACCATGTGAAATTAAGGTACATATGAAGTTTTAAATAAATAAATAAAACCAAAATAACAAGAGCAAAAAGTGAACCACAGTCTACAACTGGGACTCTGCTGGGCTTCTGAAAGCAGAAGTTGGGCAAAATCATTGGTCTTAATGTAGCCCTGAATCAATTCCATTTAACATACAGATGTATATTTTTCCTGGACAGGTCTATTCAAGCAGTGACTGGAACTGACCAACAATTTCAGAAAGTACATTATACCACTAAAGTCAATTCCGTGGGGAAAAAAATTAAATGACACTTTAGAAATATTAAGCGGTATTATTTTTTAATGCAGAACTTCATCCCTATAAGCTGCACATTTACTGTTATAAGGTCAAAAAGCCCAGTGACAAACTCTATGTTGTTAAACCACAGGTAATAATCCCTTCAGTTTGACACAATATAAAAGTTCAAATTTTTATTTTCTTTTTATACCTTATAACCCGTAAGAGATGTGAATATGTTTCAAAAACATCTGCACTGGGGGTATCTGGAAAAATATAATTGTTTCAATCATCTTAAAGGGGCATTGGCAAAATATCAATTAAGCTAAAATACAGCAGCTCAATAAGTGATAGGTAGGAAAAAAGCAAAAATTACAGCCTTTGACTGTACAGAACAGCATGAAAGTATTTCAGTGGTAGTCTTCTCTCTCCACTTACATTTTGAATAAATAAAGGTTTGCAGATGCTATAGTAAGTGCATCTACCTGCCTCAAGTTTGGGTGCAGACAAGGCTCAGTCTCCAATGAGTAACTGGCAAAAGAGAACTGAAGCATGCATTCTGACTGTTGGTGAAAGCCTTCTGTAGACAAGGCAGCAGATGATAAATCTGACAGTCTTCTGCAGAGATGCAACTTCAGTACAGCTGCAACAAGTAGAAGAAAGTTCCAAGGCTGTACTGCACGAACCTTCACAGCTGGAATAAGGTTGAATGCTGAAAGGAAGGATTTACTGCCAAGCAGTTTGTATAAAACTCCCATTTTTTCCCAACATGCTAAAAATTATGCTATGCATATGCTTTAAAAATAAACAAATGAACAAACCCTTCTCCCCCCCGACAGTTATCAGCTTGTTATAAAACTCTCTTGGGTAAACTTAAGCCATATTTCAGAAGTTAATGTACTAATTAAAATAAGGACTTGCAGCAGCTAAGTTGAAGCATTCATTTCAAATCTATTCTACCTTGCAAAAAACAAGTCTCATTTACTTCTACCTGAAGACCCGGTGATATGTTTACGGTATGACACTCCTCTGCAACAAACTGGATTCCAAATATCACACATTGCATCCATCACTAAGGTACCATCACTGGAAGGGAGCCAACACTAAAAGCATCTTCCCTCACTAACGTTTTCTAGCATGTGACAGCCACATGTCCACTGAGAAGCAGAAAATATTTGTCTGAGAGAGGTTAAAAAATAATAAATTATATCACCTGTGCTTTCCTTCTAAAAACAAAGACATGTAATCTTCTTTCTGAGAAACTTTTTTCCTGACTTAGCTGTTTTCATGAAGACACATGGCTGTTCACATAGTAATTTGCTTTCTGGTGCTCCCTGATGCCTACCCAGGTAGAGATAATAGTTTTAAGCTCTCTAGTTGGAAAACCGGCCAAAATCCCTGAAGAGAATGACTCAGTGAGAAACTTACGAAAGTTGTGGGGGGAAGAAGGAAGGAGGAGGCGGACAGAGAATCTTTTTAATCCTGATTTTTTTTTTCAGTCTAATTTAGATCCCAAAACAGTGAGAATATGAACAAAAATTACAATGAGGAGGGGAACACATCTGAAAGAACTTTGCTTGACAGATTTTTTTTTTAGAACTTCATTATATACATCTTACTATGAAATGTAAAAAACTTTGAAAGTGAACACTTGCACAGAAACTCTTTTCTGGACAAGATGAAGATGAATTTGATATGCAATATTAGTATTGTGAACGTTTTCTACTACTAGACAGATTTTCTTAAAAACATAAATTGAGGAACCATATTAACTAATGAAAGAGCATATGCTAATTAAAATTGATTAGCAAGTCACTTCCAACATAATACAGAAAAGATGAACATGATTTTTTCAGTCTACTCTGGATGGCACCAAACATTCATAAATACACTGACAGTTCTGGGTACTGGCTCATTTTGAACCATACCAACATATTTATATTGTTGATTACCAGCTTGCTAATACTGAGCAATAGCCCTTCCCAACCTTCCTGTTAGGAAAGAGGAGGTAACAGATTAGACGTGCTTTACTGAGGAATAGAACTAGGGAAAATATTTCAGAAAACAGCTGAAACAACTGGGGAAAAAAAAAAAAACCAAAATAACAAGAGCAAAAAGTGAACCACAGTCTACAACTGGGACTCTGCTGGGCTTCTGAAAGCAGAAGTTGGGCAAAATCATTGGTCTTAATGTAGCCCTGAATCAATTCCATTTAACATACAGATGTATATTTTTCCTGGACAGGTCTATTCAAGCAGTGACTGGAACTGACCAACAATTTCAGAAAGTACATTATACCACTAAAGTCAATTCCGTGGGGAAAAAAATTAAATGACACTTTAGAAATATTAAGCGGTATTATTTTTTAATGCAGAACTTCATCCCTATAAGCTGCACATTTACTGTTATAAGGTCAAAAAGCCCAGTGACAAACTCTATGTTGTTAAACCACAGGTAATAATCCCTTCAGTTTGACACAATATAAAAGTTCAAATTTTTATTTTCTTTTTATACCTTATAACCCGTAAGAGATGTGAATATGTTTCAAAAACATCTGCACTGGGGGTATCTGGAAAAATATAATTGTTTCAATCATCTTAAAGGGGCATTGGCAAAATATCAATTAAGCTAAAATACAGCAGCTCAATGAGTGATAGGTAGGAAAAAAGCAAAAATTACAGCCTTTGACTGTACAGAACAGCATGAAAGTATTTCAGTGGTAGTCTTCTCTCTCCACTTACATTTTGAATAAATAAAGGTTTGCAGATGCTATAGTAAGTGCATCTACCTGCCTCAAGTTTGGGTGCAGACAAGGCTCAGTCTCCAATGAGTAACTGGCAAAAGAGAACTGAAGCATGCATTCTGACTGTTGGTGAAAGCCTTCTGTAGACAAGGCAGCAGATGATAAATCTGACAGTCTTCTGCAGAGATGCAACTTCAGTACAGCTGCAACAAGTAGAAGAAAGTTCCAAGGCTGTACTGCACGAACCTTCACAGCTGGAATAAGGTTGAATGCTGAAAGGAAGGATTTACTGCCAAGCAGTTTGTATAAAACTCCCATTTTTTCCCAACATGCTAAAAATTATGCTATGCATATGCTTTAAAAATAAACAAATGAACAAACCCTTCTCCCCCCCGACAGTTATCAGCTTGTTATAAAACTCTCTTGGGTAAACTTAAGCCATATTTCAGAAGTTAATGTACTAATTAAAATAAGGACTTGCAGCAGCTAAGTTGAAGCATTCATTTCAAATCTATTCTACCTTGCAAAAAACAAGTCTCATTTACTTCTACCTGAAGACCCGGTGATATGTTTACGGTATGACACTCCTCTGCAACAAACTGGATTCCAAATATCACACATTGCATCCATCACTAAGGTACCATCACTGGAAGGGAGCCAACACTAAAAGCATCTTCCCTCACTAACGTTTTCTAGCATGTGACAGCCACATGTCCACTGAGAAGCAGAAAATATTTGTCTGAGAGAGGTTAAAAAATAATAAATTATATCACCTGTGCTTTCCTTCTAAAAACAAAGACATGTAATCTTCTTTCTGAGAAACTTTTTTCCTGACTTAGCTGTTTTCATGAAGACACATGGCTGTTCACATAGTAATTTGCTTTCTGGTGCTCCCTGATGCCTACCCAGGTAGAGATAATAGTTTTAAGCTCTCTAGTTGGAAAACCGGCCAAAATCCCTGAAGAGACTCAGTGACTCAGTGAGAAACTTACGAAAGTTGTGGGGGGAAGAAGGAAGGAGGAGGCGGACAGAGAATCTTTTTAATCCTGATTTTTTTTTTCAGTCTAATTTAGATCCCAAAACAGTGAGAATATGAACAAAAATTACAATGAGGAGGGGAACACATCTGAAAGAACTTTGCTTGACAGATTTTTTTTTTAGAACTTCATTATATACATCTTACTATGAAATGTAAAAAACTTTGAAAGTGAACACTTGCACAGAAACTCTTTTCTGGACAAGATGAAGATGAATTTGATATGCAATATTAGTATTGTGAACGTTTTCTACTACTAGACAGATTTTCTTAAAAACATAAATTGAGGAACCATATTAACTAATGAAAGAGCATATGCTAATTAAAATTGATTAGCAAGTCACTTCCAACATAATACAGAAAAGATGAACATGATTTTTTCAGTCTACTCTGGATGGCACCAAACATTCATAAATACACTGACAGTTCTGGGTACTGGCTCATTTTGAACCATACCAACATATTTATATTGTTGATTACCAGCTTGCTAATACTGAGCAATAGCCCTTCCCAACCTTCCTGTTAGGAAAGAGGAGGTAACAGATTAGACGTGCTTTACTGAGGAATAGAACTAGGGAAAATATTTCAGAAAACAGCTGAAACAACTGGGGAAAAAAAAAACAAAAAAAACACCACGCCAAAAAATAAGGGATGTTTTCACATTAGATCGATACTGTCCACTTCCTCATTCCTACTGTATGCATTAAGTATGCCAGGATCAAAAATTTGCTCCCAAGGAAGATACAGATGATAACAACTCAGCTCATAGCCATCAAAGCAGACAAGAATACAGGGATTCTGCAGGTTTTGTGGGGTCTTAACTCCAAACAAGAAAAATACTTAATTAATACTTAGTTAAATGTAAATTTGGACTTGGCCCACTGCTGTGCATTTGAGCCACTCCAAAGAATGCTGATTAAAAGATTTTTGCATGTCATTAAATAACAGCATACTTTCTGAAGGTTTATAAACAACAAATTTCCAAATAGCATTTAAGCTGATAGGCAGGATCACACTCCTTCAAACAAGCTTACTGGCTTTAGCGTTTTCCACAGAACACATACAGTCCTGCAGAAGACACATTATAGGTTTCATACAACTTTCTCCTTTCCCTTGGAGGCTTATATTTCTGGAAGTAATAGGACCTGGAACATGGGCAATACGCATGCAAGTTTCCATCTCCTGAGATTTCAAGAGTCATCCTGTAAAACAGCAACAGCTTAAGAAAAGCAGCAGCATTTTTAAATCATTCCTTAAAGACCATCCCTAACCCCGCAAAGCCACAAAGATTAGAAAAAGTAGAAAAATGTGAAAAATATAAAAAGTATTTACTGCTTGTTACAGTATAAAGGAAATACTGGAGTAGGTTTACACTTATTAGGTACAAAACATGCTTATGTCTGAAAAACCCTTCTTCTTCCCAAAACTGATTAGGTAGAGAAGCATGGTTGCTCAATAAGAACGCCAAAATCTTACTCCTCCCTGGTAAGAAAAGATTAGGTAAACTTCCTTCTTCCACACATGCTCACAGGGCACAGCTAGAGTGTGGAGAACTACCTCTCTTCCTCAAATTCTAGACAGCAGCAGTGAAGCCACAAAACTATATTTTTTCCATATTGCAGAGGGAAAAGTCAACCTGAGAAAAAAAAAGCTCCTTCCCCTACAGCTTTTACAAATGCTATGGGGGGGACAAAAAAACCACAACAATGTGCATCACATATTAAGTACCTGAACTGTCATCAGGATTTTCAGGAGACAGTAACAGAACAGATTAGTGTGTACCACTTGCTCTAAGGAAAACAATCCAAGCTGCAACAATATAGTCTGCAGTTGGCTGCAAATTCAAAGATAAAGCCATAATAATGATATTTTTTCAAAGGTTCTTGAAATTATGAGGACTAGATAAACTTTTTGTTAGTTTTGATTTCAGTAACTGAAATTGTAGTTTGATTCTGCAGCAAGTCAGTTTCCATGGGAGCAAAATTCTGATTGACAGACATCCTACAGTTTGCTGGGAGGCCAGTGAGTCTGAAGAAAACTAAACAAGATCTCACTCTAGGCCAGCACATACAGTGTGAAACAATGTATGAAAGTATTGATATGAAAAAGAAATGTAAGGCAAAGTGGGGGAAAAAAAGCCAGAAAGAAACTTTGGCAGAGCTACCAAGAAACTTTAAAAGAAATGCCGAAAGAATGAAAATTGGCAGAAAAGCTCTTAAAAAAACCATTAAGGTATATCAACACTCAAACTGTAAGTAAAATGTTGGTACTGAAGAGACTAGCATAAAATATAACTGTTCTATATTCATTAACACACCAACAGAGAAGTCAGAGTGAGATCCAGTATAATCTTTTCTTTAAAATATTTTGAAAGCACTAAAAGATGCAGGAAGGAACAAGATGAGCAAAACTACTTTTCACAACAGATACAAATATGCATAGAAGTAGTATAAGACAGTATATTCATCTCTAAAACCAAACTATAATAATTCTGAAATATGTCTTAAAACTGCAGAAAACAAAGATTAGAAACTTAAGGTACTGTATCACAGTAAGAACAGTAACAGAAGCGTAACTTACAAATTTTTAACAGTCAAAATGACAGCAAAAAGTGCAAAAAGTTTGCTTATGAACTACAGCTGTATCTGAAGACGAGGCAAGAAAGAACATAAGGTATTTCTCTTTAAAGAAATTCCCTGATGTTTTCTAAAGGAAATAAACACAGGACATAGCTAGCTTCTTCACTGATACAGCCTTTACAAAACAAGCTCTTCGAACAGCCGTCAATAATGAAATCCAGCCAAAATTTGTCTTTTTAAGAGTACGAATGAAAATGCAGGACCAAATAGCAGCTCAAGATAAATTTCAAAAAGAAACTAGAGATGGCAGCAAAGTCTCAAACTATCGATTGAGAGTAAGAGAAAAAGTTAAATGAAAAGGAAAGTTCTGAATAATTCTTAAAGCTTTGTTCAAACAGTAAATATTTCAAGTTGTTTTTTTCTTTTTTCCCTTTTTAAACAGTGACAAAAGAATTGGAAACCCATTAGAAAAAACTAGTATAAACCACAGTAAAGCTTTATGTTTAAATGCAATGACTTCACAGATCAATTTTTAGCACATATCAGAAAAAGCATTTTAAAACAGCTTTCAACAAAATATATGTTTAAGTCTACCACATATCAGTATTCTCAGAAGTCACCACTGATTTCTGAACGTCCCAGCTATGTATCTGAAACCACATTTCAGGAAGGTATTATTCTCGTGCTTTTCCTCGACTTTGCAACTGCAACAAATACAGAAAAGTTGGGTATAGGCTCAGTTTCAGGAAGAGAATTTTCAACTCCACTTTCTGCAACACTATTTTTGTTAAAAAAATACATCAGTAATATAGGAAACTACACTCTACTGTGAAACAAAGAAACCCAACAAATATTCAGAGAAAGAATTACAAAAGTTTCACAAAGGGATCTCACCTTTCTACTAAATTGCATTCCTGAGAATACTCTAAAATTCTACACTTCTGAGTTTGCTGTTTAATTCTAAAATGAAATTATTCTAGCATATTGAAAAGCACTGTCTCAACAGCAATGAATAGCTCAGTATCTCACAACTAAGGAGAATACACAAACCAACATCTACCTATTAACCAGGACACCTTCTCAGACCCAACCCGCTGCTCTGTGCCCATGCTACTCACTCATTCAGTGCTTGGAACACTCACTCTAAAATTGGGAGGCACGTATTCAAGACCTTCTCTAAAACACAGTGCCTGAAAGCGCACTCACCAGGCTAGAAGATGCGGGGAAAAAAAGGCATTCTCAACACTCCCAGTTGATGTTTTACGGAATCATTTACTATTCATCAGCATCCATGATGATCATAGTCAACAACCAAAAAAGAAGAAATCAGATTGCTAGCCCCTGTTCTGAGAGAACTGTAAGCATTTCATGCACACAGCACAAGCAAACCAACTCTACAGCCAGAAATCTATTTGAAAACATCCCTAACCAGCAGAGCACAGACAATTCCAACTTTTGAAAACAACTAAGAAACTAAGAATCTGAAAACGAAGATATATCTGCAAGAGCTGAGAAAGTATCGGTCTCAATGGCAGCTATGAAGTACTGAATACTTTCAAATTGGAAGTGCCTGCAACTGATAAAAAAAAATTGACACACTTGAGATCTAAGATTAGAGAAAGAGCTCCTGATATTTAAAGCACCCTGTTTACTTTATGCTTTTAAAGATAATTGAACCTTGAGGGCTGAACATCCCAGAAGCCCAGCTAACGGGTAACCATTTTTTCTACAGAGGAAAAAGTAAAAACAAAACAAAACAAAAACACCTCTTAATCTAATACCTGTAACTGAGCAAAACAGTTCTGTCTGACCTTCAGTTTTGAACCCTTTTTGTTGCTTTCATCTCTGTAGTGCTGAAGCTCTGGAATTAATGCTTGCAAGAGCACACTGAAGAAGAGATTACCTCTGGTTTGGGGGCTGTAGAAAGGAAAACAGTGTTTCCTGTAAGCAGATGTTGGTACTTTCCAATCTAAACTTGATGTAGATATAATAACACAGAACATTTCTTAAAAACAAAGAAAAAAACCCCAACAAAACTCCCCCAACTCCCCAATATTTTAATCGAATGAGTTCTTGGTCAATGCAACACGTTTTAAATTTAGGTTTAGAGCAAAACAAAGTCTGAAAAAAGGTAACTCTGGAAAACTTTAGGTTTTAATTTCTTGAATTTTCCTAAATATGCTATCAGTACTTTTGCACATGATCACATCAGAACCAGATTAGATTTAGTTTCTATAAGAATTAGAAGTACTTACAAACATTAAGCACGCTTGAGGTCCAGAGTACATCCAACTGCTGACATTTAAATCCCTAGAGACCCAATAAAATACATGAATCCTTGAAAAGCATCTAAGCTGTCATAAGCTAATACGCTTCAAAGAGTTAATTCCAATATTCAAAAAATAAAAATATCAAACTTACAATTGCTTTCCTAACTTTAATTTGACTGTACTGTGTAACAAATTTAAAACCTGAGTCAGACGAGGCCCTGACATAAAGTTAGTGCTCAGTTTTAATTACGGGGAATGTGAATGTGTATAGAAAGAAGGAAGAAGCAAATTAAGAACATAAAAGCAACTAAGTGTGATGTTTTGTGAGTATGCTAATAATTGTTAATTTGCAACTTGAAATCCTGTTCCTTTTTAGCTCCCATTTCCTTACCATTTTCTGGATTATTACAGGAAAGAGCTCGGAGGCTATCTACCTGCTTATTTTGCAAAAAAAAAGAAAAAAAAAAAAAAGGCAAAAATGTTTTAAAAAACTTTAACAAAGCATTTTATGATACAACCTAACTTTATAGTTCATTGTTGTCAAAGGTGGGGTCCTACACACCTTATCTCTCTTCATCCCTAAATATTCTAATTTGAGATAGCCCTGACTGCATTGGTGGTCTAGTCAAGCCAGTGAAAACAGCAGAAGAATAACCCATCCAACAAGTGGGTATTTTTGTAGTGCACCTGGCTTAACACAGATCAGATGAATGCTAAAGCTGGCACAGAGGAAGGGTGGATCACGCAGGGCACGGAAGCACATAAAGAGAGCAAGACCTCCCTCTTCCAGCAGCAGCAAACTTAATTCAGTTCACATCACAAAATTGCACTCATATACTCCCTGAGTGCCTCACACTGGGGCAAAAAGAGGAGAAAGGCTATTACTACCATGTTTACAGAATCTGCAGATCAGCTACAACTTTATACAGCTCTCCTCCAGGAATCATGATGTAGTTAAAGATGCTGCAGGATTAGAGATGCAGAATTTCACTTCAGTTCCCACCCTGGTTAGCTGCTCTGTACAACTAGATCTGCACTGACCAGACACAGAAGTCTGCTCTTTCTAGGAAAAGTTACTAGGTCAGATCAGTACTGATGCAGAAAAGAGCCTATCACTGAACTATATTATTCCCTAATTTTTTTGTAACCTTACCAGACTACCATTACCTTCTATATAATCTTTCCTGACCAGAAAGAGGGGGGTGGGGTGTAATCTGGAGAAGGGATGTAAAATTACCTTACTTGCTTCTTCACTGTCCTTCCATTTACAGGTGTATAGATGCCCCTAATAGGGTGTAAATTAGTGCTTTCCCACTGTTCAGTATCAGGAACAACATCTGGAGCCAAAGAAAAGGAGGAAAGTGGGCAGCTGACAACTACATTTGCAGGAACAGCTGCAGGATTTCCCTGGAGCAGGGTGGAAGTAAAGTAATAGGAGACCCTCTTGGCTGGCTTCTCTAAACTAGAACATCAGGAGTGCAGACAAAGGTTTTACTCATAGACCCTCTCTCCAAAGCAAAATTGGGAGAATAAAGAAGATAGAGGAACACGTCTGAAGATCTTGTGAGGACAAGTTAAACTTCCCTTTAGGAGAAATACTAAGAACTTTTTTTCTTTTGGTTTGCTGCTCTTTTTGGTCGTGTTTTGTTGTTTGGTTGGGGTTTTTTCCCTCTGGAAAGAGCAATACAGTACTCCACCAAAAAGGCAGAAAAGTTGAGGAGAAGTTTCAGGGTGACAAAAAAAGATAAACTAGGGACCCCCTTTTTTTTTTACATTTTAAAGACAACAGTTCTAATACTGGGAAAGTTCATAATGAATCCTGAAAGCACAAAAGAAAAATGGATACTTTATGAACCCACGTAAGAAGACAAATAGAGACAGATTTCATAAATTCCTGATTATCTTAAAGGCCACTGTACCTGGTAAGCCTCAGCCTCACTACAGGTAAGACTTTTTTCTTTACCCCAGATGTTTTTCGGTCAAAAAGTTACCCAGGTAACAGTGAGTTTAAATGAAGTTACAAGTTACCCAAGAATCATGTGTTCCCTAGAAAAGGGACACTTCAAGGTTGTAAGGGTTTCTCAATCTCAACTACAGCAGAACTGACACCTTGATGAGATAAAACAAGTTTTTCAACCTAGCTGAAAGCACTTCTAAACAACTGAACTGAAACAGAACACATTTTATACCAGTTTAAATACCCATATAGGACTTATACCCCAGCTTTTACTTCTAAAAATTTTGTTCAGAGGCAAGCTTTTTACATGCTAAATTCACATATCATAGGAAATTTACTCAGTATTAAATGCTAGGAGTAACTGCTTATAGCCACGCTATCTAGAAAAGAAAATGGAGATGTTAGTCAAAAATTAAATCGGAGTACCTGCAAGCAGTTACACATGCCATCGGGTAGCCAAAGAAACAGGTGAAGGAGCCAAGTGAAAATCTATTTAACCGAAAGCTATTTAGAAGCCTCTGGTGGAACTTACAAAGTTCATTGTGTGCCCCTTAAGTTCTGTAAGTGTGTAAGGACTATGCATCAGTTATAAATGTTATCACATGGTGAAGATGTGTTTTAACTATTGATTTCTGAAAATGCTTAGTCAAAACAGAAATTGACAAAATACTGCCAATGCAAGAATTCTGAAAAATCCTAACCCTAGAAGGAAAGTAGGGCCTCACTGTACCTGGAATATTGCAATAAAAGACAGAAGGTACGTAGTAACTTTATGTCAATGCCTTCTTATCTTATTCCAACAAAAAGGTATGCAAGTAAAAGAGCAAGGCACTTATGAACCAATGGAGGGTCACTTCTGTCATTTGAGAATACATTAGGAAATAGTCCTTGGTCCTTTTAGTCCTAAATTTATCCTGTAATAGTTTTCCAGTTGTTTCTCTGAAAAGACACCTTTGCTTTTCATACAAACTGAAACGAAAATTTAAATCCTTATTATAACACAAAGGTCTTTTGTAGTAAAGCTCCAAAAATTATTCTAAACCTTATGTAGCCATTTTCATTTCAGGAAAAGATATTGGTAAGAATGGGGCTTAAACACTTACTAACGCTATTGTAACTAAACACTAAAGCTTGCTGTGCACTTCTGTTTCCAACAGAAGTATTCCTTTTACCAACAGACATCTCCCAAGAAACACTGTAACTCACTCTGAATACAGCAGAAGTTTATTAAAAGAAGTTACTAACCCGACACTCTAAAATACAGTTCAGTTTACAGCTACTTTGAAGTGAAAGCTCTCTCTTCCCATGCTTTGGATGCCTTACCTAGGTATCCTCTTACACCCTTATCTGATATATGCAAGGAAAAAGAAAAGGGTTTCTTGGGGTTCTTTCAGTTGGCTTATTAGTTGATTAGTACTCTATCTTAAGACATCAATCTAACTTTTTAAATGAATAGGGATGATGATTCTGGCTATGCATGAAACATAACCTGTATACACATTTTTACACTGTATATTAAAAAAAAGTACTCACTTCTGCAAAAAGGAGAAATTGTAAAAGGTTTGGGGGTTCTTTTTTTATTTCTTAATTAACTCCATAATTTGGCATAAAATACTTACTTTCAACAACCACCACTTTCAATTTTGAAGTCACCATTCTTTAGACAGCACATTTAATATGACTACAGATTTCTGAAAAGTGATCTTTGTAACCATCACATTAGGGTTAATAATGCTCAATTACCTTTCATTGCCCTGACACCTGTATAAGAGATTACAAAAAGGCCAGTGTATCAGACCAAGGGCCCAAGTAGGTGAGTGGCTGTTGACATAAAATATGGGTATTTTCTTTCCCTAATATTTCTTTATCCTGAAGCACTTTATGCCAAGCATTGTGTTTGAATTGGAATTATTATCAGGGATTACTTCGGTCATAAAGCCTAGCCCCCATTCTTGAAGGTAACAAAGTTTCATAGTGTTTGAATAAAAAGATCAAACTCTTAATTTAGCAAATCTTCAAGACATGGTAGCTTTTTTGTCCCACTTCTCACAGACAGCCCAAACCAGCACATTATCTCAGCAATAAATTGGTCTAAAATCTTCTAATTTTCAGCCTCAAATTACTTGTGACTAGTCTGCATACATTTGCTCATCTGCTGTTACCTTCAATGGCTTCCTTCTCTTGGGTGTTTAAGCACAAAAACATATTTGCAAAGCCCTTGTACGATCTTTCTCAGTTTGCATTCTCCTAGATTAAGTTCCTTCAAACTCCCCTCTTAAGCCAGCCTCTACTTCCCAATCGTTACAGTCCTCTGGTTCATTTTATAAGGATGTATGCAAGAATGAAGCTACTTACCAGAACAACACTAGAAAAGGCCACACAAATGGAAGGGAGAGCACTGATTAAAATGTTGTACTCTGCAACTAGGTATATTATACTCTGTGTTCAGCTACAATTGAACCTCTTAAGTAGAAAGAGCCTCTTAAGTAGAAACAGGTCACTATCACAGTTAAAATCCATAGCAGAATAATTTAGCTAAGGAGATATTCTAGCAACTATACACTTCAAATAATCTACTGTTACTTTCCTGAAGCAATGCACATTATGACCTCATGCTTAAATCAAATATTCATTATAATCTGTTCATCTTAAACACTGTAACACAGAAAACAGCTGAGAATATTTTACTGGTACACTAGTATTTCAAACAGTACTAAGAAACTCAAAGCCAAACTAGACAAATCTCTTTCTGTATCCCAGAGAAGTCCCCCTTCCCTCTCCTCCCTTTCCAAACAGTGAGTACATAATACAGTTGTTTCACATTTGCATGTGTTTTTTCAAAATTACACCCATCGGTTATTTGCATTGGTTTTACAGGAGACACAAAATTTCAATGGTGTGCTAGAGCAAATGTACATTTGAGAGCCAACAGTACTTTTGCTCCTGTGCAGACAAAATTGAGGCAATAATGAAAAAAGTATCGCCGAAACCTTCAAAATACTTCTAGATAGTTTTGTTATCGCAATACTTAAAATTATTAAAATATTTCTCGAACAAGGAATCCATCAACTCTCTCCTCCCTTTCCTAAACACTCCCAGACTGGGGCATAAATCTAAAGCATCTCTGTCTCAAGATAATAGCTCAGGATGGAACTGCAACCACCATCCACCATGTCTGACTTGAATGGAACACAAGCCTTCATATTTTATAATACAAAAAAAATTCCCTGTCCCACCTCCTGCCCCAAGACCTTGCATCCTCCCCTCACATCTACAGTGTTGCAGTAGTGCTGTTAGGCTGCAGGAGAGGTGAACTTTTAACTCCTCTTTACTAGATGAAAGAGCTCAAGCAGAGAGAATTGTCTGTCCCATCACATGGGGAAAGAGGGATGAAAACAAACTAAAATCTTCAGTGTTGCAGTGCAGAAAAGGACTGGACTGAACCCAGTCACATTGGAGAGAACATCCTCAAAGCTATGATAGCATCAGCACCAATCATCACATTATATTTTGGTACTAAAAATACCAACAGCTGTACTACTACTATGCACAATGATTGTACATATGTACGGTCCACAAATAGAAGACAAAATTACAAAAATTTACAGTTTAAGGACTATTAATATGAAGACTAATGATTTCAACTGTGACCAATGCCTGTTTTAACACAATTAAACTTTTATCCACTTTATCACATAGTATTTACAACTTAAAAGTCTGGAGAAATTTTAAAGTAACCTGCAATCCTACTGTTAGAAAGGTCAAACAATCTTTATGGTACTCCTCTAATGCTAACATAAACCAATATGAACCTTAAGAAGCACAGAAACTCAAAACCAGATAATGTAACAAAGTCCTTGCAGAACAAGGACCCTATCTATCATAAAAGTCATGCTTCAGCCTTTGAGATCCAATACCAACTAAAGACAGCCGTTCTCCCTGTGGCATAAAGAAAACCATTGCTATGTGAATGTGGAGCTCCTATGAGAACCTCAGAACAGTTTTCACCTGAATACCCAAGATGCTTCAACTCTACACCTACTACATTTTCTAAAGTACTCAATTCATTATGAATGACAATTTTAATAGAAAATAAGGAATTATACTTAGCACTGTTATCTGTGAACTGTCAATCAAAGGGCTTAAATATTATAGCTTGTATACTCCTCAACCAATATACAAAGAGAATCTCTTCAAAGTTACCTGGAAGCAAGTTTGGAAAAAAAATGACACACCTGTGTTTTTCATCACTGCCAGTTATCCCAAGACACATTAACACATCTTTGAAGGCTAATATCGAAAATCCCAATTTACTTCTTGCTTGAAGTGAGAAAAGACAGTAATCTAGAACATAACACATCTGGTAAAGTAACACTACATGACTAATGTTAGTGTCAGAAATGCTACTTCAAAAAGTTCATCAATAAATCGGGATTATTATTATTCCAAATTTTATCTCTATATAGCTTTCAGCAATGGAAAGGTATACTGGAAAAATATGCAAATGAAGATTTCCCCTAATTTTTTTTTCTAAAGAAAACATGAACTAGAATGTCTCTCTATCCCTCATGGCCTTTTTTTCCCCAGCACCCAGTCAAAATGAAAAATGCATGCTTGCAGAACTTAAACACATTAAATGTCACATAATAAACAGTTTATCACTGTCATTCCAGTCAATTCATTCATATACTATTGCATTGTAATTGTCTACACTCTAGCACACCAAAAGCTATTATCACTGCGTTTACACAAAGTCTTATCAGTTTATTGTATTTAAAAGTGTTTAAAGTTTATCCTAAAGATCAGAATATGCCTCCACAAATTGGACTGCATACTGTCAGCTAAGAAACTATCTCCTTATTTCTCTAGTAAATTGTACGGGAACTTTGGGAACTTCTCTTAGGCAAAATATTCAGACATTTTACAGGCAAAGATTGCTTTCCCACACCCTTTGTGAAAACACCTTTTACTGCCTTAAATGACAGTGGCAACTACCTATTTAGGAAAGATAAATTACACATTTTAATATTTCATGTGTCTGAAACGCAAATCAGGGCCAGATGTGCTATTTGCAAGAACTAAATTACTGTATCAATCAATAATAAATCACAGGAACGTGCAGACATTTAGTGGATGTTTCACTGAAAGATGTTTAGCAAGATGCATATGTAGCAATTCAAAGCAGATTTACAGCAGCCTTCCTCAAGTTGCTTAAAGAAAGGCAAGGTGGTACCAAAAATCTGCAAGCTAAATAAAGATGCTGCATCCCTGGTTCCCTGGAAGTCACCTGCGTAGTATTGCAAAGAAACAGGAACGTTACTTATAAAACTGTCTGTGAAATTGTGCATTTATTTTAAATGGTTTTTTTAGAGGACTGATGTGACATCTGTGCGGAAAAGCCTGAGCAATCACAATGAGCTATCAACCCTTCACACCATCACTGCTGCTATTTTCAGTGATCCATCCTGTTTTTGCTACAGTGTTCTTGTTATCATTATGCTACTGTGATTCAATATTTATCTGTTAGGTCTAGTTACATCACAACACTACCTATACTACCTAAATCACATGTGGAACTTCTGTAGCTAATACCCAATCCACAGTTTTTGAGCTCCCCCTTCAAAATTCTCCAACTACGAAACAAAAAAGTCATTCGAGATGTGCAAACATCTGGACCCCTGTGAATCACCCATTCTCTGAAAGGGTGTGCAGTCATGTCAAACATAATCACTGCACCTTCCTTCTAACAGTAATCAGGTATGAACAAAATAGTGTGTGAACTGCAGTGGTTAGCATAAAACCACTTGTGAAAGTAGTGCACCAAAAATTGTCCGCAAAACATGTTTAATAACAGAGTTTTGTTCCTCAGCTACAGAAGCTCCTCGCCAACAACCAGCATTAAGCTAAAGTAATCGCTTACCATTTGTGACAGCAAACAAGGCCCTTTAAGGTTGATATTTTTAAAAGTTGTTTGCGTTAAGAGAAAGGTAGCAATACCTTTTGAAATGACAGAACTGAGTGCTGAAACTTCTGCTGGCAACAAAGTCACCTGCTAAATCCAAGACTAGCATTTTGGTATAATCCTGAAGAAAGATTAATTCTAGAATATTTTTAGCCCTAGCTTTGAAAGTAGACAGCAGTTGATACAAGCTGAAACACATACTGGTGGAGAGCTGACAAGAGAATACATACAGAAAAAATGATTTGTTTATAATCAAAACATGGTGAACAATTATTCTTATAAAATTAATCGTCAGGAAGAAAGAATTGCAAACACACCGAGCAGCGTCACTACTAAGGCTTCCATAGCAATCTCAGTTTTGGAGTCAGAAACATACAGAAAATTTAGTAAGTTACAACACTGATATGTCTTTCATGTCCATTTCGCAACACAAACACAACTACAGAAAATATGTGAAAGAGACGAATAAATAAAAAAAAAAAGGATTTCAAAACTGGGAAGTTACAAAAAATATGGGGGGGGATGGAGTTCGGCTTGCATTCTTTATTGCCATCTGATTTGGGGGATTCGATGCATTTTCTTGGTGCGATTACACAGACTGAGACTTGAACTGTCATCTTCATCCACCCTACCACAGCGGCAACCGAAACGGGCAGCTGGGGAACGCTAGGCAACTACCTCAACTCCCAGCTCCGACACAAGCCTCCGACACCGGTTTAATCGCAGTTGCATAATAAGACTCAAAAGGCCAAGCACTCCTCCCGCCTTACACATCTCTATTTCTACGCGACACGAGAGTGGAGGGAAAGATCTGGACAAAAAACCGGAGCGCTACCCGAGCGTCGCTAGTACTGCCGCTAACGAGCCGGTTATTATGCAGCAAAGAAGAGGAAAACCCAACACCTGGCGCACAAATATGCAGACGCCCAACGAAATAGGTGGATCTAGAGGGAGATTATCTTCCCTTTTCCCTTCCCCAATAGGCAACCCTCGATGGGTGTGCCAGGAATGGGATATCGGGGGGAGGAGAAGAAAAGGGGTGGGAAGTGGTTGCCGCTTGCTGCAGCCAGCCTGAGTGATGGTTAGGTGGTTAATCATGGTGGCCGTGAGGAAACATGGGGTCACCGCTCCCCCCTTCCGCCTCCCGTGTGATAAGCGAAGGTGGCGGGCAGCGCGGCGGGGGCACTCGCCCTGTCACCGCCACCGGCCAAAAGCGGGGGGGAAACGCGGATCTCGCACGGACCCGCTGGCGGCGGCGACTCAGGTGGGTGCCGAGCAGAGCATCCCTCTCCCCCCGCACGGCCGGCGGGAGGGGCCGGGCAGGGGGC
>NW_015090805.1:727621-761906 GCF_001431845.1 Calidris pugnax
GGGGGGAGCTCAGGTACCGACCGCCATCGCCTCCCCCCGGCCCCGGCCCGTTGGGCTACAGCCGCTGCCCCTAGGGCTGGCGGTCCCGCCGCGCTGAGGTGGCCGGTGGGGGGGTGGGGGGAGCGCGGCCCTGGAGGCGGGGTGCGTTGTGTTGCGTAGGCCGGTGCGGGGAGGGCGGGAGAGCCGGTCGGCCGGCGGGGTGCGGAGGCCGCCGCTGAGAGAAAGGTGTACGGTCCCCAGGCGGACGCGCGGTGTGTGTGGCGAAGGGGAGTCCCTCCCCGCTTTCACGCACCGGGCTGTCGGAATAAAGCAGCTCCCTGCAAAACCGGGCTTGGAGAGCTTTGTCCAGGGGTGGGTAAAGTGCCTCCTTTTATTTTGGGGTTTTTTTTTTTGGTTTTGTTCTTCTGAAAAGGATGTAAGTATTTCCTGGAGCACAATTTGAAACCTCTTTGTTCTTAGGAAACCAGTCATCCTATTAGCCGTAAAAGTAGTGAATTAAAACAACCTTTGAGGCTTCTAGGACTGCTCTTAGGTAGGCTCTGCCAGTTGGGCCGGTAGCTGGTGGCTGTCTTCCTCCTCACAGCTACTTAAAAACGATGTCTCTGAGACATCCGATGAGTTTTAAGCCACTAAGTACTTACCCGATATGTCCTGTCGTGTAATTTTTAACATTGCACAAAAAACTATGTATGAAAGATAAATGTAAGTTGCACGTGTGTGCTTTTCCACACTTATAACTGGATGGTTTGTAGGAGAAAGCAAGGCTCTTTTGAAGGAGTTAAGTTGCGAACTGTTGCAGTTTACAAAGTATTTATTTTTGCCAAAGTACTTCAGGACGCATGCAACTTCTTAAAGCTCGTTCATAAAGGTAAATTATACAGTTGTTCCCAACACACAGAAAAAAACCCTGTCAAAGCAGAATTATCTGATGAAATGGTTTAAAGGTTAGCTTTAAAATGCAGAGCTGACGACACTTCACCAAGAACACCTTGTTCCCGTCTCCAGATGAACTCAAAAAATAAATCAAGAAAAGCCATGAAAATAACTACATCTATCTCCTGCACAACAGTAGCATATAAGGTGAGAGACATCCCTGCGAGGCTGTGCTCTATGCTCTGCAAACCTTTAAAAATATTTAAACACCACCTGCTATTTGGAATGTGAACAAAAAGCCAGTATATTTAGATTGTTCCCTAAATTTCACAGAACTAAGCATGTGGGCAACCCTTTTTTTTTTCTTGCAAGGTGATCCTGCTGAGTACCACATAGACCTGACAGTAGTAAGTTTTAGACTATGGGTGAGTGACAATATGGTTCACTTACGTTTTGAGTTGAAATTGTCATCTGACTGTATGCTGAGCCATCATTAGAAGTTAACAAGAAAAAAGAAGGCAAAAACACACAAGGAAGAAGAATGCTCGGAACGGATCCTCTCCCGAGCCGAGGCAAATGCTTTTGCCAGTCCAGCAACAGCACTTCATGGAGGTCTTGCCTTCCACTGGATGCCAAGAGCTGAGAGTCACACCAGGCCACATCACCCAGGTGTGACAGATTAAACTGAAAGCAAGGAATGCCAGCCGTAATACATGGAGGCCGTTGGGCCGAAATATTGTGATAGAGCAAACACTTCAAGAGCTTTGGAGGACGGTTGGCTCCATTTTGACATGATGCAGCACAAACATGCTTTTTCTGCTAACAGATGGGGTCTCAGAGCACAGGTTGGAGAGTTAGAGTTGTTGTTGTGGGAAGACAGTTTCTTGCAAGATACCAGTCAAAATGGGCTTTCCCTGAGAGAGGTGGTTCATTCCTTGAGATCCAGCCTACTTGAAGGGTCCTGCTACCTTCCAGTAAGAAGGGTAGCAGCTGCTTTTTTCATCTCTTGGGCTGAGCTTCCTACTTTTTTCTTTTTTTTTTTTTTCATTCTAGAGCAAAGCAGACATGCTTCTTAGAGCAGCTAGAGCATTCATCGCTTAGGCTGGCAAGAAGCAAGGCACATCTATCAAAGCCGATGGATGTGACAGCTGTCCACATTCAGTGCAGGGGGGGGGAGCAAAAAATGGGTGCTACCTGCCACTTCAGTTGCATGAGAAGAATCTGTCTGAACTAGGATTTGTGTGCAGATCTGTATCATAAAAAGTTGCATACTGAACCAGCAAAAGCAGCAAGGATACCACTACATCAGCAATTACTAGAGCAAATGAGAACGGTGCTGTAACTCAGTTTCAAATTGAATGGGCTCAAGAAAATAAAAGCATTAGATTGCCAAGTTTGCCAGCAGCCAATACCCCATATATGACTGTCATCTGAGCTATGGATATAGAGATACGTGTTTGTGATCATGAATTTCAGCTACAAGTTTGAAAGTAGTCATTCCCTTTCTCAGACAGGCATTCTTGATTTTCACCCACATATCCAGAACATCTCCTTATGGCTTCTGGGTTTAACTTTAAGGTTAAATTCTGAAATAGGCACATTTAAATATATAATAGGCACATATTAAATACTATGTAACAATAATGTTTGAAATCCAAGCAGAAGAAACTTTACATTTGAGACATGTAATTATTTGCTTGCAAGGATAATGGTTGGTCTGAAAACACTTGAGGGCATCTGTGGTTTCAGAGCTGGGAGAGGGACTTCATAGGGAAATAAGAAAAGGGCACTGATTATTCACAGGAAGGAAATGCTTTACAATCCCTGGTAGCCCTCCCCAAACCACTGCACGTGTTTGAGTTGCTTATCTGTCAGATTCTGAACTGCCAGGTCTTTTCATGGTATTTCCAAGTTTTTCTTTGGTTGTGGTCTTTACAGGGTGTGCACGTATGGTCTGCACGCTGTTGGGGAACCGCAGGGCAGGTAAGTTGTTCAAAGGTTGTTTATGGAACCGTAGTTATCGGTTACAACCAAACAGCCTTTATAGTGTTTTCCCTTAAAAGTGTGGTGTAAAAGGTACGTGATGATGAATTTAAGAATCTTAAGAAATGTTAAGGGTTTGACAGTGTTCTGTAATCCAAAAGATGTAGGAAGCACCAAATTCTGTGCCTCAGATCCCAAGTAGAATGGGACCCCAGGTCCTTTTATCTGTAATCCCTCTTTAGAAAGCTTAAGGATGAGACTGGCACTGAAGATGAGTGTGAACTGTTAGTACTTTGTAAGAGAGAACATTGGAGGCCTACCAGTTTTTTGACAAACTGTGCCATATTGTTTAGCAGTGCAAATTCTATGAACTCAAAAGAGCTCATATTTTGGGCAATAAAAATGTATTTTGGTTATAGTGAAAAGAGACAACGTTTTGATCCTGAGAGACACAGGCATTTTCAATCCTTGTAGAAGATGTCGCCCAAAAGAACCCTAAAAAACCATCAGCCAACCCTGAATTAGTCTGGCTAACTTCTTACAAAAGTATGTAATTAACTCAGCTTGGAATTCTGCTGTGTGGCAGGGCAGCCTGCAGCTGCAGAGCTCAGGTGTAGCACACTGCACAGGTTATGCCACACTATAATTAAGGAGGCCGGGTTTCCCACAAATGCATGTCTTAACAGGTGAATGATATTTGTCTAGGAAGATAAAACTCCAGCTGCATTTTCTCCTTAGTGGAGTTTTTTTTTTAAGTTCCTCCACGGTGCCGATTCTCCATTGCTCAGTGAGAAGTAGACTTTCACTGCCACCCGTCCTCACTGAAGAAAATACCAGCTCTCTCTCTTTCCTGCAGCCTTCTGTCTTCAAAGGACGGTTGGCGCTTATCTCTGGGATCTGCACCTTGCCCCCATCTAATTCTGTTGAAATTGACCCCTGGGTTCAAAAGTTCCTGGGAAAGATACAGGCTTGTATCTATATGTGAACATGGCAAAGCATCAGCGTCATTTCCTCAGGCAACTGGCTGAAAGCTGCCTCTTTTGGATGAGGAATTGTGTTTCACTGCCCTGCAGACATGGTGACCACATCACCTTCACCAGACACTCGGCTCGTACTGACCCAGCCACCCAGCTGGGAGAGAGTTCCAGGTCAAGGTCAAGCCAGGTGTTGGTCAAGGAATGGTAAGGGAAATAGTCACGTTCCTCATCTGAATTCGACCATAGTCATAATTAAACATAAATTACAGTAACACTACTGAAGATGGGTAGTAAGCTAAATCAAAGCTGAGCTGATCTGATAGTGCCAAAGAAGCTCACGGTCACCCTTCAAAATCAAAAACATTTCCCGGTAGGAACAGCTGTCAACATCAAAAGAGAGGGGGAAACTTAAAAATTATGCAAACCCCTAACTAATGGAGGGGGTTTTTAGCTATTCCTTGCCATTCTGGTTATTTTTCCCCTCCTCCTTCTGTACTGTGTACCTGTGAACAATCTTGAATGGATTACTGGAGATGCTTATTTCTTTTCTCCCCAGTTGCAGCTTTTCCTCATTGCTGGATATGGATTAAATAATAAGAATTGTGGCAGAAATCTCTCCATGATCCTTTTATTGAAACTTTTTTGAATTAAAAACACCTTACAAGATGTACAGGGGATAAAACCAGGTAATAAAAACAACTCAACATTCTGGTTACCTTTTCATCATTATCCTAAACAGAAATTTGCAACTATATGCTACAGTGATGCACCTACATACAGAAAAATAATTTAAAACCACATCATAAGCACAATATCAAAATTCCATGTACTGGCACTGAAATAATAAGAATTATTATTATTTTTTAAAAAATCGCATTTTCCTTTCATTTATTTCTCTTCTCTTTAATAATAAAAAATAATAAAAAAACCTGCATTTTCCTTTCATTTATTTCTCTTCTCTTGCATTTCTCTCCCTCCTACTATATTCTATAGAAGTATATTATGGTCTTTGGAGTAGATGAGTGCTGCCCTAATAGTCCAGAAGGTCCAGAAGGACCCCACAAAGCTAAGTAAGTGGGTGCTGCCCTAATAGTTAGGAACTCCAGAAGGACCCCACAAAGCTAAGTAAGTGCACTGTATCTAGAGGAAATCCTCATCTACACCATCCCTGCTTGATGCTGAACTTGGAGCTGGCAGTTGCAGCTCTGGAAAGAGCCCTCGGACTCACCCTGGCAGTTCTCTGAAACCGTTGCTGCAGGGTGCAGTGGCGGTCTAAAAAAAGCCAATAAAATATTGGGCGTATCAGGGCAAGCATGAAAACCAGTCAGAAGGTGTCATTTTTCCTCCTATAAAGCTCTGGTGCACCCATAGCTGGAGGGCTGGGATGTTTCAGGCCTCCCGATCTCCAGAAGGACACAAAGGAGTTTGCAAAGGAACAGAAAGAAAAGGGCAACAAAGAGAAACCAATGATGAGCCCTTTGCCTTGCTAGGAATGGGCGAAAGGCTGGGACTTGTCAATTTGCAGAGGAGACACCTGATGTAGGATATGATTGACGTTTACAAAATCATGAAGGTTGTAGATAAGGTGAAGGCAGAACCTGCCTTCACCAGATCCTGCAATACTAAAACTAAGGGGCGCTCAGTAAAACAAGTAGGAAGATAGTTTAAGACAGTACATGAAAGCACTTTTAAAAAAATACACACACACACTGGATAGTGAACTACATGAAAGCACTTTTTTTAAAAAATACACACACACACTGGATAGTGAACTTTGAGAACTTGCTGCTACGAGAGGCTGTGGACATCAGTATTATCAGCAGGTTCAAAAAGGAATTACACCATTTCAGGGACAACACATCATTATAAACAAATACTGGAAGGAATAGGCAGGGGTGTGTATCCCTAGTGCAACAAATGTGGATGCTGGGGAAGTGGAAGGAGAACTGGCTACAGATAGTGGCTAGGCTTTCATGCGCTTTCTAAACTATCTCCTACTGCCACTGCTCCATTTTAATTTTTAAATACAGTCTTTCACTACAGATTATGCAGTCGGCTTCTCCACATTCAGGGAAATCACAAGAGTCAGCACACCTGGAATGCAAAGAATATTCTTACTCAGAAAGGCTGTGTTATTGATCTCAGTCTTTCTCCTGTTGGGTAAGTGAGGCTAGGTGGATCCATTAGGGCATTTCTTATATTCTCAGCCTTTTAGTTTCATCCTATGTCTCATTTTTCATTCTAACTTTGTCCTTTATTTTGTCCTCATTCTGCCACCAATTTATTTTCCAAACCCTATTTATGAGGTTTGAGATACCTATTTTTTCTTACTGCATTTCCCAGATCACTACTTCTATTAATGCTCAGTAATACAATCCAAAAGCTGACAAGGCTTACAGTTGAAGACTTCTAAGACACAGCTGTGGCTTTACCACTTATCCTACAGCCTCAGCCAAGCTTACCACATTTTATAACTTTAGAAGAGAATAGTAATTCTGTACATAATTATTTGCCAAGTATTCCGTCTTCCTCCTTGTCATCTAACTTTTTTCCTTTTCTCCTGATTTTCTCTGCCTACTTGTTTTTTCAGATGGGCTATAGCTTCATAGAAGAGAGCAAACAGCACTCTGCCTGGCCCCTTAGTCACTTCCCACTTCCTTCTTCCTCTTCCTTACACTTTTCCTTTCTGAAGTGTTATGCTGACACTGCATGGTTATTCACACCCAGACTTTGAGGCTCTTTCATCCGTCAAGAACAGAACCACCTCCAATGGAAGAAGTTAGTATTGACTTCTTGATTCGGACTGGCCAAGTTACCATTGAGAGAGAAAGCTTCTTGTGAATCTTTTGTTTGCAGAAATCAAATTCATAGGTTGTTTGCAACAGATTTTTGAAATTTAGCAGGGCAAAAGTCCTAGAGGGCAAAGATGTATGCTTTTCTGTGTCCCATGAAATTCGATTCAGGTCTGACAGAGGGAGAAATTGGGAGAAAAATACCCTTTTTTTCTATGGCTTATGTTGACAGCAGCACTCTGGCAGCCACCCGAGGGGACCGGCTGTGGGCATTCTTGTCCCAGGCAGTGCCCACTGCACACAGCATTGTGCTGGGAGCCTGATACTCAGACTGTGGCTAAAAAGCTGTTGTGAAAGTGAAGTTTGGAGACAACAAAGAGAGAAAAAACAAAACCACCCTCTGTACTAGCTCTCTCTAAACCCAACACTTAGTATCTCTTTGGTCTCTTCCTTGATGGGCTCAAGAGCACCCTTATTTTGAAGAAATCGGAGCCATACTCCTCTGATGATCATCCTGGGCACTGCACATGGTGCAAATCTCAGCAGAGATTTTTATGAGTAGCTTGGGGCCTTTTCATTTTGGAGGAAAAAAATAGTTCTGCAAAGGCAAAATATTTTTTTCTTTGGGAAAAGGTATTTGTGTGCTATGTGTGAGACTATTTTCAGGACTGCTGCCCTATTTGCTCTCACAATTGGGATGTCAATGGAGAATGTAACAGAAGGTGGGAAAAAGTAGGAGGAGGATCTTGATGTTAGGACAGGAGATTGACACACAGGTGAATAGATTGTTATTTATATTGTAGTAAAGTGTGGTCCCTGGTGATGCTTTGCTCACTGTTTATATGTGAGGCCAGTATGCTCAGTTGCAGGGTTTTTTTGGCAATCAGTGCTTATCTGAAGACAAGACCTTGCCCTCAGTTTTCTCACAGCTCCAGGTGTACGGCAACATCAAACACAACTCTGCTCCATTGCAAATGTAAAATCCACGTTATCATAGGAGCAGAGGAAACCCAAGGATCATCAAAATATATAAACACTTTTTAAAGAACTGTGAATACCTATTCTAACTTAGTATGCATTTTGCAGGTGATGACTTCTGATCAGAAGCTCTGTATGATGCTGGAGATATCCTTAGCACAAGTAATACAAAAGCATCTAGCAGAACTAAATTCTGAAGATTTTATTTTTACTGTAAAGCTTTAGGAGTAATTATGTTTTCTGAGAGGAAAAGAGCCAGAAGTAACACTTTTTGACGAATTCTAAATAGTTTCTGCTTTAGTGGCTCTAGAGCTGGGCTCTGGATTCGATGTATTGGCTTCTTTACAAGGAACTTAAGAAAATCAGAGCTTGGATGATGAAGAACAGCTTCATTATCTCATGTCTTTCCCAGCCTATGAAACAGATAGCTGTGTTGCCCGTCACTCAGGCTCTGAACTACCCCGCTTGCAGTGCAGTGTTTTTGGGCTAATTAAAGTCATCCGTGTTGCTAACAGTCCACCCAAACCTCTGTGCTGTAACAGGCACAGGAACAGAGAAGCATCTCAGACGCCAGCCCAGAGCAAGAATACACACTGGTGTCCTCACCATGCTGTCACTATGTGTCATTCAAATCCCTCAGACTCCCTTGCTATTTGGATTCTCTTTGAGGAAGATTTACAAACCCCATGGTGTCCATTATGTGCTCCACACCCACAGGCTTTGGGTGTGCTTGTGCTCAGTCATTACAGTTTTGGATAAAGGACAACTTTTAGACCAAGGTTCGAGTCCAGTCATACTAACCGATTCTTTCAAATAAGAACAAACCAAGATCAGATGTTTTCTGTTTCACATGAAAAGAGATGCTATCTAAAAAAACTTCTAACTTAACATTGATATCTAATAATTAACTGCTAAGTACTTATTTACAGTAATTGTCAGAACAATGGGTAAATCCTACCATGAGTGGAAAAGCTGTGACTCATAGTACTAGGCCTGATGGTAGTTGTGTTGTCCCTCCTTTGGCATATGAAGATAATCACAGAGCAGATGTGGCCCACAGTAATTGTACCTGTCCAGACGCATGTCAATGCAAGAATGTGAAGGATATGGGCACCAGGAATGGAATATATATAGGGAAACACACGTTTATTGTCTCTGCTAGAGCCAGTGGACAGCTGGTCAAGTAAACCAAGATTTTGGCAAGTGATCGTTACTTCTGTTTTCTCATCTTGTGAATTTCTAATACAAATCATCTCACAAAACCAGACACCAATGATATAGAGGTCTACATCTGAGCTAGTTACCTGAGATTCCTTTACAGCCAGTCCACAGATACAGGCATTTCTGGGGGCATAATTACTCTGGATATGCTGGGGAGGCAGCAAAGTGCCTAGATTTCCCTTATAAAAAAAACAAGGATATTTTGCCTTTGATCTTTTAGAGGGGATGCTTTAAACTATCTGAATATAGTAATGGGTGTCCTAAAAGAAGCCTAAAGGAGAAAATTACTGGCTTTCTAAAAAGTAATGAGAATGTATTATTTTTTCCTGGTCTGGCTTTCACCTTTCACAGAAGTAAAAAAGATGTCTGCTCTGTATGTCTGGGTTGTCCTGCAACCAGCAGGCACCATGGAGATTGATAGGGATCTACCTTACTTGGAGTGTAAGCTCTTAACAAGAGCATAGCACTTTATAGCTTGTATTTAACACCTGGTTCAAGCCAGAGCCTCTTGAAGACATGGTTCTCAGCAACTTCCCTCCGCATCCTGAAATTAGACATTAACATAATAAGGAAGTTCAGATACTAACTTAATCTAACTTAATGAACAAGCACACGTTCAATTAGTCTCTGAGGTACTCTGCAGTGATTCATGGAATTGGAAATCTCTCCCAGAGTATCAATACTCTTGCTGTCAGATGGCAGCAAGTCTGTTAGTTCCAGTTGTGCCGTGTCCTGAAACTAATTCATCTCAACCTTCTGCGGCTGTTGGCTATCAGAATTTCTCAGGTAAAATGGCTGTGTTGGTATTTCTCCTTTGGAGAAAGTGTCACTTATTCCTCTGCATATGTCCACCTGGCATGTCAAGTTTATTTCTGACCACAGGATATTTCTTGTGACATTATTGATGTTTGTAGTCATTGCTTTTTATTATAGATATTCTCACAGCAGTTTTTTGCAAAATCATGACAGCTCCCAGTACCCCAGATTATGTTTCTCTTTTACCTTCCTCCCACCCCATCTTTTTTCCCATATATCTGCTGGTTGCCATGACTTTGACATGAGTTCCTAATAAGTGCTTAAGAGCAGGCACTCGTGTTTTCAGTTTTCTGTTGAATAAAATGTCAGCAAGTAACAAGTCATGTTATGTTGGTACCACTCCGTTTTTTAATAAGACCAAGTACAAATCAGAACTGGCATCCATTCCTGTATATTCTTTAATATATTTTCTGCTAGCCTTCTGAGGCTGGAGGTAATGGAGGTTACAGTTACATGACTAAACTTATATTTCAGAGCAGAATGGTTAAACACAAACCTGATAAATGTCAGACGTTACTGTATCGGGTATACCAGGCCTGGCATATCGAATCAAATTTGGGATGTCATCTTTCTAAGCTGTTATGTTTTCTAGCAACACTATCTCAGGAAAATGAGAATACTCTAAATACATATCTGGTATAAGGGACTGCTGACTCTATGTTTTCCTTTTCCTTCCAGGACATGCGAGTTTGTTTCTCCTTTGTGTTGGGAACATGCACTTCCTTAGTAGCATTTTTTGTTTGGGGTCAGGACATATCTCTAGTCCTCCTCTTAGAGTTACCAGTCCCTAAATGAGTTTCCTTTATCCATTTTATCATTTTTCAAAACCATCTTAAAAGTGGCACTCCAATGTCTTTAAGCATCCATCTGGGGATAAGAGTTTCCCCCAGCCCTAGTGTGATAAAGATTAACAGTAAAGACAGTTTCATGTTGCTGGTCATGATATGTAAATAGTTTTAATTACATTTTGTAAGAAACTTGTTTGCAAGAGCAGTTTAGATAATCAAAGTCCATATTCTGTTTTTACTTTTGCTTTTTGTCTGCCCAATTCACATAAAATCTGACAAATGGACTTGAACTATGTCCCTACTGTTAAACAGGCGACCATGCCTCCAACCCCCAAAACTTTTCTAGGTTTACATTTAACTTGCAAATCCCTTATCAGTAGCTGAATATCCCTCTTTAAAGTACTATTTACCAGGTGCCTGTGGCTGGCAAACACTTTCACCTAAAACTGAACTCTTGGGAATGAGAGCATGAACCTTTCTGGCTGCGGGGCTGTCCGCCACTGCCTCCCTCTCCTTTTGAGGGCACTGGCATTTTGTTGACACTTGAGACATGCACAAGGATTCTGCCACTGCCCTTCTCAGCTCGGGTGGCAGAAAGCTTTGTGTAGCACTGCTTTTACATGCCTCTCTTAACTCCTTCAGGTTCTCAAAAGCTTCGTCACTAGCGGTGGTGCTTCTTTCTCAAGCACCTTGCCACGTCCTCTGTTTTGTAGGGCAGCAGGCTTAGAAAGCTGGTTCTGGCAGCTCTGTCAGGCACAAATTTGCCTACAACATTCGTCTCTCCAAGGAATCTTTAAACCCTTTCTTGTCTGTCAGGCTAGGTATCCTAATGATAACATCAACCTCCCTCGTGTGATCATTTCCTAAACTATTCTAGAAAATGAGCTGGATTAATGAAGACTTATTATTTAAATTGCTGAAGCTACCCAGCTCATTTTGACTGAACGCACGAGCTTCTGCCACGACTGCTGCAACCAGAATGGATGTCTATTGGTCCCTAAGCATCCAGCAAGTCCCAGTTGCAAGATTATATACCTTGGTTTAAACCTCATAAACTAAAGCAGCTATGACTAAATTTCTGAGAGCGTGCTCATATGCTAAGCTAGTTGTATATGAAAGTGCAAAGCTCTGCATAGGTTAGTTTGCTCTGATGAAAGCTCACTAAGTTGAATTTGGTTCAGATATCTGTGCTGTCCATTGCCATCTTCAGCAAAGTTATGCCCTTAGCTCATTTTAGTTTTGGTCCCAGGCTTTGTTCTGTGGAGCACACAGAGCCAAGACGTTTGAGTGAAATTTGATTTCATTCCCTGTCTGATATCTCACTGACCGCCATGGCTTAACCTGGCTCTCTGCACCAGCTCCTGGCTTTTTCCAGAGCTCTGGAAAGCTGTGTCTCCCCACACTGGCCAGCCTTACAGCTGGTACTGTCAGCTAACAGTAGCTGCGGCGCAGAAAATGTTCTCAGGTCTTGTGCTTTGAAGTCTATGGATGGCACTTGTAACTATCACTCATCTCTGAAACGGGCTCCCCAATGCTGAAAATGTTTACAGAAATAATTTGCTGTGGATAGGAAAAAAATGCTGGCAATTTAATAATAACTAAAAATTTTTCATTTCAACTCTCAAGGGATTCCATCTTCAATGTGAGAATGTCACAGGTCTCAGCAGTCCTGTTACCCTCAACAGACCTGCATGCTGTTACTCAGCATATCCTTGTTTTACTACAATTACATTTGAAATTAAAAGTTAAGATTTTCAAACGCACCTTTGCTTTTTGTTGTCTTTTAGGTTTAACCTCTCACTTCAAATAAGAGGAGGCTGGTAACATCGTTTGCTCTGTTTCTTAGATACTATGTTAGGCGTTTGCCTGATTTTTCATTTTACCTTTTCCTCTTTATGCTTTGATTTTTCATGTCACACAAATGACACAGTAGCCCTAAATATAGCAGAAGATTGCTCATGAGACTCTCTTAAATTAATCTGATGAAAAGAATTGATTAAACTTAGTTCTTGACTAAAAATTAAATCTTTTTTTTTCCTCTTTGTTTGACTCAAGGTCAATTTTAAACACCTTTGTCATTCTTCGACAGATAGGCAAAATGTTTTGGAAAATATTTTGAGAAGGAGAAATAGCATAGAAAAAGCCTTCTTCCCACACAATCTTAAATGCTTGGGGTTCAATCCTGCAGCACACTGAAAGATCGCGTCTATAATCTGTTTCTTGAACTTGGGATCTCTCATATGTAAGATTAAGTGTGTGTTTAAGTATCTGAAATCTTTGTTTTGTCTATTTAACTGAATCAGCCTTCTGTATGGTGATATCACACTCAATTACACTCTGAAAGAATTCTTGGCTCATTTTCAGCCACTGCAGTAAAAAGACCTCCCTCCAAGGGGGAGATAGTGCAGGAGAGATACTAACCAAGGAATCCCTCACCAAATTCAGCATGTAGCCTTCCCTGCTATTTCTTCGCTGCTGCTTCTTGGTGCAGAGCACCAGGCCTTTAGGGTAGATCTCCAGGTCATGTAGACTGGACATATGACATAAAAAAAACATTAATCCCTAACACAATTCTGTGTATTTTCAACCCCATTTTCTTTGTAAGCTTACGGGAGAGATGCTAAGTGAAAAGTGACCTGAGCAGGATCTTCTTTACAGTACGTCGGTTGCCAGGAATTCACTATGAACAATCAAACAATTTTACTCTTCTGTCTTTGACACAGGATACCGAAATAAGGAAAGATAGTGTCCTACACAGATATAGTACAAAATCAGAATAATATTTTCTGATTCAAGTACTAGCATGTGGAAAATGGGAGAAAAGCTTAGCTCTGTAGTCAGCCATTTAGATGGTGCTTTGGCAGAGAGAAAGTCAAGAGTTCTGCTGAAATAAGAAAAGAAAAATGGGGAACATGGAGATCAAAGCCAGTCTACACTGTAGGAGGACCAACTGGCAATGGCTGGTGTCTCTGTGATGTATTTATTTAAATACAGATTCAAATACATATGTATTCAAATAGTAATAGTTCTACATTTCTAAAGCTTTCTCTCCCGTTTGCATATTGATCTTACATAATTTTGAATGGGACTAAATTGCTTCACTAATTTTGATGTCAGCTACTAATATTTTAAATGAAGCTGCCAAAAAGTTACAAGCATAATTTATCCAAAGTTACTGTTATGAACTTTGCTACAAGCTACTGACTGAGTAAATAAATTCAAAATTCAAGTGGTGTAATTTATCTCAGGCTTTCTGCAGTTAAGGTCCTATGCAATACCTCATGAAGTTGGAAAACTGATACAGTGTTAAAATGACAATAGTGGAACAAATTATTCAGATTCTCTAATTATGTTACATATGTTAAGACCTTGAAACTAGTATCTGCAGCATACCGACACTGTATAATACTAAGACTGTAGGCTTCTGGCTTTGAGAAAAAAGATACACATTTGACAGACAATGTTTATATCCATTATTAAAAGAACCATTTAAAAGACAGGTTAGGTCAGGAAACAATGGGGACTATTGAGACAGAAGCCAGAAAAAACAGCAGTGTAAAATATTTTTTCAGCAAGAAGATTTGGGTTGTCGTGAAAATTTCCCCCAGCCCCGTGTTAGAATGGTTAAACCCAAACCGAAATGTTTGGCAACTATGCCCTGCTTGGAAATATTTATAGAAGGCTAATACTTAGCAGGTGGTAAAATTTTCCTACCAAGGATCTCCAAACATTAATAATCAAGCTTCACAAAAAATTCATGTGTAGCTTTTCCAGATGTGTCTGCTCCTGCAGGCAGCCGGTTCAAAGCCCCTCAGAGCCAGCCTCTACCGCGTGCCCCCAAAGTATTCCCTATCCCATCCAGAAAGGAAATCCTGGGAAAGCTGGAGGGGTAATTAGAGATGTACAGAGGAGCAGGACACCCTGCTTGCTCTGTGCTCATGTACCCCGACTTCTAATGCTCGGATGGAGACATCTAACAAACCCCCAGAAATCGGCACTAAGACAAACACAGAGACCTGTCAAATCTATTCCTGCGATGTTGTTAAGCACCATCTGCTTTGGAGAAATGAGGGAGATACAGAAAGGTTAGAAAACTTACTTAAGGTTACACTGCCAGTAACTGGCAGAGCTGGAGCAAGAATCCAGTGTTGACTCCCAGCCTTCTGTTTGCATCACCAGCGCGGCTTTTATCCCAGGGAAATGGGAAACGAGACGCTGCAAAGGTATTAGACAGCTGAACAGATTGTAAGTGCTCTGGACAATCTTGTGATTACAGCCCTTGTGAGCTTTGCTTCACTGCTGGGTAAATTGGATTAAACAATTCTGAACAGGTACATGACACCTAAGTGGGTGTAATGTGCTAGGAACAAACAATTTTCCATCAAAGAAAATGCAAGATTTTCCACAGAAATGAATAAAACTTATTTTCATTCTGAAAAGTTCTTTGTACGAACCTGTGAAAAAACCTAATTGTTGTGGAGGAAGAGCAAGTTGTTATAGAAACACGGTGAGACAGATAAAGAAATGTCAAAAGAAGTGGTGGGATGGCCTGAGGCTGAGTACCAGTACTCAGTGATTAATATAATTCACAGCCTGTAAAAGAACGATCAGTGAGGTGGCAACGTTTGCAGTATGACAAAATTGTTTGGGATAATTAAAACAAGAGAAGACCGAAGAGCGTAACTGAGATAGCAAAGCTAGGTCACTGAGCATCAGATGGAAATTCATGTGGGTATTGCATTTTGGAAGATTTGCCTGAACTGCTTATGCAGATGTCAGAGCTCAAAGTTAATGGCAACCAGTAATAAAGGAAGTTTTGAGTGAAAACTTCAGTGCAAATCTAGGAGTGGCATGGAAGAAGGTATGGATTTATATGCTAAATAAATCTGTGGTATGTTTATTTGAAACATTTCAGTTCTGGTTATTACATAAAAAGAATAAGCGGCAGAAAAGAAGAATTTAGAAGCAACTGGGAAGACTGACACAGCAAAATTTCCACATAAACTTGAAATTAGAATTATCTAGGCAAGAAGTGAATGGGTAACTGTAGAAGTGCACAGTAAAAACAGTAAAGATAAGATATTTCATGGCCTTGTATTTTTAATTATAATGCAAGGGCAAGGAGATGTTCAATCAAACAGAAAAGATAGAATGGATCATATTTAAATAGATACAGAATGGATAGTGGATAGCAATAGATGCAACAGTAGACTATGATCCTGAGTCCAGGAGTAGAACCAGATGGAGGAAGTTATAAGACATTTATGTCCTCAATTAAAACATACTACAGTATGCATAGGACTAAAGAGGAAGGATGGTAAAGATGATCATAATTCAGAGACTTAAAAACAAACATTAAAATAAGGAAATGAACTGGTTATTTCATTTTTGCACAAAGAAGAGGGTTTTGTCTTCCTCATCTGAAGTATCTGGGACTGTCAACAGCTGCTGACATGATCCTAGATTAGATGGTGTCATCTAGTCTACCTATTTGAAAGTCAAAGGTGCTAATTAGAGGAAACAAGATCATGGGCATATGAACAATAGAAAAACCCAACAGATTGTGTCACTTTCATATTTTGGACGATCAGACACTTCATTTTGTTTAATCAGGAAATTTATTTTTCGCAGGGGATATGTAAAATGGAACATAATAATTAGTTTAGGCAGTATGTTCATCCTTAGATTCAGATATTTCAGTATATAATGAGCGCTTTTATAGTTATTCTCATCCTTAATCAGCAGGAGACAGACAATGTACAGGCGTGGAGAGGTTCCTTTATCAGTGCTGAAGAGCACATGACCTATATATATCCCTGCCATCTGCCCATCTTTTAACCCAAGGTAAATCTGCCTCAGTAAAGTACTTCATAAAAGAAAGGAAATGCAACCAGAAATACTCAATTGTTATATAAACATCAGAACAAGGAGCAGAACAAAGTGGTTTTGCTGTTGCACTACAACCACGGCTGTACCTATCTGAACAAACCGGAGGCCAGAAATATTTCCATTTAAAATAAACAATCATTTGCAAAATGACAGGTTATCCCATGGAACCACAGAGATTCTTGTCTCCATTTTTAATTGTTTTATTCAGGTCTGCTTTAATCTCTGGGATCCCTATCCTGGAGAAGAAAAAAAGGAAGTGCCTAAAGAGTGTCCAAGCTCATAGTCTTGTCCTTTTGTCCTGCTGAATTCTTGTTTTTTCCATTTCCCTAATACTGCAGATGTCTGAAACCTAAGAAGTCTCATGCGCTGTGTCTTGTCAATTGATCTTATATTTTGATGGGCTCAATTCAATGTGATATAAAGGACATAAATCTCCTGGAAGTCAGCTTTCACTTTTTGATGTAATTGGACTGGAGGTCAAAGTTGGGCACCACAGACCGTGAGAGGATGTCAGTTATTACATGGTTCAGTTTTAAAACCTTTTTTAGCATATACTCCCTTCAGAAAGAGATTCACAGGCTGTGTGGTGACCTGAGTCCTCTTGGTCACACGTGATGCAGCAGTACCTCAGGTTACACCATCATGCAGACGTGGCTGCCCTGGCTGCAAATGTGAACCCCCATTTGGCCAGGGCTGCCTCTAGCTCAGTGTAACTGGGTGCAAATAACCACGAGTTTCCTCATTTGTCACAGCAAGCTTTCCCCCACCCCGCCCCATATTATTTTAACACCTTATTAAGAGTCGCCTGGACCCTGTGAAAGGGTTAGACTTTGGCAGAACAGGGTCACACATTGCCTCATGGAGAGTGGAGTTTGTAGAGACCTTGCCGTGCACTGAAGAGTTTACTTTTTTTTCTCATATTGAAGAACAGTATTGAGCTTTGTGTTCAAAACACAGACCACCTAGCATTTAGAGAGTTGCACTGAAGTAGCTCGCTGTCACTCTTCAGTCCATGTTTATATCCAGGATTTTCTTTTCCCCTAAAAACCAGCTACTGGTTCCTACCTCCCACTATATTATGCAGCAGGTAGTGAAAGGAAGCTGGGTCCTCACTTTGCTGAGGATGGACCAGCAAAGACAGACCATCTTTCCAAACAAGACCACTCCAGTGTAGCCAACAGCTGCACCACGGGAGGTGAACTGGGATCCCTTTGTTCTCCTGCCAGAGCTGACCATGCTCCACCTCTGCCTTCTGAAGACTGTCAAGTTTGCTTGCACTCCACCTGGGTGAAGAAAGTGAGAGATATTAAGCAGAAGGGAAGACATGGGCAAGTTTCTGCTGAGCCATTTGCTGCTCTGTAGCACGGAGCTGCACTGGCTAAATGCACTCTGCCTCTGCCAAAAGCCCAGTCAGCTGTTTCCATGGCACCCCTGGAGAAACGAAAGTGTCATTTTGGACCTCCTCAGGCATTAAAGCTTACTTAGAAACATCTTCATGCTGTATTGTATGTTATAACCTGTGCTTTTGAGACCCAAAACTGATTGGAATTAAGTTAGTGAGAGTCCTTATTATAGGATGTTCACAGCCTTGCTCCTTAAATATGAAGGGATTCTAATCTGAGAGTTTGGTCTTCCGTCATGGAAACAAATCTTATATTTATACTGAGCCTTTTCTTAGTTCTGTATTTTAAAACCAATACTTACAGCCTTTCAGAGTTTAATTTTAGGGTTTTAGTGCTCCTCAGGTTTCTTAGTCCTCTCTTTGGCCCAAAAATACATAGCATTTTTCTTTACTTGAACCTATAAATAAAAATGCTTTTCTCTTAATCTCAGAGCCTATGGCTCTCTGCCCATATCAGTCCTGATCAAAGGCAACACCTTTGAACTTCAAAATCTTTTCAAACAGAATATTCCCATATTATTCTGTGTACATCTTTCTGATCTTTAACTCATTTCTTACTTTATTCTCATACCTACGTCTGATCCCTTCTCTCTCTGTTCAGCTCTCCTTGCAGTCTGCATGAACCTCACTCCACGTCAGTGTCTGTCTTGTCACACTTGACTCCCACTGCTGGGACCTTCTCTTTAATGGACAGTTCAGGTTACCAGAGTTTCTTCATTTCCCTTTGAGCCATCCTTTCTGAGAAATATCACCCCTTTTAACTCAGCTATTACCACCTACCAGTAGTAGGGCTTTGGGGATTCTTTTTTTTTTTTTTAAAGCTATACCTTTGTTGCATTTCAAGTCCACAGATTTTAATAGCCAAGTCATTAGAAAGTCACAGAGTGAAAGGTGTAAGAGTCATACACAGAATCTTAAGGTGGCTATTAAAGGAGAGTGGTTTCTAAACATAAGAAGTATAGTCAGTGAGACACTGCCCGGGGCCCTGGAAACACTCCAGCCTACAGTGTGTGAGGTTTTTCAGGGTGGCAGCAGGGTGTGGGCAATTACATCTCTACCTACGGCTCAGCTTAGATGATTGTTGTGGTTCAGTTCAGCCAGCTAGCAGTGCCAGAGACAAATGCCACAAGCAAGAGGTCACACACCACAATCGTTAGACAGTTGCCTGATGTGAGGATGTAGTAAGGACCTTTCAGCCTCTTTAGGGCCACAGCGCATGTGCTGTTCTGTGCCACCTTACCTCTCCCTTTGCCTCTCCTTTTATCTCTCCTCTCACAGGAGAGTTTTTAAGATGGTTCCACAAAGTCTTTTTTATGATGGAGTGATTAGAAGATGAGGCTCATCTGCTCTGATTAAATCAGGCTCAGCAAGGTTAAAGAAGCTGCTTTAACTGTTGTCTGGGAGACTGGAGGGAAGATCGCCATTTGTCTGGCTTTGCTGACTTCAGATGTTCCCTTCCCAGAGATCTAGCTGTTTTGATAAGGATTTGGGAAATTCAGGTCCCAAGTCCACTGTTTCGGGGGGGTTAGCAATCAGTTAGCCCGGCTCTTGTGATCCGAACCGATGGGTACTACCAACTTGCTGTGCAATCAAGAAACCCCCATCCAAAAGTGCTGTTAGGACACTGCAGCTCTGGACTTAAACAAGACTATAAAACTGGTGACTGGAGGGCTCCAGACAGACTGCCTCTGTCCTTCCTGAGTCAGATGTACCGCTTTGTCAGGTGCCAGTTTAGCAAATGTGTCTTACAAATTAGGAGTGTGTCTCTCTATAGCTTGTGAATAACCAGCAGCAGGGCTTCTGAATTTGGGATGCAGTTAATGGGCTTCATTGTGATTCTTAAGTCTAGTGATTCATAAAGACATCCCAGTTTAGGCTCCCAGAGATGTACGCAGTACTTGCAAAAGCAAAAAGTAGTAAAGACTAATATTTGTCTATAAAGATTTGGTGACTCAATCTGTAAAGGGAGCTCAACTGAGAATTGCCATTTCTAAAATAATTTCCTTCTGTGACTGCATTACAGGTTACTTTATTGGGACACCCTGAGACACAGAAATAAAAGCATGTAATGTCAAATTTCATATCAGGCTATTTAATTTCACAATGAGCAAAGACAAAATTTGAAATATGCATAGAATAAGGTTTTTTTTTTTGTCAATGTACAATGGCAAAACACTGAAACCAATAAAAACCCCTAAATAAGCCCCCATGGATGAAACCCTGTGCTTAAAAACCCAATTGCTTTTTGATGAGCCTGAGAAAAATGTTGTTTTTTCCTCCAGCCCAAATACTGTCAAAAAGATATTCATATATGTATGCTCTCTGGCTGTTTGGTAGGAAGATTGCTACAAGCCTTGCTTATCCAGATATTTGTGATGTATGTGTTATGACATCATCTCAAAATATATTGCGGGCAGTAATGGAAGTTTGTAAAAAGTATAGAATTTTATGTTTACATTGTTTAAATTTTTCTGATTTATCCACTAAATTTGAGGATTCTCTTGTCTAGCATCCTTGGTGACGGTTTACGTGTATGCTATCAATGAAGATATAATGATGAATTTCTCTAATGGGCAGAGTGAGGGAAGTGCCAGTAATATTTACAATATCTTTACAATATTGGGTGAATTGCAGTTTACCTATTCACTGTATACCTTCCTAATATCCAAGAGTTAAATCAGAAGAAGGCAGTAAAGGAAAATTACATGGGAGATGAAACAATGGGAAAAATGTCATTCCCTAAGGAAAATAGCAGAGTAAAGAAAAAACCCACAACTATATGCCTGACTACATCCTGTCTAGGGGTGCTTACTCTTCCCAAGGCTTGAAATAAAAGAGAATGCCTAAACCTCACAAATTCTCATCCCAGGAATAAGAAGTGGGTTGCCAGCAAATGGAAGCTGATAGCCACACGAGAGAGAGACGGGGAAGGATACAGATGCAGCGAGTATAACAGCTTGTTAATTCAGAGGTGAGTAGAAGTCGGTGTCCTGGAGCTAAGGGTGGTAGAGATTAAGCCAGGGTGGGGAGATGTACATTTGTGGACATAAATCACTGTCTGAGTGTGCTTTCCCAAGTATCTCGTGCCTTTCTGGGAAATGAATTTTCAGTGCTGTGTTTTGTGGTGTAAGTTTGGGGTGACATTGTTAACTTGGTTGGGTACCTAGACCCCTTGTGACATGGTGATTTGATTACCTGGTTTCACCTGGGCAGGAATGCAGGGAGTCATACCTGTCACCTACCAGTGCAGTCCAAAGAGAAAAAATAGGCATTGTTTCCCTAGGATACATACCCATATGAAATTAAATCCTGTGTAAAATGATGTACATAAAGCACTGAAAATATTTCAATAGCAACTGATTCAAATTCTAAAACAGTTGGTAATTTCTTTTGAAAAAGTAAATTGCAATCTAGACAAGAGACTTATTTACTGAGTTACAAGTCATATTCAGTTATAAATTTTTTCAAAAGGAAAACAATAATCATGATTATTATTATTAAAATTCCATTGCTGCATCATAAGTCCTCATAAATGCAGTACTATTTGATTTATAAAAACCTGCATGTAGTTCCCTGTATTCCAACTAATAAGTGTTTGAAACAGAAAGAAGAAGATTTTAATGAGAGTACTTCTACTGTAATAGAAGTTCCACTTTTTCCCTCTGGAGCCTGTAACAAATGCCAGGTTCAGGGTTTTTTTTGCTTTCATCCCTGTATGCCTTTCAGCAGCCTAGTGTTGTTCTGAACTTCATGAACCTGGTGTTGTCCAGACGTCATTCTGGCTAGGACGCAGAAGAGGTTCATGGGTCCATCAGAAAGGTCTCTGTAAGGAGACTTTGTTCAGGTAACATCTCATTCACATCATGACTTCCCTGGCTGTATGGGTCCTTAGCTTAATCTCTCGTCCTTACTGCCAGATGGAGTTTACTTGTGTCTCTTAATTAGCTGACCCACACTGGCCAATTTCACACGTGTCTCTTATCTCTAGGAAGAAACTGAAGGACCAAGCCTTCTTTTCCAGCACTGCTTCCCTCCCCTGGGCACATCAGTCCCTCTGGAAGGGCAGCATCTGCTACGCTGTTGATAGTTATTGCTTGTGGACATTTGGAGCCTGCTCTAGGAAGATCGCTATTGTCATGCAAGTGTTAGATAGAAAATGGAGCTAAATATTTTAGGCCAATTATTGACCACATTTAAGAGGTGTGCAGGGTTGGGCAAGCAGCAATGGCTAGCCTGCCCCATGCACGCTGTCATTGCTGTGTAAATGAGGATACCAATATCTTCATATTTTCCCCTAAACTGTCTGGTAGCTTTGGGCCTGGAGCATACACTGTACCTTTCAAAGGCATGGCACTTGCTATCCCTGGATCTGCTATCTACTGAGCATCATCAGAGCATCACTAGAAGCATCCTGGCAGTTAGTACTTTTAGGCACCCTAATTGCCTTTAGGAGTTACAGATTAACTTGCCTCCTTATCCTTATGCCTCATTGTTGGATTGTGCACTCCAGTGAGAGCCTACAGTATGTCTCTCTGTATTGAAAAAAGTAATAGTTCAGTTTAAAGTCCAGAAAACAAACAGTTTGCTATTTTTTTTTGCTGCCTAAGCAATTATTTATACTGCTCCTGATAATAGTTACCCATATTCACTTGTCAGTGCTGTAAGGGGCAGCTGGTGATGAATCTGACAAAGAGCGAGCCATGAAAAACATCTTCATTAACACAAGATTACCCTAGACTTCTGATTGAAATTTCACTTTTCTTTTCTGGAAAGAATATCTTCCATATATCTTTAAATTGAATGTGCTTGAGCTTGTATTGTGTGGTACCGAATGTTTAAGCTAAATATTGAGTGTAATGCAAATTTGTTCTGTAAGTTGCAGTTTGCTGTTTGAAGATGAGGCAGTTGTAGCTCATCTGAATAATGGTTTTGTTCTTAACTGAGCTAACGGTAGCACTATCCCAAAGCACCAAATTATGAAGCAGGAGAGCATGTAGGAGTTTAATTTGTAAGTTTATGAGGGGGTACAAAACCAGCTCATCTGTTAGGAACACATAGATGAAAGACAAAGCTGGTGGATCTAATAATCATGTTCAAGAGTAAAATGTTTGGGGACTGTAATAGTTGGAAAATTACAGGAATCTCTCTAGGTTTCCATGAAACTGAAGCCACTTTGGGGAAGGTGAATATTTCCATTTGTACTGTATATTCTTCAAAAAGGAAAGGATATTGCAATTATGATTAACAGGTAAACTTTTAGAGGGAGCAAACTAGCAAGAGGTTGATTTTAATTTTGCAGGTAGTAATGATTATTTCTAGACTTACTAGCTCAGTAGAAACTAGTTGCCAAAAATGTCAAAAAACCATTCCTATGCCTTATTGAGGCAAAAAAAGATAATATATATAACTATCATGGCCTCCAAATCTGCTTTTGTATTTTTTTTTAAAAGTAGCTTTGAAATATGCAGAGTTTGTTTCTTAAAATGGGACTGCAATTTTTTTTTTTTTTTTTTTTTTTTTTTGTAATTACAGTGTGTGAACCAATCATTAGGTAGATGGCAGGTGTCCCATATATCCTAAGCCTTTCCTCCGTCAGTCCAGGTCTGATGGTCACCACTGGTCAGACTGTCTCTCCAGCATGATGGAGTTCTTTATCCATCTGTTTTAGTGGAGCAGGTGACCTGCATGAGTCCATGCTGCCATCCCCCGTATTCTCTCCTTGTTTTTTGCCCCTTGTTTTTGGATGCAGACCTATACTGCTAGTAAGGTCTAGTTTCTGTTCCCTGCTCATTCCTGCTCAGGTTAGCTGAGACAAGAGGTGCTCAGCCTATCAAAGAAACACACACTTTCTGTGAGTTCTGCTGCCTGTCATGATCTTCTCATTTCCCCTTGTAAAAATGATGGGGGATACCATATCATCATAGAGGGTCTTTTCCCAAGAAATTGCAAGGCTGATTGACAGGGCTTTAAACAAGATGTGAAGGGGGACGGAGATAATAATATCAGTCTGTGACAAGCTGTGGGGTAACACATCAGGGTAGTTGAAGTCAACAGGGAAACACCTGTGAGACACCTCAAGGAGTGTTTCCCTAAGAAGGTGACACAGCCAACAGCCCAGCTGAAGTGCCTCTACACGAATGCATGCAGCATGGGCAACAAACAGGAGGAGTTGGAAGCTATTGTGCTGCTGGAAAGCTACTGTAGAGTGACCATTACTGAAACCTAGTGAGACGAATCCTACTGGAGTGTGGCTATTGATGGCTACAAGTTGCTCAGAAGGGTCAGGCAAGGAAGGAGGGGCAGAGGTGTTGCCCTCTATGTTAAGGAATGGATAGAGTGTGAAGAGATGTCCCTGAAGAATAGACAAGAGGAACTGGAAAGCTTATGGGTAGGAATTAGAGATGGAGGCAACATGGAGAACCTTGTAGTTAGTGTCTACTACAGGCCGCCTGATCCAGAGGAGCCTACTGACGATGCCTTCTTACTCCAGCTACAGGAAGCATCGTGCTCAAAGGCTCTTGTCCTGCTGGGGGATTTCAGCCACCCTGACATCTGCTGGAAAAGCAACACAGAGAGCTGTAGACAATCTAGGACGTTCCTGGAGAGTCTTGACGATAACTTCCTAAGAAAGGAAATAGACAGTCCTACTTGAAGGGATGCAATACTGGACCTGATAGTCACCAATGCAAGTGAGCTCATCAGGGAGGTCAAGATTGGAGGCAGCCTGGGCTGCAGCAATCATGCGCTGGTGGAGTTCACAGTCTTAAGGGGTACATGACAGACAATGATCATCGTCAGGACTCTGGATTTCGGGAAAGCAAGCTTCCAGTTCTTCAAGGAGTTAGTCAAAGGACCCCCTGGGAAACGGTCCTCAGGGATAAGGGGCAAAACAGTGCTGGCAGATGTGTCCAGCTCTGGAGTTCTCAGCAAAAGAAGGCCATAGACCTCTTGGAATGGGTCCAGTGGAGGGCCACGAAGATGATCAGAGGGCTGGAGCACCTCTCCTACTAAGACAGGCTGAGAGAGTTTGCGTTCTTCAGCCTGGAGAAGACTCCAGGGAGACCTTACAGCAGCCTTCCATTACTTAAAGGGGGCCTACAGGAGACATGGGGAGGGACTCTTTATCAGGGAGTGTAGCGATAGGACAAAGGATAATGGTTTTATCTTGAAAGAGGGGAGATTTAGGTTAGATACCAGAAAGAAATTCTTTGCTGTGAGGGTGCTGAGACACTGAAACAGTTGCCCAGAGAAGCTGTGGAACATCCCTGGAGGTGTTCAAGGCCGGGCTGGATGGGACTTTGAGGAACCTGCTCTAGTGGGAGGTGTCCCTGCCCATGGCAGGGGGCCTGGAACTCAATGATCTTTAAGGTCCCTTCCAACCCAAACCATTCTATGATTCTATGATGCTATGATTCTATCATTCTATGATTCTATGATTCTATGATCACATGTTCCTATATGGTGTGAATTTTTGAGATGAGATGAAGGGTTTTTGAATGTGATGAAAGTGTCAATCATCTCTGAAATTTGGGAAGCATCAAGGCTCCGTCTGCCCCCAACCTCAGGCTGGCAGTGTCTCATTGCAACACAAGCACTCTTCTAAATATAGAGATAGCTAATTGCTTCCTGCATTTTCAAAAAAACCACTTTAACATTGGGGAATTCACTCATGTTGCTTTACGGCTCTGTCCAGCTGGCAGCACCTTCACTTGAACCACGACGACAGCAGGTAATTGTAACAGAACAGTCCCTGTCAAAACAAGGACGATTTACTATGGCAGTGGATAATGAAATGGAACAACTCATGCAAGCAATAAAGAAAAAGCACTGCCAGAGAGATAGAAAGGCATATTCAGACCTTTAAAGACCATAAAAACAATACAGTAAAAGAGTGAGCCGTTGAGTGTATCACCGCTCAACATCTCAGGACAAAAGGAAAGCGAGCAGCATCTGTAGACTCAGTCTGCATCTGGGGAACGCTCGCTGAGCAAGTGATGATCATTCCCAGCATCATTAGCACCTCTTGTATCAAATCCCATACTGGGAACTCCTCTATTCCAGTATGCTGACAGTTTCTGAGACCGTCCTTTGTCAAACAATTTAGAAAATGGTGTAAGGAACAACTATGAAATATATTGTCTGTAGTCTTCCTAAATCCTAACAGTTAGAAGAGAGTTTTTGCTGGTGCCTTGAGCATTAGCGTTATTCAGTGTTCATGTGCAATTTGTCTCTTTTACTCCCTTCTTGCAGGTAATACAAATATCTACTCTTTTTTGGAATTCTTCTGATTTGTTGGGCATAGTAATGTGTGCTAGAGAGGAACTCTGTCAGCTAATTATGCCTGGCATGAAAGTCTGTCCTAGATGTGTTTTCTATTTTCCTGACACTGTCCTAAGTGCTGTTTTATGCAAAAGAGTAAACAAGGAACACCCACCTGTCTACTGGACGTAAATCATTATTTTATATATAATACATGTATACTTTCATAATACTGCCTAAAAAGTGCACCGGAGTCAGTGCTATTGCAGCACTATACTGGAAGGATGCTCAAGCCAGTCTGGAATTAACTCTCACATCTGCTGCCTTGCAGCTCGGTGGTAGTAGCTCGGAGCACAGCTCAGGCTGCCAAACCCACCCGAGAAGCGGTTAGCACACAGCCAGATCTGCACTCCTGCACTTACAGTAGCAATCGCAGCGCTGGTCAAGATTGGAGGCAGCCTGGGCTGCAGCAATCATGCGCTGGTGGAGTTCACAGTCTTAAGGGGTACATGACAGACAATGATCATCGTCAGGACTCTGGATTTCGGGAAAGCAAGCTTCCAGTTCTTCAAGGAGTTAGTCAAAGGACCCCCTGGGAAACGGTCCTCAGGGATAAGGGGCAAAACAGTGCTGGCAGATGTGTCCAGCTCTGGAGTTCTCAGCAAAAGAAGGCCATAGACCTCTTGGAATGGGTCCAGTGGAGGGCCACGAAGATGATCAGAGGGCTGGAGCACCTCTCCTACTAAGACAGGCTGAGAGAGTTTGCGTTCTTCAGCCTGGAGAAGACTCCAGGGAGACCTTACAGCAGCCTTCCTAAGGGGCAAAACAGTGCTGGCAGATGTGTCCAGCTCTGGAGTTCTCAGCAAAAGAAGGCCATAGACCTCTTGGAATGGGTCCAGTGGAGGGCCACGAAGATGATCAGAGGGCTGGAGCACCTCTCCTACTAAGACAGGCTGAGAGAGTTTGCGTTCTTCAGCCTGGAGAAGACTCCAGGGAGACCTTACAGCAGCCTTCCATTACTTAAAGGGGGCCTACAGGAGACATGGGGAGGGACTCTTTATCAGGGAGTGTAGCGATAGGACAAAGGATAATGGTTTTATCTTGAAAGAGGGGAGATTTAGGTTAGATACCAGAAAGAAATTCTTTGCTGTGAGGGTGCTGAGACACTGAAACAGTTGCCCAGAGAAGCTGTGGAACATCCCTGGAGGTGTTCAAGGCCGGGCTGGATGGGACTTTGAGGAACCTGCTCTAGTGGGAGGTGTCCCTGCCCATGGCAGGGGGCCTGGAACTCAATGATCTTTAAGGTCCCTTCCAACCCAAACCATTCTATGATTCTATGATGCTATGATTCTATCATTCTATGATTCTATGATTCTATGATCACATGTTCCTATATGGTGTGAATTTTTGAGATGAGATGAAGGGTTTTTGAATGTGATGAAAGTGTCAATCATCTCTGAAATTTGGGAAGCATCAAGGCTCCGTCTGCCCCCAACCTCAGGCTGGCAGTGTCTCATTGCAACACAAGCACTCTTCTAAATATAGAGATAGCTAATTGCTTCCTGCATTTTCAAAAAAACCACTTTAACATTGGGGAATTCACTCATGTTGCTTTACGGCTCTGTCCAGCTGGCAGCACCTTCACTTGAACCACGACGACAGCAGGTAATTGTAACAGAACAGTCCCTGTCAAAACAAGGACGATTTACTATGGCAGTGGATAATGAAATGGAACAACTCATGCAAGCAATAAAGAAAAAGCACTGCCAGAGAGATAGAAAGGCATATTCAGACCTTTAAAGACCATAAAAACAATACAGTAAAAGAGTGAGCCGTTGAGTGTATCACCGCTCAACATCTCAGGACAAAAGGAAAGCGAGCAGCATCTGTAGACTCAGTCTGCGTCTGGGGAACACTCGCTGAGCAAGTGATGATCATTCCCAGCATCATTAGCACCTCTTGTATCAAATCCCATACTGGGAACTCCTCTATTCCAGTATGCTGACAGTTTCTGAGACCGTCCTTTGTCAAACAATTTAGAAAATGGTGTAAGGAACAACTATGAAATATATTGTCTGTAGTCTTCCTAAATCCTAACAGTTAGAAGAGAGTTTTTGCTGGTGCCTTGAGCATTAGCATTATTCAGTGTTCATGTGCAATTTGTCTCTTTTACTCCCTTCTTGCAGGTAATACAAATATCTACTCTTTTTTGGAATTCTTCTGATTTGTTGGGCATAGTAATGTGTGCTAGAGAGGAACTCTGTCAGCTAATTATGCCTGGCATGAAAGTCTGTCCTAGATGTGTTTTCTATTTTCCTGACACTGTCCTAAGTGCTGTTTTATGCAAAAGAGTAAACAAGGAACACCCACCTGTCTACTGGACGTAAATCATTATTTTATATATAATACATGTATACTTTCATAATACTGCCTAAAAAGTGCACCGGAGTCAGTGCTATTGCAGCACTATACTGGAAGGATGCTCAAGCCAGTCTGGAATTAACTCTCACATCTGCTGCCTTGCAGCTCGGTGGTAGTAGCTCAGAGCACAGCTCAGGCTGCCAAACCCACCCGAGAAGCGGTTAGCACACAGCCAGATCTGCACTCCTGCACTTACAGTAGCAATCGCAGCGCTATCACAGATGGCAGTGTGGGTATACCTTGATCTTTCCAGGCCTTCCCCTTGCAGCGTGTTTCTCACCTAATTCATAGCTCATTTGTCAGCAGCTATCTTTCTTTCCGGGAACATGTTTGCCGTACGTTCATGTGCACTTCCTTTTTGAAGGAACATGAAAAGGCAAAGTTCTTGGGTGTTCTAGAAATACTGCAGATAAAGTAGAAGGATATATATACATGTGTAGAAAGGACTATTCTTCCACTTCATTACTCTTGGTATCTACTCCCTCTGGTAAACCGCAGTGTTTTTTTCAAGCTGTGCTGTGCCTAAGACCTTCCAGTGGCAATAGACATACCAGGAGCAGATTACTGCAACGTTACAAGAGGGAAGAGGTGAAGGCAGCCTAATTCCCTACCCTCTGAGCTTTCCTGTCCCTCCTCCCCCTGGAGTTTCTATTTTTATTTCTGCCCCTGGGAAGGAGAAGCAAAACCAAGGGTTGTGTCTCTCTTTTTGCAGTCGCACAATAACATTTCCTCTTGTGGACCGAATTGTTATCTAAGATTTGGTGTCAGGGTCATTATATATTATATTATTTGCTATGCAGTGATGGTAATTTTTAACATTAATTTCTTTTTTTACTTCCTGGAATTCAGGAGTCAGAAAGTACCAGAAGTAGCAAGAAAAGGGAGAAAAACCTCTTATTTTCCTGTGGGCAACAACCTAACTTTTATTTAAAAGTTCATGCTATATATATATCTATTCTCATGTGTTTAGCGCGGATAGCCTACATTTATTACAGAGGCAGTGTCACCACTAAAATCTTTACACTTTTGCCTTTGAGAGAAGATAAGATTACCATAGTATTCCTTAGGTGTTCACTTTCCTTAACTGAGGGAATGCTTTCCGTATATTAATTACCTGCAAACGCATTTATATGGATTTTAAACGTTGACAACCATAATGTTTATAATGTTTACATATGATTAATTGCACTTCGGCAATGTGTATATAATGGGATACAAGTTATAGTCAATAATACTTCACTATTTGAAGCACGTTTCACAAAAATAATTGCTTTCTGTGTTTGTGTGTTGGTCTAACTAAGTGAACAATCTCAAAGAATAGGACAAATTCCAACAAAGCTCTTTCAGCCATGTCTGGAAGACACCAATGGAGAAAATAATTTGTATTGCTCCTTTCTCCTTGGATGAGAGTAGATATGGAATCTGCCTATCCTTTACTCTCTTCATTTCATAGCCCTGTTCCCTTTCTTCACACTGGCTTTTGTTGCTCCTGCTGTCCTGCTGGCATCAGTGTTATGTAGCTCTGTTGGGTGCAATAAGAAAAATGATATATACTGCTATGTAGATATATACATGTTATAAATTGGACAAAGGGTACTTTTGCACGCTTGGAAGTTTTAGTCTGCTCCTAGTAGCTGTTTTCAGATGAGACAAGAATATGGTTTAAAGGCATAATTTTTCTTCTTTCTTTCTTTTTATTTTTCTTTTTTTTTTTTTTTTCTCAGAACTTCATATAATTCAATAAAGCTAGGAGTTTGTTTTATTTAGTGTCAAAAAGTGCTGTATTTTAAAATGAATCTAACTTAGGCTTTGAGGAGTCTCCAATGGCAACTTGCTGGAGTGGAAGCACATGAGGGGAAATGTTTGCAGAGCGTTTGGCTAGTAGCTGTGTGCCCTCAGCGCTCACGGATTAAATGCCTACATGGCCTTTTGGTTGCTGCTGCATTATTGATGTGGAATGGGGTAAAAAAACCTGCCAGAAACGTGCAGAGCAAAGGTTGCTAGAAAAAACACTGCTTCCTTGTTGTGTGACATATATTTGCTTAGAGATGTTTTTTGCAAGTATCTTTTAATGAGAAGAAAATACAACTATTACATGAACCAGTCATCTGTCAGGCTGGCAGTATGGACAGTCAAAAATTAATATAATTTAGATACGGACTATAAATGCCTGGCAACAGTGAGTTTAGATTGACAGTGTGCATTAATTTGCCTGCAGTCTTTTCTCTGCAAGTTCCTTCTACATCGTATCTGAGATTGACATCATATAACCTTTCTCATGGTTGCAACAGGCAATAGTCTCCTGTTAAAATCAAGAATTCCTAAATAAGGGAGAAAAGGAAGCACAGGAGCTTCTACCTGTCAAAAAGACTGCATACAAAGCATTTCATACACAGGAAAAGAATTTCACAAATCAGTGGTGCCTTCCACACTTTTAAAATTGCCAGCTCATCACTGAGCAGGGAGAAGAAAGAGAACAGCCACAGCGAGCAGAGGTGGCCCCGTGCTGCACAGCACTTCCCTGCAGAGCTTTGGTTTTCTTGCCCACTTTGTGCACCTCAAGTGAAGACGTAAAGTTTAAGCCCTTCCTGGGTCTGCAAACTGATAATCTTTCTTACGAGTGCAAACGAGTGTCGGGCGCTGCGGGAGCTCTCTCCTCAAGATGCAAGTTGCAAACCATGAAGAGTTTTCCCTGCCTTCCATAAGGCACCAGGAACTGACCTTCTGGAATGGATCTGCATTCAAGAATGCACTTTTCCAGCTGAACTGTGAAAGGAATATGCTCCAGCTGATGCACCCTTCAGCTACACATGCAAAATATGACATTATTTCAGACGGGAAAAAACCCACAAATAATTAAAGAATTAAACCTAAAAGTTAAAAAGAAAACTAAGGGATATATGGGACTAACTGTTGAGCTGTATCACAGAATCAGTGATCTGGTACAGATCGGTCCCTTTTATGAAAGCAGAATTATCATTTCCTCTCTAGTTTCACCCATGTGATGCAGGAATGGAAATCTTCTCTTTTCAGTGAAAAAGGAGAAATCCAGCTGTTTATTTAAATAATCAGTGAGTAATACATGTGAGATACGGATTAATATGTTGGCAGAGGTGAGTGCAAGTTGCACTCTTATTGCCCTGCATGTGGTACTATTTATATTGTTATCCATTGCTACTTTATTATTTCTGATACTGGAATAGCTGCTTAAGTCCCCTGCCATTTATTTTGTTCTGTAATTAGTCGACTATCTTGTTGTCTATAAAAGTGCCAGTGCCTTCACATGAACTTGCAAATGTATTGGATGCCTTTGTCAAGAAAAAAACCTTTGTATGAATATTTACAAGGACCAAAGGCACCGTGAATATCAAAGCAAATTCCTGATTTTCAATTCAGACTTATGCTTGAAAGTACACTTTGGCGTTGTTCACCTAAGTTAAGCTAATATTTTTATTAAAATATCTTTGCTAAAGATATGAAAAAGATACATTTGTGACTCACTGGATTGCCAGGAAAGATATGAAGGTGAAGGGAAATAAATAGATGTTTGATGGAGGGAAATTAAAAAACAAACAATGAAAGTGGCCAGGTTGTATCTTCTACTCATGTCACAAACAAAGCTGAACTGACATGGCTGGCTGCTATTTTTAAAAAGACAGAGGGCAAAAGCGTTTTCAGTTCCACCAGCAACCCCAATCAGCCTGGGCTTCTCTGGATCAGGTCACAAGAAGGAAATGCTCTTTTATTTCAAGAATTTCCCAGTAGCGAGCACCTCTGAGCAGTTAAAAGAGACTCTACAGACGAATTATGTGGCAGATGCTATGTTCTATTTAGTGCTTTCTAAAATGAAAACTGAAACATTTTTTGCTCTGTGTTGCACTGATAGTTTGCAAGTTGTTCCCATTAGTGAAATGATGTCAAAAGAAGTCCGCTGCTGACAGCCATTGCCAGGAAGCCGATCAGATGGTAAGAGCAAATAAGAAATTTGGCCTTCTTACAATTTGAAGACAAAGAAGGGAGGCCGGGGAGCTGTGTGATTGGTGAAATGTAAAAACCCAAGTTTGCTGAAGCCAGAAGCTGTATCAGAAATGAATTCAATTAGTCTAATCTCTTATGTTTTCTTCATTTGTGTGTCTGCTGTAACCTATCATTATTCCCTATGAAGATGCTTGGTTGGGCTGTCTTCTGCTGCACTGCTGTCATGGGCTGTTTTCAGAGAGGAGAGGCGTGGGGTTTTTCCCCAGGCTAAACCAAGGAGGGTGTTGAGTTGAACCCAGGTTCCAGTAGGCAGCACCAAGCAGCTTTTGGGTGCTGAGTGAGACTTCGATGTCCCAGGAGAAGGATCTGGGAATCTCTACCAATAGGATAGACATGGGATGCTGAGCACTCCAGAACCAGGTGATGGTTTTGTCCTGCCTATAAGCAGGGCATACCTTGAAGACAGGGAAACTGAAGGCTGTCCAGCACACTTAAAAAACAAAATCATATCTTGGTTAGTAACATTAAGTGCAAAGTTGATAAAGCGCTTTGTGTATTTATTATATGGTAAAAAAAGGTAGGAATTACGAGGCAAAGAATGAAATGATCAAGAGTTACCCCCACTTAGATGTAAGAAATGCTTTCTTGAAGAGTGCAGCTGAGCAATTAACAACACTCCCACACCTCGTTATAAAATGTGAGTGCATTTTGGAATTTGAAGGAGGGCTCATCATAGCAGAAAACGTTGAGCTCAGAATTGGCGGTACTAACAAGTAGCACCTTAAAACGCTGTCAATTCCTACTGACAGAAAGTAAACACTGATCCCCTGTGCTGTGGGTGTAAGGGGTTTGATACCCTTGTAGCTCCATCTCTCTGTAATCTGGGAACTGTTCTTGCTCTGGCTCAGACAAGGAAATCATGGTATATACCTTGCTCACCTCTAAAGTAAATAGTTTAAGAGCTCCAATGCTAGTTTTAACTGTATTCCAGAAATAGCAGTCATTATTACACACCATTTGTGTTGCAATAGCCCACAGAGACCTTCGCCCAGACTGGTCGTGCTTGGCCTTTGTGCAGTATGAACACAGTGATAACAGCTCCTGCTGGAGAGAGGGTACCTTCCAGGAAGAAAGAAAACTGGAGGCCTGTGTCACTGTGTCCTTGTGTCACTGGATGCTCTTCCTGGAAGTTCACACTTAATTTTCTGAGGCTCTGGCTTCACGGGGATTGCTGGTATGTCAGTATCACAGCTTTTTTGGATTGCTTGTGGAAAAATACTCTTCCTCTCCCTCCTCCTGCTGAGGTTCTGTGTCTAGCTTGTGTTGTTTTCTTGTGTTTCTTGCCACAGAATGGCCATTTCCCAGGCAATGTTACAAATCCCTTTCACAGCACCTACTTTGGGCCATTTTATAACCCAACCCCCAATCTGTCTCGTGTTCGTTCCTCAGATTAGAAAGGGAGATCCTCATTCCTGAAGTGCAGGACTTGCAGAAACTGCACCACTCGTGATCTCTGAGGGGCTTTGAACATCGTTCCAGATTCCTGCCAGGGTTTTGATACCTTTCCATAAAGACTTATTTCAAACCCTGCATCGGCTTTGAAGATGCTTTTAAGGAGCACAAATTATTGAATAATATTTTAAATAAGGAGAACCTGATTATGTTCTATAAATATTAATCTCAGAGTGTAATTGCTCTACTACTCTATTATATTACAATAAGCCTGCTGGTGTTGCAGCATTTTAAATAAGTGCTAGATGATTTAGTGTGTTCTTATGCTCTTCATAGCAACAATCTTCAGTCTGAAACAAGATTGCAATTTGCTGATTAAAGAAATATCACCTAATCAAGTGAGAATGAGGATTCTTTTTTTTTAAAAAAACCTCCCCCCCCCCCCCTTTTTTTTAT
>NW_015090805.1:761929-890886 GCF_001431845.1 Calidris pugnax
AATACCCCTACACAAGTGGAGATTGCGAATTTTTTTTTTTTAAAAAACCCCCCCCCCCCCCCCTTTTTATTTATTCTTACTAAATATTTCATTTTTGGAACATCTTATGCCTTTTATACTGTTGCTGCTTAATCGGCATTAATAAAATGCTCATAACCCCACTCATCCAGTAGATATCACATATCCAAGACATATGATAAAGGTTTGGTTAGAATGTGCTAGCTTTGGGAAACTACCCAGAGTGGTAGCAGCTCCTCAGGATGTAATCTGTTCCTGCAAGTTCTGATGGGGTAATGCTTTGTATTCGTTTTACTGGCTGCATATGTGACTAGTTGGGAAACTTTGGGGAAGGGGGCTGAGATAAGTGGATTATATTTAGAGCTAATTTTGCATCAGAATGGTCTGGAACAGCCTAATGGAACTTATGTTTGGGAAAAATACCATGGTATCATTAGATTGACACCATTAATGAAGGAGGAGCTATATGTGAGACATGAAGAGAAGGCAAATTCAACACAACGAATGAGGCCGCAGCAGTTTTTGCTGGAGTAAAATAATTGAGTTGAAGGCTGGTATTTGCTTTCTTCAGTCCAAATGGAGCAGCGGTGGAATCCATGCCAAGAGATGTGTCTCCCATCACATCTCATTCAGTTTAGCATCTTATTAGTTACAGTCCAACATTTTCATAACTCATGCCTGTGCTCTTAATGATCTTCTCTTCACACACAGCTGAAGTGAGTAATGAACCTACACATACAATGAAAGCGAGTTTTTACTTTTAAGTAGTTGCTCTTACAAACATTCATGCACCATTCTTCGCCCTGTGGCCCATGCTGGTTTTCAGTCCCCACAGCTAAGCCTTTCTTCAAAGCTAAAGACATATTATTTGGAAAAGATAAGCGAAACGGGCCCCGTGGAAGTGACTCAGAATGAGTTGGCTTGTTGGCATGGTGGAGTACCTGAGGCTTTTAATATGCCTTTTTGATGAGGCTTCTCATTGTTGTGATAGGACAAGGGGTAATGACTTTAAACTAAAAGAGGGCAGATTCAGACTAGATATAAGAAAGACATTTTTTATGATGAGGGTAGTGATAAACTGGAAGAGGTTGCCCAGGAAGGTGGTAGATGCCCCATCCCTGGAAACATTCAAGGTCAGGCTGGATGGGGCTCTGAGCAACCTGATCTAGTTGAAGATGCCTCTGCTTCGTGGGGTCAGACTAGCTGACCTTTAAAGGCCCCTTCCAACCCAGACTGTTTTATGCTTGTGTTATATATATATATGCGCCTTTTATCATCAAATCAAAATTGCTCTAATCTGCTTAGTGGGGTCAGACTAGCTGAGCTTTAAAGGTCCCTTCCAACCCAGATTGTTTTATGATTGTGTTATATATATATGCCTTTTATCATCAAATCAAAATTGCTCTAAGTACTGCAGAGCAATTTCCTCATAAGACATCATGTAGCTTCTACATATCTTTTAACAGGTGATGACTACATGTCCACAAGGACATGGACAACCTCACTACAGGACCTTACCTTCAAAGTGGAGTTTGACCCAGGTGTGATGGCAACAGTAACAGTTAAATACCCTAAATCCATGTACATAAGACTTAAAGTTGTTACCACTTCTTAAATGTCTCAGTTTCAAATTTCTTGGGATAAAATGTCTTTGTAGGTCTTTGCAGAACACCTGGCCTGACAGAGCCTTGTTTATGATAGCAGCTTAGTAAGTGGCACACACCAATGAAGAGGGATCAGCACAAACATTTGTGCAAGCAAAGAGAGTTGCACAAATACTCACAGGCTGTGACAGTGTTGGGGATGGGCTTAGGAATATGTGACAAAGATCGTAGTCAAAGCATTTTATTCCCTTCTTTAAAGGCTTGCTAATATTTGTGTACCAAAATCTATTTCTTTTTTCTTATGGAACAGTTTGAATATCCCTTTATTAATCACAGAACCACTAGATTCTTATTTGGGGCATAGTCTGCACTGAAAACATGGGTATGAATGGAGAGACGAACAGCAACACGCAGCCTACTGGCTGTAGCAGTGCCAAACTCAGCCCAGTGTAATTGCCTCTGGTGACACACGCATTTTAATATTAGTGGACAATGTTTAATCAGCCAAATTATTTTAACTGTGAGAACTTTACAATAAGACAATTGAAGGTATCTTAACTGCTATTTACCACTGGTTTTCTAGCACATTGCTGTTAAAACTGGGTAATTTTAGCTCTATGATGGTAACCTGGTGGTGACACAGGAAGACAAATTGCTTTCTTAGGGTCAGTTATGCTTTAAAAAATCTTTATAATCAGTGTAACAAGTGGGTGCAATTGCAATATCACACATACATATTACAAAACACCTAGTAAATAATACATTTGAAACGAGTTCTTATCTTTTGCTCAGGGACATCTAAAGTGTCAACCAGTGGATAAATATCCATTTTCTTTTAAGAGCAGTTTGTCATTTTCTCTTGGAATGAAAGATTTTCCCAGATTCAAGCACATTTCCTTGCTGCAGTTAAAAGCCGAGTGAACAAAACTGTATTTTTCAACTAATAAATCCTCTAAAAAGGAAATCTCATTAGTGTAATGAATACGTTGAATGGCTGTTTGTTATACACAATTAACCTCCATTAATTGGAGTGGTGTGCTCACAGAAGAGGGATTGTTTATTTGATAGAATGATTTCCTTGTGGGGAAAAGACGACATTTCAGATAACTTGCCAAAATAACTTCATCTCTGGCTGATGGCACTAAGTTACCCTGGGCAAATGAAAGCTGTCTGGACAGTTACAGAGGGATTTTGTGACACTGAATGATCGTGTAGCAAAACAGCAGGTGAAATTCAGTGCTGATGGGTAGAAAGCAGCGTAAATGGAGACTTTCTCCAAGCTTTACATGAACAACAATGGGGTCTGACCTAGCTATCACAGCTCGGGAAAGAGCTTGGGCTGTAACAGGCAGTTTTAAGAAAAGAGCAGTGTTCAGCAGCAGGCAAGAAGTAAAAAGAAAAGAGCCTGCCTGCAACTGCTGGCAAAATAGAGTTCGCTGTGGTGCAAATCCTCAGCTCAGCTCTCTGTTGAACGCCAACCATCTCTGCGCTCTCCCTGGCTTAGAAAATGCCTGTGCTCCCCAGCTGCTGGTGGGACTCGGGGGACCCCGGCCTCTGGGCTACTGCAGGGCACGTGCCAGTGGCCACAACCAAGGTCAGTCACGTGTGTGGGCTCTGCCAGGATTGTGCACTGCTCCAGGTGGACCTGCTGGCTGCAGTTCCACTCACTGATACCTTCCTTACCGTGTGCACTCTGTGTTGCTCACAGTCCCAATTACTCGCATTTAAAGAAGGCATGCCCACGAAATGCAAATCAGATGCAAGTCAGCGTAGATATCCCTGCGTGAGCCTGAGGACCAAGCAGCGGGGTAATTCCTAGAGCCAGGAGCGACTGCTGCTCTCCACCGTGAGAGGCACTGACCTCGAAGGGGCTGAGGGGGGTTTGAAGCCCACCTCCTGTAGGGTCACTGCCAGGTCTGGTTCGCCCATCAGGGAGGTGTTTTGCAGAGTTTGGGATGTTAATATGCGGAGATAAGAAGGAAGCGGGGTATTATGGTTCCATCAAGAGCGGTGCCAGGGAAATGTCTAATCTTACAATCCACTTATGTCCTTGGGGAGAAAAATGTTACCGTCTCTGTCTCCCTCTATTTAATTTAGTGGCCTTTGAGGATGATTGCTCAGTCAAAGAAAGATGAGTTTCAGAGACCAGAGCCCTGATACCACAAGCTTTTCTGCTTTTGCAAGCACTGGAGTCTGACATATATGCAGTGGAATAGAGGAGGTATTAATTAATATGTTTTTGCTATTGATTCTGCTTTTTCCTCTGCTGCTAGATCATTTTACTATCAGCTTTATGATTTTATTGGTAGATCTCTATAGTCTCTTTCTCTCATGTTAATTTTTCCCTTTTTGTGAGATGGAATTGATGCTGCTATTAGAGATCTCTGCTATTTGTTATCGTCACAAGTGTAAGAAGGCATTATTATCTTTTTAAAACTTGCATTAACATTTACTGTTGCAGTTAATTCTTAGGCATTCTGTATCAGTGTTGCTGCCTATTGTGAAGCCAATAAAATGCTAATGAAAAATGGACCAATTCTAAAGTGCTGCGATCAATATGCAATACTTCTTACATGTTAACCTTTACCATATGGATTTAATATCACATCTGATTTACACCTAATAAAACAAGAGTCTGCCTCTAGAGTCATTCTCTCTTATTCATTTTTTTTTTAGGATGAAGCATTTTCTGCTTCAGGTGTTACTGTACTTCACACTTTGCTCAAGGAGCCATCCTCACCCATCTCCCCTTACGCAACTGATCTGAGTTCAGCAAAAAACTTCCTGACTTCAGTTATCTGCCAGCCACAGGCAAAACTGGATTTCTTATTCAAAACTCTGCTTGCAGTCCCAGTGTTTTAAATCTGGGGAAAAGTGGTCTACGTAAACGGAAGTGCTGTGGGTTTACTGGAGTAACCAGCATGAACATTTGCCACACCATCTCTAGACTTCTCTGTAACATTTTAAACAAACTCTTATACATTTCTGGCTGTGATCATCAGATTTAGTCTGCAGCTTTGACAGCTAGAAGTGGGCATCCTTCTTTCCTGATTTGTAAGCGTGTTCAACCCTACTAATTTCAGTGGGATCACGCAAGAAGTGATTTCAGGGCAGGTCTGGCCAGCTGACCTTCCTGCGAGCCTACACACTTTCATACCACAGAAATGTTTTCCTGGAGCTTACTATGTAAGGAGCATATCCCATGGCTGCTTCCTTGGAGACAGTGGTGCAGCTAAATGATTGAATGTGTTTACAACCAGTACATCCTATTTCAAACCCTGCATCTTTTTTAACAGATATTACGTGTTTTTCCTCTTCAGTGTTTTTATTTGCCTCTTTAGGTTGTAATACTTCAAATGTTGACTGCTTTAAAAACATATGTAATTATTTTATTCTCTTTGATTAATAAAAATTTAACGCCAACCCACCAGAGCTCTGGTAGCAGTGGCAAGGTACTTCAGAATGATGACATGTGCATCACAAAATCTGTTTCTTTCTGATATGCCAGGGCCTTACTGCTTAAGTGTAGGATATTCCTCCACCCTAATAAAGGACATATGTGTTTTTTCAGAACAGTTTTTCCCACCTACAAATCCCTGTCTATAAAAGTGGTATCCATAAGGAAGCAGGCCCCTGTCTTCTTCAGACATTGGTCTCAAACACTGCACGTGCCAGTGTAGGCAGAAGCAAATGGGAAGGCTGGTTTACAGCCAGCTGTTACCATGGTTTTATGTCAAGCCACAGTACTTGGGAGCACAGCATGTGTGTATGGGGCACTGCAGCAAGATGAGGGCCTTGCTGGGGTACTCCTGCAGAACTGCAGCAGGCCAAAGGCACCACAATTAGCATACATGTACTCTGAAGGGTCAGTCTCCACCAGATCCGACCTCTCATCTGTACTCAGATTTCCCTGTCTAGAGAAGTAATTCACTCCATGGCAAAGACTAGATGCAAAGTATAACGTGTACGTCCTGTGGGCAACTGAGATTTCAGGACCATTGTTGAAAATGGAAAGTGCTCCACCTGAACAGCACACATTGCTCAGTGGCTTATGTCTGGACACCTTGTACATCCTTCCAGGATGCTCCTGTCTGAGATCAGGCATCACTCAGGAGACCTGAGTGATCTCTGAGTTGTCTCACACACATCACAGTTGTGGGCTTCCCTGCTGGTCTGTTTGAGATGGGACTCTCCATGGATTTTGCCTGGATGTTTTGAGGGGAATGAAATGCTGCTTCAGGACCTCCACAATTTTTGTGGGCTTTGACTTACATTTTTACCATTCATTCACCTTCTTCACTTGTTTTCAGAATGGTGCTATCTACGATTTTCTCCTCTGGAGGCCTTACCCCCCTCTACAGAGGAAAACAACAAGAACTAGCTTAATTCCTAGCACACTCATGTATTCTCTTTTCTTCCAGCTTTCCTTGAGCTCAGTCTCACACCTGACCACTCACCCTGTTAGGAGTCAAAAAATTGTAAAGACATAGACAGTACTAAGGCCCAATTATTTTAGTTGTGCTATTGAATAATAGACCGAAAAGCAAGATGCCTGGAGTGCATCAAAGGCCTAGTGAAGGTCTACAGAGACGCCTGTGTTATTTTAGGAAGAAATATGTGCAGCTCAAGTAAAGTATAACTACTGCATTTAAAGATCTATGGCATGAAGAGCACACAGGGTGCTTCTAGTGACAGGAGCTTGAGAGCATCCTTGGCAGAGGAATAAAGTGACTAACTACAAAGCATATGATATTTCCATGATGGAAGATGGTAATCAGTCAGAGAAGCACTATAAAATGGATAAAGGATGGGATAAATGTAGATGGAGAAGGGCTGTAGGACTGAGGTGCCGGACAGTGAGGTACCTCCCTGAGCTGTGCAAGACCCTGTACCCCATGCTGTGCTTGGGATCTTCTCTTGGCAGGGAAACCTAGGAGAAGGTCCTGTGTCCATCTGGGTGGCTGGGTGAGGCGAAGTGTGTGTTGTCCCTGCAACAGAGGGGTTAGAAACAGGCTTGGAGCCACCCACTGCAGTCAGCATCTGCCCCAGGGATATCAGGGGTCTCAGCAGTGCCCTGGGCAGTAAGGGGCAGAGGGGGCCATGGGGAAGCAGCTCTGGGGAGATGGTCGCCCCTTCAGACAGGATGAGCAGCCGCAGGTCATGGCAGCAGCTCTCCAGAAGACACAGTGCCAGCACCTGCTGAGCCTGCACAGCATGCAGCTGGGTGCTGCAATGTTTAGGGAGTTTTAACTTCCTCCCTGAAAAAGCAGTATTTGGAAGGGCTTCTCTTGGTTTGAATCCATCCTTGCTTGACAGCTGGGAGTGGCTCGTGGCGTTCTCTGAGACTGAAAAATCCTCTCACAGACCTGTCTCAAGCATGTGGGATATTGCTGTGACCTTGGGCAACCTTGGGTGACCTTGATGTGAAGTGTGGGCTCACAGTGTAAGAGCAGACGTAGGTCTGAGGTGGCCCCTTGTGCCTCTTGTTCCCCTAAAACTTCTCAGACAGGCAGTGAGGACCAAGCCACACTCTGAGACCAAATAGGCCAGCGGAAGGTGAGGCAGAGTCATATTATTTAAGAGAGCATTAGCAGGGCCTGAGATCCTGATTGTATGATCTCAGTGACAAATTAATTCTTCATGGCCAGAGGTGAACGCGAGAAAAGCACACAGGAGGCCAGGCAAGCCTCACACAGGCCTTTGTGGTGAGAGGCAGGAGCCATTTCCAAGTGATAAACAGCTGAACGCTGGGCTGGTGTTAATGCAGCCGCTGAGAGAATTTCTCCTATGCTAATCTACGAATCTCATAGCCCAACGCTCCATTACTTATTTATAGATTTATAGCTCTTTCCCCACCCTTCCCCCCAAGCATCTGGCTGCTGTGTATGAAACACACAGTTGCAATTACAAAATGTCACCTAAAAGCAATTGCCACCCCTGTTGCCCGCTGCCACGCGGTCAAGGCAGCAGGCAATTAGCAGGCTGTACATGGTACTTAGTTGGCTCGGCACCCAGGAGCCAAACCAGCCCAGGAGCACCCCCTGAGCACCCAGGGCTCCACCAGTGCCACCCAGGGTCCACCCCGCACTCCAACTCAGCTTGTAGCTGGGCTGGGACCACTCGCTGTGCCAGGGCACAAGGTGGAAACCATGGGCAGGAGCTCTTTCCCCCACCAGGAGCAACAGAGGTCTCTGCGGCACCTCAGGGATGCAGGCGGCTCTAGTCCTCCCTACTATTTACATCAGAAATAGGTCAGTTAACACATTTTGGATCCGCTCCATCATTTTTCTCCTGTGTGCGTTTTTTTTTGTTACCCATTGGAGCAATAATCCTACACGTGGCAGTTTACTCCTCTCAGGGACTGTGTTTTGGGCTGCCTCTGGGCTGGGGTACTATTGCTGCATGTGTTGTATAGGGGTGTCTTCTAAACGATTTTGTGCCTGTGGTGGTTTTTTTGTTTAGTTTTTAATTTTTGCTGTGAGTTACATCCGAGCTGTATGTCTCATTGACTGCAAGAGCCAGGAACCTCTTTGGAGCCCCACGATAGGAAAGGCAGCTCCAGGAGTGTGGCCCGTGCACGGAGGATATCCAGCCACTGGCACGTTCAGATGTAGTCCTAGGACTTCCCAGATATAAGGGAGGAAAGCATTGCTACTGCTGTGAGAGATTCAATGAGAAAAGCGATCTTTTGAACATAAATGTGTTACATATGCATGTACGAGTTTAGGAGGGCAACCGGTACCTCTAATAACAGCCGGAAGCAAATAGATAGCTATGGGAGAGTACAGCGCATGCTTATATGTACCACAGTAGGTCATGCACATTATGTTTTCTGCCAGACAAGATTCCCCTATGTTTCAAAGATAGCCCCAAGAAAAATGTTTTTCAGCAGTCGAGATGTGAAGCTAAAAACGCAAAGAATAAAAATTGCAGAGTCACCAGCAGAAGTCAACATTCACTACCTGTTATCACATTGTGCTTTCTAATGTGCCTCTATTATTTCCACACCGTGTGCTGTGCTGAAGTACAGAGATCTTGGTTATGGCAAGTACTTCTCGTTGCAGTGTTGATGGAAGGTTCAAGGGCCTGTCACCCAGCTAATACCTGGTTCCTCAGTGCGAGTGTAGAGGCTTTAGTAGTAGCTGCCTCATATTATTATATTTTACCTTGCAAGTGCTTCAGTTGGGATATATCATCCTGCAAAGCTCTTTGTCATTTTAGCACTTCTGTCTCATCTGCTTTTGTGTCCTCAATGAATACATTTGTGGTGTCTCGGTGTTACTGCTGGAATTTCTGTGTTTTTCTGAAGCTGAAGGTCTGTAGATGTATGCATTTTTTCTTTTTCTCCTGTATATTTTTAATGATTAGTTGTAAAAGATATCACACTTGTTTTAAAGAATATTGCAGAACTGTTCTGATGCTGTTGACAAAGTTGTTAAGTAATATTATTGTATGGTCATGTCAGTGCTTCATAATGTTTTACAAAGATTCTGTTTTATATAATTGATTTGATTTTCTGTTGCCTGTAACTTCCCAAGTATTTTTATGTAATTGCTTCACTTACATAATAATTAACAGCTTATTAAAAAAAATACATATATCCTGTTTCTAGTCCTGACAGGTTTGAAAGTGTTAGTAGGAAGTTCAATAGCAAGAGCTGAGTCAAATCTAAAATCCTTGATTAGCAGCTTTAATCTTACTCTAAAAGGAGCTACACAGATAGACAATTCTCTGCACCTGTCAAAACTCTACTGTAGTCATAATTTTATTTATTTTACCACATTATTCAAGTCCTTTAAATTCAAGCCTTCTGCACAGGAGAGCTGTGTCTCATCATGCCATGGACTGAGTAGGTGAGATAAGCCCATTTTCCTCCTAGGAGGTGTTTCAGTAGGAGAAATAGTTGGTGGAGGAAAAGAATAATTTCCTAAGTTTTGATGCTTTTGTTACACAACTGTCATCTTGCAAATTCAAGAGTTCCATCTAGAGGAAACCTATTTCATGAACTTGGTTTTGCTGGCCTTTTAATGTTTGTCACGTTTGCTGGCTGAAAATAGATGAATTCATTCTTTTTTCTCGGTTTTCTTTGTTAAATACTTATGAATTTCAAATTTCATTTTTTCTTCCTGTCAGTTTTGAAACAACACTTTTTTACATCAGTATTCCCAGCTTATGCTTAAGGTATCATCTCCACATTTCTGTTTTCCAAGCACGCTGAAGAGAGAGAGGAATTCTATTCATGTCTGACTGTCAGTTACGCATTTGTAGCCCAGAAAGCTACAAGGCTCAGATTTTCCCATCAACAGAAATAAAATATATCCTTAAACAAAAAAAATATTTAGAGTAGCTGAACAGACTCTGACAACAGTGAAACCATGTAATAGTATAGAAAATACTGAATGCAGTCATACCCACTGAGAACTAATATTTCTGCAAATAGACATAAATCTTTGCTCAGTTTGTTTTAGGAGTCACTGTTTCCAAGCAATTTTTTCTTAACCTGTAGAGTAGTATAAAAAAAAAAAAACTAACTGAAATGCAAACACAAGCAATTTGCTATTGTCTTTAGGGGTTAGGAGCTAAATTCTTGTTGAATTTTTATCTAATGAACCTTTTAGGCCCTTCTGCGGCTCTGATACTCCAGTTTATCTTTTCTAATATTCTTTGTTTGCCAGACAGAGATAAAATACCTTCATAATGTTTAATAATGAAGTCCCATATCTAAAACTATACTAGGATGATCTTTGTATTCAGATGTGTGGAATTCTCCCAAGACAGAAGCCAGATTTCTAGGTGTCAGAGAGAAAAGTTTTAGCTCTCAAAACCATGCTAGAAAAAGGACAGGTGGCATGGTGCAACTGATGGAAATGAGCTGAAGAAATCCCACTGGTTTTGTCACAAAACATGAATTTTGCTATTGTATCTTAGCTTGATTAAAACAAAACAAAGCAAAGCAAAGCAAAGCAAAGCAAAGCAAAGCAAAGCAAAGCAAAGCAAAGCAAAGCAAAGCAAAGCAAAACAAAGCAAAACCACTTTAAGTTTTCCCGTGGCCCAACTTTCCCAAGCCAAACCAACCATACCTTCAAAATTCATACCCATGCTAGGAATGTAACATCATTGCTATGCTGTATGATCTTTACTGGTGTGGCTGTATTAGCAAAGCCTTCACACTTAAGTACTGGTCACTTTTTAAAGGAAACTCTTTGTTGCATCCTTAAAAAAATAACTATAGCAGAGGTCTGGTGTATGTGGGTGCTATACTAGAAGACTGAGGGCAGGGCAGCAAGGTTGAGATTGTAAAAACAGGTTACCCAGCCTGTGTCTGTGTGGCTCAGTAAAAGAAAACCAAAGGGGCACTGCAGATGAGTTATGTGGGATGACCCGAATTTATAACACTTAAGAGCTAATCCCTCAGTAGCAGATCTGTGTCGGAAATATCTGATTGAAACAGTCCAAAACAGAGCTTACAATGCAGTGACCTAAGAGTTAACTAGTATGAATGATCAGAAGGCCAGTGATTGCACTGGATCCTTGGTTAGCTTTTACTTAGAAGTAAAGATTTCCCTTTAATGACATAGTTCACATAAAAAAACGTTAAGTACCTTTGAACATACAGCATCTTGAATTCAGCTAAGCACAGCAGGTAAAGCGAGTTTTTCCACTTAGTTATATGTATTTTTCTTACTTTCAAGATCAAGATAACATGAATTAATTTTTACATAACTACCTAATTTTACCCAATTAATTAGAAGCCAGATCATATTTCTGATATTCAACCTAAGGCTTATTTCTGTTTTGATTATGTTATACAAAAAAATAAAACTTCTTTATAGCGTTGTCTTTAGTTTCTTTTTCTGCAACATTTTCTGAAATTTTTAGTTGTCATTATGAAGACAAATTAAGGTCAATTTTGTAACCTCAGGCTTAAATTTGTTTGTATTTTTAATGAAACTACATTGTGGTATGCAATCACAATTTAATTTATCTAATCTGACACCTGCCACCTTGTTTCTATCAATGTTGACTTTAGAGTTTACTGTAGTTGTCCTCAGCTTCCTCTCTCTTCATTTTGCAACTAGCTTTGTGATTAGATAATTTTAGGAATTCAGCAGAGGCGAAATGTAATTTTTCAGGAGTCTTACTACTACCTTATACTGCACTTATGAGATGATAACTGTGGTGAGAAGTTTGCTTAGAAGATATTTCATGTAATGTTTAAAAATGTGGAAAACTTTACAAAGGTGCCCAAGGACTGCTGAAGTCTTGTTCCCCAGAGAGTCCAGAATTGGCTAATTGCACAGTAAAGCCAAGTGTTTAGGTTTAGCTACTGAAGTGGCTAAGAGCAGACAAAGTCTTCCTTGGCCTCTTTTTGATTTACAGTTCCTCTCAACTTCCCAGTTTAATGTGGAGTGAGCCCTTCTGCAGTGAATTTCACCCAGCAGACTACAGGATTGTTTTTCTTGGTTACCTTTCAAAACCCCATCAAGAACTATTTCATAGCTGCCTCTGGGTCTGCAGGTCAGAGTCTGAAAAACACATTTCTGGGACCAGTGAGGACAGCTGGTGACTACAACAAGTTTTGAATGCCGGATGATATATCTTGGGTGGTGAGGTTTCTGAAGTAGATATCTCAGTTAGGTGTCTCAAAGTAGGTGGAAAGGGTACAGGGTAAAATACAGAGGTAGAAAGTTGAAGGAAATATTCATAAACTGTTGAGCCAATACTGGTGGAAATAGTATTATCTTAATATTCCACTTGAAACAGGAAAAAGGAGCTCTGAAAATAGTCACCATAAAGAAAATCTCAGCATTGGCAATCATTAATTTCAAAGACTAGGACCTTCCAGTCTTCACCAGGATTGTGGTCTGATGCTGTGACCTTGTATTTAAATGCTACTCTGTACAATCTGAACTAAAGCCCGGGGACTGTTTTCTTGTTTGCTCTTCATTGTGTTATTGAGGTGGTGAAATTACAGTTCAGTGCCAGCAAAAGGCGAAATTTATGGATATGTCCAAATGTATTCAGAAATAAGTTGCTCAATGAAGGTCATTTATTTATTTGCACATATATTTGGTTTAGTCTCTAAGCATAATTTCATCTCACAAGTAGTAATATTTGCACAGTGTAATTTCAGAAAAGACTCTGATCCATAAAGAACTTCCCAAATGAGATAACTGTAAAGCAGATTTAATTGCTAGAATTTATTGTTTTCCAAAACAATGAGGCTGTTTTATAAAGGTGAAACAAGTACTAAAAATCCAGGAAGCAGGCAGGATGTTGGCAGAACTAACATCCTTGGTTTTACCCCCGTGTCCATACACGCTTACCATCCATCAGCTGAAGTACCTAACTAGGTGTCACATGAAATGTCACTCCAGAGTATGTGCATTTCCTTTTTGCATGTTGGCATTTGCACTGAAACTTACTGTCTATTGAAAGTTGTGGTCTAAACTCACAGCAACTCCAACCCAGAGAAACATTTAAATTTACTTTAACAATTAAGTTAAACATAATTTAAGTGTTCCCTTTGTTGGGATCCAGGAACTGATCTTTGAATCTCCTGTGCCTGTGACTCATCACATAGAAGCCCAATTTTTTTAAGGAGGTAAACAGCTGATTGGTGCATAGTGCAAACTGCCCTTGTCTGAGCTGTGGAGAAACCTCAGAAAGATGGACTGGTGTTTCCATAAATAGAGAGTGGAAAATGTCTAATATCCTAATGGATTTTTTTCCCTGTGGAAAGTGTGTAATTCAATTAAGGTGGAAACATTGCATGGGAATGTGCTGTTTTCAACATAACTTTTTTTAGAAAATAAAATAAACGATTCAAGTAATTTCACTGCTGAGTCTTGGAGTCTCAATGCTTAAAGGGAAAGTTTTTCATATGAACACGTAAGGGAACAGGCTATAACTGGCATTTGAAGGAGAATGAATGAATTAGTAGAGGCTACCAAATATAATTTATAACAAATTCCCTTCCTGAGAAAGCAGCAGAATTTAAACGATTGCTTAAGTGTATTCATTGCCAACATCTGCCAAGAATATTTATAAAAGGAGATCGGCTAGAGGTGGATTTCAGGATGATCTTTGGAGTCTGAGGACTTCACTTCCCATTAGAGAGATACAAGGGCAGAGATAGGGGACTTTTATGTAAATTTGATTAATATAAGTCCCCAGACATACATAATGTATCTCCAGCCATTGAAGTATAAGTATGATAGAATTAGAAATAGGACAGATGATGTACTTGTACCCTTTCCCTAAACTTCTCATGGGGTTATACTGAGTGCGGAGATCACTTTGGTAACAAATCCTCCCCAGGGCTCTTGGCAAAAAATATTTCATCTCTTCATCAGCATGGCCAGTGAGAAAACTTCTGTTCAATTTTGTCTCTTTTGGACTACGAATAGGCAAAACCTTCAGTATGAAAAGTTACAAATTGCTGATTTTGTGTTCTAAAAAGACAGCTCCTCCTACAACCTGCAACTTCCAAATGTTTTCCTGATTGGGAACTAACCATGGAGCAGTGCAGAGAAAAATGTGCTGAAGTATTCTAATGTAATGAACTTTAAAGGAAAAATTGTTCTGGAACCTTAAATAATGGGTTGCTACCATTACTGTATTATTATTTACATACATATTAGATGACTGCTTATTTTTGCCTTAGCATAGTGTGGCTCTCCTTAGCTACAAAAGGAAAATATTGATGAGTCAGGTAGCTAAAACAAGATGCAGAACACAGGATGCTTCAAATAATGCCAAACATTTTATGTAAGATCTATCTAATTCGAAATTAGTCCCCTACTTAGTAGTAGACAACAGATGTCTCCAGAAGTAAACTACCTTTTCTTTCATCTATTTTATCTACATAGGCTGGATCTGGATCTTGACCATGTAAATGTATTTTCTGTAGTAGTAGGTATAGTTATACATGTTGTATAATTATATATCACATATACTTGGGTGAATCTCCCTTCTTTTAATCGAACTTATTTTGAACTCCTGGTTCTTTTCTTATCTTCTGGCCCTTCAAAATGAAAAATATAAAAACAATAGCAATAGCAATAACAAGGAGCATGAACTTAGAGGTCCAAACAGACTTTAAAACATGGATAGAAACCAACCATTTTCACTTTTTCTACGTTTGGCTTTGTTTCAACTTCAGAAATTAGCTGATAGGATTACAGATTAATACATACCAGCCAGAAAGTTGCATACCACCAACTAAAACTCATCTGAGGTAACGCTGATGTTGTACAGCAGTGTCTTTCAGACTGCCAGAGCAGGAGGATGATGTAGACTAGGTGGGAACTCTCTGAAATTACCAAGTGAAGATCTTCACCTCCAGATTTGAAACCAGTGACTGATGCTTGTGCTGGCCTGACCTCTGCTAGCGGAGGGAGTTGGGATCCTGCACTTACTCTGACATGTTTGGTAACGTAGCTAGGCGCAATGGTCTTGTTTTTCCCTCCTGACACATTTCTGGCCCTTTAGCTCTATTGGAAGAGGTTTTCTGCTCAAAGGCAGATGTAGGTAGATTCAATTGAAATGCCTTCACAGGCCTGAGAAGCTCTTCAGTGTTTATTCTCTCTGTTTTGACATTAGGGACTTCACCTCATCTGTTTTGCCAGCTGCCTCGGAGAGACATATTTCTGTAATGGCTTATCCTGTAAGTTAAACAGCAACCGTTAAAGCTGATGGTTTGTGGTACGAGTTGCTTTGCATTGATACACATCAGGAAGTCATTAAAATCCAAATGGCAGTAGGTGGAAAGCTCACTGGCACAACAGGTACTGTGTTTTGACATCATTGACTACTCATTAGCAATTTTTAAAGGTGGGCTTTTCAAAGTAAAACAGTTGGTTGAAAAATTAACCAGGCCACAGGATCTCAGAACATGTTGTTACAGGTTTTCAGCTTCTTGCCATTGTGTTTGGACAAATATCTCATCTTCTTCCAGTACCACACAGGTCACTCACTGCAGCTGAAATAGCAGAAGCTGATCCCTCTCCTGCTCTTTGAAAATTTGCGTGCTCAATGCAAATATTTAAAGGGTAACATGCAGCTTTATTTCATCCCCCAAAACATGTGGGTAAACCACTTCTTTTTCTGGTAGTCTTTTCTAATTTTTCTGTCATCTTCCCTACAGTATTTAAAAAAGCAGCCCAAATGATATTCAAAGCTAACAAAAGTAAAAAGGAGCAGAATTCCACTAAGGTTTTAGATATTCCATGCCAGGTCCTTGTGGCACTAACCAATGAATCCCCAGATGCATCCAGAACTGCAGTTTGTGCATTTTGTTGTCTGAACCCCATCATATCTCATAAAAAAGAAACACATAGAGATTCAAAGTGACTGAACAGTTTATGTCATGTATGGAGCTAGCCAGCTGGTGACAGAGCACCAGGATGAAAGTGTAGGAACCAGGGATCTGACTTCAGGTCTGTGTGAGAGTTGTTATGGCTTTTCTATGTTTCCCATCACCTGAAATGCTTCTGAGTTTGGGTATACACGCGAGGGTAAAACATGGACATGCACCAACCTGTTGCCCACCGCAGCCATTTGTGAAAGAGTCCAGGGCTGTCAGGGTGAGCAGAGCCATGGTATGCTGTGGACAAGCAAAGAATGAGGACTACAAACCTCATGTCCTTGGCTACATCAGTAGCACCTAGCTAATAAGTGTAGACACAGCTAATTACTGTACGGCAAGTAGTTTTTCTTTGTTTTTTCTTCCCCTTTTAATCACCTTGTATTCTTTTATTGTGATATCTGGACAATGAATGTTGCTTAATAGTGTGGATAAAATTTTATCACAACTTTAGTTGTTGCAAAGCCAGGAGTGACTTGGCAGAACTTCCCAAGAAACAATCTCTATGACCTTAAGGCAAGGCAGCACTACTCTGTGTCCTCTATAAATCCTACTCTGCCACACATCTTAGATATTTCAAATGTATCTTAGAGATGCTCAAACAGTGTATTAGCACTGTGCTTTCCTTGTATACATCAGTATGTAAGGCAACTAACCAAGCTTCTGAGTTACCATGGAGCTGAACTGCACATATCTTGGGAGACAGTGAAAACTAATAAAACAGAATGAGAGAATAACTCCCTGGGAGCTGGATTTCAAAAGTGCAAATAGCTGAACACCACATCAAATATATTTTTGCCCCTTTCTTAAAAGATGGCAGATGTGGATGAACTTTGCTGGTCAGATTCCATTGTTGAGCATATCCGTGATGTAGAGCTGGGGTATTTTTTTCAGGCAAAATACAGCCTAGCATTTCCCCTGAGGTGATTTTCTTAAGCCTCTGTGTCTCTGTTGGACTCTGCTGGAACCTCTCAACTTGAACACATGCAGCTTCTTCCTCCTTTCATCCCAGCAAACACTGCCCTTGGCGCTCATCATCAGGGGGACTGCTCTTGCAAACCGAAGTTTGAGCACCCACGCTCCTCTTGAGTAGCTGCGATGCAAGAGAAAGGAAAATGTTCCCTCCTGAGCAACTCAGGAAATGCAAACAGCTTTAAGAAAGGGTGGGATTCATTTCACTAAACACGGATCCTTTCATGTGAGCAAGAGGTTTAAATCACCAGAGGGAAATGTCTGCTTTTAAGCTTCTATTTTTGCCTGAGATGAACAACAGCACAGACCCCCCATTGTTGTATTGACGATATTGCCATCGATTATCAGACCTTCAGATGCCTGCTCTGCTGGAAGCACCAACGCTGCGGGGGAACCTCATGCAGGGCGCTCTTCCCCAGCAGCCTCTGGACAGCCTGTCTGCTTGCGCTGATCATTTTGTCCTGGATGTTCATGTGGCCAGGGACTTGGTCCTTAATTGATAGTACCCCCTCTTGCCATTATCACCTCTTCTCATAAAAACAGTTTATTTAGCTCCTCAAAATCTGAATCTGGGAAGGGAAGATAAAACTCGAAGCATGGGAGTGGGAACTGAAAGATCTCTGGAGACAAGAATGTTTCATTCTCTCTTCACAGAAGTAAAATGTAGAAAAGCTTTTATTTTTCTGTTTCTTGCGGGCATTTTATAAATGACTGGGTGGATTAATTTGTTTTCCAATCCAAGCAGCTTTGTTAGCCAATTTAACATAGATTCCTGTGTGTATTGGGAGAAATCAGCTATACTCCCATGGATTTTCTCAAAATGTTTCAACAAACCTACAAGTAAATTCCACAGAAGTATGTCAAATTTTTAGTGAGCCTAGAAATTACTTAATAATCTCAAGTAGATATTAGGAATGTTTGTCCCCGTGGGTCAGGTCTTGCAGGAGAAGTAACTACCTAATCAGTTTTTAACCACTTTTTTTCCAATGAAAAATAGAAAAATCTGAAATACTGAAATCTTCCTACCCTAGAATAGCTCACATCAAACTTCTGGTTAAAATACTGTCTGTGTTGGACTTTTTGGTCATATGCAAGGGGGACACCAGAAACAGACGAAACTCTACCAGAAACATTTTGGTTTATTTAACCAATGCCTGTTTTCTTCAGACAAAGGGATTGTTCCCTCCAGAGGAGAATAGGATGCTGCTGCTGGTCAGCTGTGACCTTCTCCCTTCCTTTCAGGAGCTTTTCTGCTGAGGACTGTAGTTGAGGATTGGGGAGCTGCTTTTTGTGGCTGCTTGTCCTCAACTTCTCCAGGAGCAGTAACTGCTACTTGCATTGCAGGGGGTAAGACTGGGGTATTCTCATGTTGGAAAATGCAGTTATCGAGCATTTGGGCAGTCAGTCCCCCACTTCCATGACTCATGAGCCACTTCACCAGGCTACAGTACTTTGTAACTTCTCGTGTACTGGCTCATCTTAAAAAAAACCCATGAAGACTGTCTGGCTATCTTGGGAAGCATCTAACCCCTCATTACTCTGAAAAGTAATCCTTCAAGACTCACTTAAACCAGTGAACTGGAGGATTATGTTCACTGTAGTGGTGAAGTTCTGCTTGTGGCAGATCGATCTTCTGATAGCCAGCAGGACCCTGTGACAAGGAGGAGGAGGAGGGAGGAACATAGTGCTATTTTTGAACTTCATAAAGCTTCCCCATAATCCATCATGAAAATTGGTGGATCACGAGGGATATCAGTTAATTTAGCTGGAGTTCAGCTGAGTTTGTTTTTCCTAGAGAAGAATTTTTACTGCATCCATTAGGGATTTTTAAATTATTTTCAGCAAAGGAGATCATGGAGCTTCCCATCCCCTTCATGAGAGCTGGTACTATGCAAACAAACAGCAAAATTCACTTCGCCTCAAACAATTTGCCAACTACAAACAAGTGAAAAAATCAGCAAACAGATTCAGGAAACAGGCTGGGGAAGCATTAAATAACAGGCAGACAGTTATGACCAGCATGAGATTATTATGATCAACAATCTAAATTATTATTGTACATCCCTAAGTAGCCTATTCTGGCAGCCCCATAATGTAACACACTGTACCTTCTGCTGCTCCATATCTTTATAATTGGTTGCCGGTAATTTCTGTCTTTATCATGGTATTTGATGTTTGGTGCATTCTTGATCGTTTCTTCCACTGAATTGAGTCAACAGATAAAATTTACATTCACAGCGCTTGCAGTTGCCTGGGCTCTGCAGAATTTTTAAATTCTAGTAGTTGGAAAACGGTCTTGATTTAAGTTTAAAATAAGTAAGATACAATTAAAATAATTTAATTGACCATCAAAAAGCTTAACTTCAAAGGAATTAAAACCCTCTCTAAGATATATTGTCATCTCATAGTCCATTTACTATCACTTGAGCACTTTTATCAGCAGAGAATCTTACCAAAGGCTTCATGAACACGAGAGTTGATTAAAAATAAAAGATCAAAGCATGCAAACAAATCCTGTTAACAAACTCTAGCAAAAGAGGATTGCTTTTTAATTAAATATGAAGCCAACTCAAATAAATATTTGGAAACACTGAAGTGCAATCCCACTGTAGCTTTTGGCTATATGTATTGTGAAGATGTCTCTGTCCTGTTGCCACCGGTCTGAGAGGAAGACATGGTTGGGGAGTCACCTTGCACCTCTCCTCTCCCACCAGCATTTTCCTTCTTCAGTGCCGTGCTTCCAGATACTATCACAAATCACCAGCTAATTCCACACATTAAAGAAGCAGTGAGCTTGAAAATATTGCATTAAACCCCTCAGCTCAGCATCAATACATGGAGGTGCCTGTGGGAAGAGGAAGAACTTGGTCAACTCTGTCTCCCATGATGGAGTACCAGTCATCTGCAGGGGTTCAACAAAGTTTCTGATGCCTTCGGGAAAAGGTTCAAGAAGCAGAGTTTGCACTATGGGTTTTTGTAAATCCTTTTTCCAAGAATGGTACTACTATTAAACAAATCTTTTGAGGTAGCATATGAAGGCTGTGACTAATTTGCCTTTGCCCATGGTTAAGCAATACAAACTGCTTCCCTGAACTCAGAATAATAGACCGAAATATTCCCATTTCCTGCAGATGAGTGAAAATAAACAGATCCGATCTCAGTTGAAAGAATGTAAGTAGAACAGGCCTTCATTTGTAGAGGAAAATAAACTCTGCTGATCCCTTAGATCGGGGAGTATAAACAGCATCCTTTTTCTCCCAGGGCAGTGTATAATGTGAATGCATGGTTTGAACATCTTCAAAATAAACAGCTAATCACCCTTTCTGGCCTAATTAGGTTATGTTCTGGCCCCTGGCTCTAGGCCTCATGCAAACTGTTTTCTCCAAAGCGGTACTGAAGGAAGCCCTGTTCCTCTCCCAAGAAAGAGAGCCTGTCCAACTCTCTGTTTGTTAGTTAACATTTGCTCCCTGAGGAAATCCAGCTTGGGGATCTTCCTTGCAAGCTTGGCAGATCCAAGGCGAGAATATTGTCATTGCTTCCCGCCAGGAACAAATGTAACCCTTTCCTCACCTCTCTGCTCATTGCGACAGGCATGATGGGACGATCAGCAAAATCTCTTTCTTTCTTTTTTCTTTTTTTCTGGATTTGGGTTGTTCGCCTGTTTGTTGAGTATCAGCAAATTGTAACTTGCTAGGTTTTTCATGTGGGAGTTTATTCACTTTTTATGCACTTTTTCCAAAAAGGTGATTTATCAGCAGTACAACTGTCAATGTCCACTGCAAATGGTAACTAATGAATCCATCAGGATTCTATGGGGCCACTGTTATTGCTATGGCATTGCAGATGGGGGTGTGAAACAGATATGTGCTGTAAGACTTGCTCAAGCCTATGCTTTGCAAGGAAAGACCTGGGAGCACAGAAGCTGCCGACTGAAGCTCACGGGTCAGACCCCGCACTGCCGGGTCCCTAATGGGGCTGCTGCGAGTGCCCGTGCACTACTGCAGCTGCTGCACCATGATTGTTAGCAAACAGAATTCATACAGAGAGAAACCAGTGGCAAAGGCAAAGTCAACTTTAAACTCTGGTTTATCAAGGCTTTCTGGGCTGTAACATAGGGTCTGTAAGAGGAGAAATAGCTGACCAGATTCAGAGAGAGAATTTCCATATTTGCACTTTTCTAGATTTCTCTTAAAGTATGCTTAGATCTCTGAATATGTTGCCATTGTTCATTGCTCTTTTTAAATAGCTGTTCTTCCACATCAAAACCAGACTGTCCTAACTTTAATCCCCTTTTCAAAGTTTCTTTTCATCTTAAGAACAGCTAAAGGTGCTCCGAGGATTGTTTAAACTGTAATTCCTGGAGGTGCTAATTTCCTCTCATCTCCTTTCTGACCGAAGCTTGCAGTGGGGCTGGAGCAGAGCTGCTGAGGACCTCAGGAGGGCCCATCTTTCCCAAGACATTGTCTGCAGGTGGGTACCAGCCTGGCCATGGCCAGTTCAGTTTCTTCTTGGCCTGACTTCTGAGTCCATTGGCTGCAGGAAGCAGTTACTGCATCCAGTGCCGGGTCTAAAGGCAGAGACCCATTTTTAGTGCCCTTTCTCCAGATCGAGAAGCGTTTAACCATCCTGTTGACACAAATCCTGGAGTCTCAGCTCTTTTGAGCCTCTCAGATGTATGTCCCCTCACAGTTTTTCTTGCCTGTGACTGCCTTTTAGTAACAACAAGCCAAGGAAGAGAAGAAAAGCTGAGCAAAGACATTACAGAACCACAGGCATTTAATTCTCTAGGGCATCCTTAGAAGTAAATGTCTGTATATGTTGTCTGGTTTGGTAGCACTTCTCTGTAGGCACTGTATTTGTTAGGTTGGGGTCAAGGTGCGACACTGCCGCCTTCCTGGCTATTGCCCCCAAGCACCCAAACCATTCCTGTCCCCTCCCAAAATATATCCCCCTGCTCTCGCCAAAGAGCCACGGCTCCATCCGCAGCTGCCACAGAAAATTTTATAGGTCTGGGATGGTGGTGGAAAGGGAGATTAAACTGTGATAACCCCATGGTAAGGGCTCCTTGGGGGAGAGGACATGTATGCTCAGCGCAGGCTGGGAGCTGTAAGGAGACAAGGAGGCAACAGCACGAAGAGTGTTCACAGTTTGATAGACGTATTTCACACTGTCACAGCATCTTCGCGAGAGCTTGGTTCCCGGTTTAGGTATCTGAACAAGTGACAGACTGTGACAGGGAGGCGTCTCCCCTCAAGCCGTGCTCTCAAAAATCTTGATGACGCATGCAAATCACTTAGAGCCAAATTAAGAAAAGTATATTTAGGCACCTACAGAAGTAAAGAGGCACTTAATAGGATTTTCAGAAGTGCATAAGTAGATTAGGCATCCAGTTCCTATTGAAATCAATGCTGATGGAGCATTAAAAAAAAATAAATCTTGAGGTATGTTAGCACTGTTACAGCCTGGGTGTGTTTGCAGGGGTTCAGTGGGCTTAAAGACACATTTTGTTCAAGATAAGCCTTACAAGTAATAGAGCTCCCCGGTTGTACTGAGTCTCCAAAACCATAGGAGTAAGTTCTTAAGCTCCTGCAAAAGCTGAATTATGCTGGCCTGTGAGAATAGAAGAGCAAGGCCTGGAGGGAGAGGTAATGAGCTCTGCGTGGCTGCCTGTGTGGGAGAAGGAGCAAGCCTTCTGCAGAGACGGAGGCAGAAAGTAACACAGAACTGAGGAGACAGAGCAATCACTGGATCTTCACTCAAGAAAAGGCCTAGCGACAGCTTTTTTTGGTTACAGGGCTGGCTGAGAGGGGCTAGGTGAAGGAACTGCTGGTTGTCTGATTTTGACAGGGAAACAGCACTTTTGCAATCCTTGTAAATTAGCTAATCTGACCCAAAGAAAATTCTTCTTCTGTGGCCAGTTTCTCCCCTGAGCAGGGATTACTTGCCAGGACCTGGATTTTGCCTCACTCTTGCGGTTTATACGTGGATTATAATGCTGTAAAGTCAGCTCCTTGCTTTCTCTGAAATGCAGCTCCTAGTCTGTCGAACTGAAATCAGTCCTTATTTGCTTTACTGAGCAGTAGTGAGGATACATACATTAAGGACTGTGAGGCACTATGGTAACTGGGGCCAATTAGACGCTACCCGAGGGCAGTAGCTCCCAGATGTTGGATATCAGACAACTGCGAACCTACAGAATTGCTAACAGATCACTCACTATTCTCCTCCTGAGACTTTTAATTGGGGAATTAACACATGGTATTTTTAGTGAGTGTCCTCAGAACATTTATCTTCTTCTACGGCGTGTTAGTCCCTCAGGGAGCACTATTTGGGAAGCAGCGGCTGCTCGAGGTGACAGAGAGGAGTTATCTCCTCTGAAATCCCTGCTGACATGAGTGGCTGATGCAGACAGTAGGCAAAGGATATGCATGTCATAACTGCACTCCCAAACATTTGAATAACTTCGAATGAATGAAGTGATCTCAGGTACCTTATGGGTTGCTGACACCAGCCTTGTACTGGTGGTTTTTAAACTGAATTTGGCTGTAAACCTCTGCTAGGAAGAAGACCGAAGGAAATGACATACTGGAGAATTCAGAATCGTTATTAATGTGAAATGTGCTAGAAGGGTCAGGCAAGAGAGGGAGCTGATTTATGGGCCAGCAGACAACATTCAACTAGGAAAATCCTAGCTCACTAAATAGACAAGAAACCCGAACTAGAACAGAAGACTTCTCTGTGCTACATCTTACCCGATCAACACCATTAAAAACCAGTAGGGACAAGTTTCTTGATGTTGCTGGGAGAAAGGAAATTCTCAGGGCTTCTGGCCTTTTTGCTTCATAAAACCTTTCCAGTAAAAGTTAGACCCTTGTGACCTGACTGCTGCGGTGAAATATCTGATGCATTGCACACCTACCCAGAAGGAAAGTGAAAAGAAACCTCAATAGGCAATGCATGTCTATATTTACTTATAATCTTTTCTCTGGGTTATGCTGAATTATTAGTGTTATGCTAATAAAGCACATTTGAGTTTATGGAACAGTCTCTTTCTCATTTAAAGAGAAGTGACTTTGGCAATTTGCCAGCTGGCTAGCAGGATATTAATCAGGCAATACCTAGGGACCAACACCACTATATTGCTTTTAATCTTTTGACCAGTAAGGAAAACAGGAAGAAATCCATTTCCCTCCTTTCTTTGCTCAATGGGATAACCAGCTGGTACAGACTAGCTGCAGCTCAGCTCAATTTGGGAGTAAATATTTGGGTTTTAGCTGGATAAAGGAGAGAGCGCCGCTACTCTCTTCCCAGCTGCCATGCAGCCAGGTGCCATTCATGCTCCTAGTGGGGCTCCTGCAGGTCTTTGACTGCCGGAGCCACATATTAATAGCAGAATGTCACCTTGCATTGGAAAAATGTATAGCTTTGCTCAGATGTCCCTAGAAAGGAAAAGTTTGTTTGACTTTGCCAGAGAGTCATTTCAGGCAATGACCGCAGACAGGGTTCAGTACCAGATTTGCAGCTTGTACTTTGTCTGTGTAAGTGCAACCCCAGGGAGGAGAGAAGGGGGCTTCCAAAGCAGTGGGGTATCCACCAAACAGAGACCACCCTGTGGCTGGGGACTTGGTAGTGTAATGTGAGGGGTCTGGTTTTTTGCCCCCGCATATGAACACATGAAATAGAGTTAGGGATGTGTTATATTTCTATGTCCTTGCAGGACTACCCTCTAAGGATTGTGGAAATGTCCTCCATGAGCCTGCAAGGCAGTCCTGCAGTGGCTGCAAGGGGTGGGGAAAGTGCTGTCTAACCACTTCTGTTGCCAGCTAAGGAGTCCAGGTTTACCCAGGGAGGTAGACTGGCTGCCCAGCTTTTGTTGTGCATTGATTGCCTTCTCTGAAGTGTGGGTGTCCTATGGAAACCTTTGGGGACTCTTTTGGACTCTTGCCTTGTTCTGTGTGCTCAGACAAGGAACAAAAATGAATTACCCTGACTTTTAAGGCAGATTCTGTATTTTTTACACAGACCCTTCTGACCAACAGCGAAAGACTGAAGAGTAAAAGCAATTTAAAATCCCAGGGCACCTACATGGAGGCAAGTGGCTCAGTTCTTCAGCCTCACTGCCCTTCTCTGAGACTCCTGGTTGGGAGAATCTATCCCACAGATGCTTCTGGCAGGACCATGTGTTTCCCGCATGGGCATAGCCCATCAAATCACCACTGTCAGCTTTCTGCAGAAAACAGGGCCAAGAGTCTGAAGCAAACTAGTCCTGCTGCAGCCCTGAAAAAGCAGGCTATCTGAAAACAAAAGATGTAATTAAATTTCCTTTCCACATGGTGGATGAAGAAGCTTTTACCTGGGGAAGAGATGAAAAATGTTCTTTTTGTAAGCCTAGTCCAGAGAGGCTTACTCCAGAAAGAAAATCTTTGAGGTATTCTCTGGCACGTGGGTCCTGCTAGGCTTCAGCCAGATGAACTGTTTTCAAAAGCACTGGAATGTAGTTTCAGCAATAGTCGGTCAACAGAAAGAGAGACGGTGAGGGTATTCTGTTGTAGAGAATTTCTGAGTGAATATCCACATATTGTGGCAAAGATGTCAAAGAAAACAGATTTAAAAAATTAATGTGAATCTTGGGAGTTGAACTCCTGGAATCTGGCTCTGCCCTGACTGATGGAAAACTGGAGCCATTGCTGGATGGGAGATGGAAATTTTCAACTCCAATTTCAAACAATTGACTGAAACTCAGCTGATGAACTTTTTGCCCTGCTGATGAAAAAAAAGGAATTTCCCACTATTTTTAAAATTTATTGCTCAGAATGCATAAGTACTAAGTTAGAGATACAGCTTTTGGTGTAAGCCAGCATAATCCTTTTGCCACTGAAATGTTCTGTTGTATAGTAATTTGACCCACTCTGTGTGTGTGTGAAATTGTTGTCTAAAATGTATTGCTTAAAATTGGTATTTGCCTGTTTCCAGACAAATCTGTTAAAGAATTCTAAAAGAAAATTATGCAAAAGGAAGCAACTTACTCTTTATTGTCCTGCGTGGAAAACACTTGAGTTCTGCGTTGTTTCAGATCACTTCTGAAGGAACAGAAATGGTTCAATGTAATACTACAATGGTGTAATTTTTTTATAGGCTAGTTAAATTATTTTCATGAGACAAAGAAATCCCTTACAATGACAGTGCTATAGTTGCAAAGGAATGAGTAGTGTGCTTGTATTGTACTGAGATGATGGAAGCATGCTGCTCTGAACGAGCTGAGTTTGGTCCAGGCCAATACACAATAATGACCGATGTTTTAATAACACTTCAATGGCATGCAACAAGGGTTGATATCTCTGCAGCAACAATAGGTAGTCATTGAAGATCTCAGCAGTGAAGCAAAAAGGCAGCATTTTTGGAAGTGATCTGCTTTTCCCAAACTCTCACTGAGATTGGGAGAGAGGACTTAAACTAAGGTGAAGACTTGTGTCTATGGAGCTGGAGCTACCTCCTCTCTTTAAGGTCTGCTCTCAAGTCTGCTGAGATGATCCCTGTCGCCTTTCGGTCTTTGGATCAGTCCGTATATGAAAGAATTACTTTATTCCTATCTCTGGTATGAAATCTGGTATGAAATTCATTGAGAAGTCTGAATGAGGGAACTTGGAATCGTTCTGCTGGTACTCGTGGTGGAACTTTTCTGGAAAGAGAAGTTCGTGTTCTATGTTTTCTCCTAAGAACAAAAATCCCTATGAAGTTCTGTGATGTAATTTGCTTAAACAATATTTTCTTCTGAATGAAGCCAGGAAAGAGTTTCCTGTTATATTTCAGGGAAGTTAGGTAACGTGCAAAGTGAATATGTCAAATAATGGAGTTCTAGTATATAACAATGAAGTCAACACTAATAAAAGTTTGCTGTCTTTCTAAAATGGTCTTGTGCATTAGAGTGTCAAATGCTCTAGGACTTATAATGCAAGAAGACAGGATGTTTCCAAGGCAATGAGATGAGGCTAATTAAAATGTCAGATAACACAAGTTTAGATTATTTGAAACAGATCTTTATGTAAGATAGTAAGATCTTCATTAGAGGTTCACAAACGTTAACTTTTTAATGAAAAAATAATCTTAACAATTCTTTACGTCATCTGACCTCTGTTGCCTACAAATTCGGATTGAGATATCAAAATACATATTAACTTTAATGTTTCTGTCAAACCTGAGCTGTGATGCACGGATTTATTCCTTACTTGGATGGATGCTTCTGTAAAACTTAGCTAATAAAAACATGGCACAGCCAGTGACTGATGTCTGTTCTCCCAGGGCGTGTTAGTGTGGGAGAAACACCGTGTACACATCCTCTTCTTGACACTGAAAAATGAGGCGCATCTAGTAAAAACCACAATATATGCTCTAATGGTCTTGCAGTGACCTTCTTGTCTTCTTTCTCCCTCCTCACACGCCTTTCCCGTGTTGTGATTCTTTCCCTTCTTTCCCTTGTAGGCTCTGAGCCTACAATTCATCTTGCAAACAAGGTCCCTACTGCCTCCGAACATGTCCTGCGCTTGCACACAGGCCCCTGGCAGGATCTGGGCTTCCTCTGTGGGAAATCTCAGGCTGCTTTTTGCCAGCTTGGACCACGAGCGGACAAATAAAAGAGCCCGTCTTGGTAAAATGAAGATATCTTTAAAAATTGAAAAAACCTCAGCAACAAATCCAAACCCTGATTCCAGCAGCCTGGTAATCTGTCAGTGCCAGGCCTCAGCCCACTATTAGTCTTTTTCTGGATAGAGATGACAGAGCTTTGTTGACAAGCTGTAGGACTTATTTCAGGAGCTGGCACCTGGCTCCCTGGCACGTCCCCCTGACGGCTGTGTCATGCTCCTTGGAGCTGCTTTTGGCTCTGCAGAGGTTACAGCCGGAGTGGGCTCCCCAGCCTGCCTGCTTGGGAAGCTTGCTATTTATTTCCATACTTCCATGTCCGTGCACTGCTGCCCCCAGAGAATTCTGCCAGCAGAATGGGCGTCCCACCACTCACAACGTGTGGAGCACAGGGAGGAAGCTTCTTACCTGTCCTCAGAAGAGCTTGTAGGCGCTTTTGCCACACAGCAGCAGTCTCGGCCTCCCTCTCCTCCTTCCTCTCCCCTGACGTTCCTCTGCCCTTTTTTCCCTGAGACATTCACTCTCATCCTTGCTCGGTGTCACGGTCGGTGGCACAGGTCTATTGGGTGCCTCCTCGGCGCGCGAGTCTGCTCCATCCCTTCCTGCCAAAGGCCACGGCATCTGATCTGGAGCTTTTCTGCTCCTGCTGCAAGAAAATATTTAGCATTTTAATATCTTTTCACATTTTTAGAAATAATTTATGTATGAACATACACAGTGCTTAGTAATCATTTCTCAGATGAATGTGGAATTTTTCTAAAATTAAACTATCATTCTTTTCTCTTCACACTTGGCTGTCATATCTTTCTTAATGCAAATCAGTCATTGACTAGAGACACCTACTGTAAGAAGCTATTTTAGCTGTCTGATCGGTTATAAATTGATTTTAAAAATGAAGACCGTTTTGGGGAGATAAGCTGGGATTGGTAGGGAATGGAAGAAATAATTCAAAGGGGAAGTTTTGTATTTGAATGTAAGTGACTATTTACTTCTATCTCAGAGCAAAGACTGTAATCCAGGGGTCCTGTCTCTCTTTCCTTCTGCTTTAACTCCTAGACCACAAATCCCCCACCCACCCCGGCCCTATATGATGCAGAACCCCTGAGGACCAGAGACAGGTGCCCCAGCACAGAGCCCGAGGAAAAAATATTTCCCCTTTCAGTCTCCATTTCATGCAGGGCGAAAGGAAAGGGGGAGATTATCTCTGAAGGAGCCTGGCTACTCTTCTGCTCTGAAGCTTAATGCAGGAATGAAAAGGAATCCATTATGGTTAGTTTCAGAGAAACCTCTCTCCACCACAGTATTTCCCCTGCTATGCTTCAAGTGCTCTTCAGAGGGAATATTCACATTTTGCAGGGAAAGAAAATGGCTTTGCTAACACAGTGGTGGTCTGCACAAAGCAAGAGTGAAGCAGAGAAGATTCACTGGGTGCAACTTGGGACGTTGGAAAAATGAGAGCTGTTTTCTGGTTTTCTTTTTTCTGCTCTTTATTCTTCAGGGCCAGCTCTGATATTGTCTGCTGGGACTTGAACAAGGAGCTTAATTTTTAAGGCATGTCTGACTTCTCTCTTTGGATTTCTTATTTTCTGCTGCTTGCACTGCCAGTTCTTAGTATGTAATTAAAAGTATGCAAACAGCAGCTGACTTTTTAAATTAATTCAGTTCTGAGTGAATTTGAGTGAACATGTCTACAAACTTTAATGTTTGCATGCTGTGCCTATATGAACAATAGTTATCCTGGTGTGAATATTGGGCAAGAGTCAATTTTGAAGCTACACAGATAAATATAGAAATAAACTTCTACCTACAAGTACTTCTGTGCTTTGCTGCTTTGTTAAACCATTTCTTTTTCCCTCATAAATTACAGCTAAACAGCAATATTCAGATTTTGTTTCTTTATGATCAATTCACCTTGTCAAATATTCTGAATAGTGTTAATCAAATCCATTTGAATAAACAAATGCAAGTAACAGTTGCAGCATGTTCAGAGAGCAGAAAAAGAATCTAATAAATCAATTAAAAATCACAAGTTCCTTGCACAGCTCTATTGTCCCCTGAATGCTTGTAATTGAAAGTTCAAAGCCAAACATCCTTTGTAACTTTTGTAAAGTTTAGAGAGGTGTGTTTTTTTTTAATGCCTAGACTTGAAGTTTCTCAGACATGTGCGGGATTTTCTAATGTGCTCCGTTTAATAAAAAATTCAGGGCAGTTATAATCCTCCTCTACACTTGAATTAGAAACGGAGTCCTGTGATCAGATTGCAGTTTTGGAGTGAGGCCAATTGCTGAATAAAGTGATTCTTCCCCTTGCTCCTCTCACTTATTAAAAGGTGCCTCTCGCTTGGCTTCTAATGAAGCTCCCTGGGAACCCTGTGCTGCAGCCTGCATGGTTGGGAAGGTGTGATGCCTTTGGCAAGGCTGCGTGGCGTCGCCTGGAGCCACCCCGGTCCTACCACACCGTGAAGGGAAAGCACTTCCCGGTTCCTTCTGACAGCTCTTCACATCAGCTGCGCTCGAAGCCTTGTACCATCTGTTTGCATCTTTGCTGTAACCTATGAAAGTCTGTTTTATTAAGAATTGAGCACCGGTGCCTGGGCTTACAAGTGAATGCAAATACACGACTTACCGAGGCATAATTGCACAGGAGCAGTTGCAGGGGGGTAGCCTCAGGGCCTGTTTCCCCAGTGTCTGGTTTTGCAGCAACAACCAGTGGGGTGAGGAGGGTTGGCCATGCTTGTTCCCCTGAATCGGGAGACAGATGTGCCATTTGCAGCTGGAGAGGGAAGGATGACTCTAGATTCATAGCTGTGCACTGTCCCCTGAGGCAGGAACCAAACCACCACTGCACCCCCCACCCTGGGGACACATCATGGTCCACCTGCAAAGTTGGTCATGGCACTTCCAGACTTCCCTGTTTGACATGGTGGGTTATGACTGTCTCATGGGTACCCTGTGGGCATGGGGTGCCTCTAGGCAGTATGTACTATTGCAAAGCACTTGGACACCTAGGTGTGTCTTCCACGTCAGGGCTGCCCTTATATGGCTGCTTCAGGTTCTTCCTCCTTCTCCTGTCTTGGGAGAACAAGATTTACATCAGCTGAGGATGTGCTCCTTGTGACCTGGGACCTTGACAGCCTCATGCACAGGAGTCTGCCAAGTCACCTGCCTGCAGCCTCCTCTGCCTGCCTCAGCTGGGTGAGGTGCTCCAGCCAGATGGTTGGGAATGGGTGGAAGTGAGTGCTTCCCAGGTCACACATTGCACTGTCCCGTGCTCTGCCCAGCCCCTGCCTCTCTGCCATGGATTTCTTCTTGGCTGCTGGCTGGACAACCAGGATGTACATGTGCTTTCAGTGGTGGGCCTGCAGCTCCAGTCCAGTTGCTGGCAGTCAGACCCTCTGCTAGACAGGCACACACACGCACATGCATATGCACATTGGTCTCTCTGGGACCTTGTGCAGACCTGTGGTCACTCCAGTATCCAACTCTCAGACCGCTGGTCTCTCTCTGGTATCCAGCCCCTCAACTATGGTCTCCCTGACACCTGGCTCCCAGACCCCTTACCCAACTTGTCAGCAGTTCTAGCTTGAAATTTTTTAGTGAATTACACATTCATGCACTCACACAGGACTGATGTTACCTAAGGAAACACGCACATACACACACACACACTCACAGACAGGCACACACAAACATACACTGGAGTCTCCAGTTGCTAGCACCCCAGACCCATGGCCAGACTCCAGCTGCTGCACGGACACCCTCATAAAGACACACACACGAACACAGAGCAGAGAGTACCTCACCCCATAAAGCAGTTAGGAACGTAGTTTAACTAGAAGACTGTGGTGATCAGGCACGGAGCGTGACCAAACAAACATTCTGACCAGCACCTCGTTTACATATAACTGGCTCCTTTTTATCTCTGTAGTTTTTCACACTTGTTCCTTTGCAAGCCACCTTCACTCTCCTGTTCTTGCCTTTGATCTTTACCTCTTAGTATCTCATAAATCTCACACATTCCCACTAACCCTTTTAAAATATCCCACAGTAAGTTTTATGCCATTCCCCAGATGCTTATCCCATAATGAGTCCTGTACACCTGCAGGCAGTAACCTCGCTCAGACTGTGAGGCTGTCTGGTGAGAGCATCTCCCACAGACTCCTCCATTACCTAGATCATGGCCAGTTTGTCCTCTGCTGACACCTCTGGGAGGAGCCATGTTTGGATGCTATTAGTCTTCCTCTGCCTGATACTGTCCTCTGTGCATCTCCAGGCCTTTGTATATATGGTGATTAGCCCTTTATCACATAAACGAACAGGTCCAACCACTTTAAATCTGCGTGGCTCTCAGAAGATTAGTCCCTGAGTTTATACCATAAGTGTCAGCAGATCCACAGTTTGATCTTCAGAAGTTGCGTGACTTCTTCCGTGCTTCTTTCATGGACTTCTTCAGTCAATACAGTTTATACAATCACATGTGGAAAAAATGATCTTGTAAAACACATTTTACTGCTACTTGTTGGGAAGTCACGTTATGAGGTTAACAAGGAATGTGAAGAGCATTTAAATACTAAGCAGACTGGAACATTGTGTGTCTCATTTAGTCACTTGGAAGAGGAAGACAACCCTTTAGTCTTGGTAGATAACCTACTATCAACTTCTGAGGAAGGTGGTATGCTGCTTCTTCCTTCTGTATACGGGATACTATGTGTGAGCAATGCTGATAACCTTCAGGAGGTGATCCAGGAGGATACCTGATATTGTATAAATGGAGGAGTTGTTCTTTTGCCATTTGTAAGACTATACTCAGAAAACCTATGATTTATTGCTGTGAGATGTACAGAGTGAACTCAACATTGGAGACAGCCTGGAGGGTTAGGGATGCGATGGGCCATGCAGGAGAGTGCATGGTAAAGACCCTTGTTTGTTTTCATATCAAAAGCAATCCAGCAGTTCAATGAGCAGTTCAATTGAACAAGGTTCAATACTTCAGTCTGGAAAGAAGTTTTGGGAAGGCACCATTGTGCAGACTACCTGCCCTCTGCTGTCTCCCCTCCAATAGGCAGGGATATCAGGTACCAACGACTCTGGAACTATTTGAGCTGCCAATGCAAATGTTTTTGATTATACTCTTTGTGCAAAGGCCATGTGCATTAACGCACAGGCTACATGGAAACATTCCTAGGATGGTGACTTCAAAACCATTTGCAATCTTCTGTTTACTATTGGCAAACTTTTCCAAGAGACATGTTTGTGAGGAATATGTGTAGAATTTGGCACCATAGCTTGAGGCTCTATCCAGTGACTGCTGAAGGGATGGCATAATACCTGTGTTGTCAGGTTTGACACAGTTAGAGATGAAGCACTTCTTTATATTAGTATGAAATTAATTTATTTCTTGGCTACAGAATAGTCATATTTGATGTTGCCCACTTGGAAGAGATACTTAAATGGATCAACAATGTTTTTGATAGTATCTGCCAAGAGCATTTTGACTCAGTCCTTTGCAATTACTCATTTTTATAAAACATGCATCCATTTAAAGTATAACACAGACATCTAAAAGGTGTTGCAAATGAAAACCTAATAGTATTTTGTATTTCTTACACTCATGTCATAAACTTTATGTTGGAATTAATGTAGTTGTCCGGAGAAGCAGAGCAGATGTGATGTTTAAATTCCTTCAGTACCATGATTATGTGGACTTTTTTGTATAATAAATTACTTTACAAGACAGTTAGCCAACCAGCTGCTGGCTCCATCTTAAAAATGACTGATACTTACCAGAAGCACTAAAGATGGTGAGAAATGCTGTGGTGCACCCAGGACAAGTGTACAATCTGTGGTCACAGATAGAAGTTGCAAGACTCAGCAGAGGAGAAAAATTGAATGAGTTGCTCCTCCTCCAATTCGTAGTCAAAGACTGGAAAAAACGTGTTATGAAGATAATCATATGACATCATTCTCTAGAGCATGGGCATATGTCTCTACTTCAAGCTAACCAGCAGTCACTGTGAGAAATGCAACTTTACAGTGAGGAGGCAGATGCAAAAATTATTTTGCTTGTCCTCCAGGCCTCGGATGGTGGATAAAACCAGTCATAATCACTGCTGAAAATAGTCATCTTTTTTGAGTTCAGGAAATCTATTTCTTGCCAGTGCTCTGGAAAATTGGAATGTAGACCTGGGAAAGATTCACTTAGAATAATAAAGTATATATTGGCTTGGTACTCGCATATATACAAGGCACTGATTGTCTGCATGCCTTTTAGAGGTTTAATAATGTTGATGTTTTTGAAGACGGGAATTCTGGGAACTGTGCAAAGGGAGTGCACTTAATAGAATTTTGCTGAGCTTGAGCAAACACGGGAGCTTTCATCACAGCTTTCAAAACTTGTAGGAATTTTTGAGTCATCTCTGTACCCCTGAAATCACAACAGCTGGTATCAACTGCTGTTAGCAACTCTGCTGTAACAAATGGGGCGAAATAGGTTCCGGTCAACTTCTGCCATATGAAGAATCATTACTTCAGCTTGCACTGAGGATACTCTACAAAGTATTAGTGTGGAAATAATCCTTGCGACAGGTGTGCTACTGCCCCCCGTCTTAACATTGAATGGCTGGATAACTGACACCAAACAACGTGCAGTTTGTATGTGCCTGGACTACAGCATCCACAACTGTCATGACTTAATATAGTTGCACCTTTTTCTGCCAAAGCCGGTACTTAGTAGTGAACTTCAGTGGAAAAAAATACAGAAGCTGCAAACACAAGGATGCAATTGAAAGATGAATTCTGAAGAGCAAGGTGGAGCTCAGAATAATTTCACTGACGATGAAAAAGGAAAAAATATGGAGTGGGAATCAAAGGAAACGTGTGTGTGTGTTTTATATATGTAAGCAACGAATGTTTTATGGTACTTTCTTATATCTGTTAAGAATTTCTTTTGAGCTATGGATTTGAAAAATAAAATAAAAATGGATGCTACCATTAAGTATATTATCACCATTAGTAAACCATCACTTAGAAAAGGTTACATCTAGATGAAATCTATAGAGAAAGCTGCCATCAAAACACATATTTATTATTTGTCATGTCAGACAGTGACAATGGCTGAAGTTTCTCAGCTTATTTCATGACTAAATAGTCTAGCCTTTCTGTTATCAAAGAAGCTGAGTTTGCTGGTCTTTGAGGGAGGCCTGAACATATGGTCTTTGTCCATTACTTTTTTGTGGGGCACCTGTTTGAAGGTTTTGATATATATTTGAGTTGTTGGAACTCTGTTATTTGCCTTATTTTTGCTAACCTTGTCCATGGCACTTTTATTATAATTTGTTACAAATATGGCCACATTATATATAATTGGCATATGTGAAATAGATGTAGAGCTACTAACAGTAATAGAAGTGTAAATAGCAAGTATAAAAAGATAGCTATGACTGATTAATACTTCTGAAGAGTACCTGCATTTACAAAATAATTAGCCAAATAAAATTGTGGTTGCATCTAGAAATATTTTTAAATATAAGCCTTATCTGTAGACCTTCATCTGCTCCTTTTTCCAGCTGGAATTGTGCAGCATAGAAGTTGATTAAAATTCTCTAACAGTGAAGCTACAGGTTGAATCCTGTTGTTACATTCTTTTTTATTGAACAGTAAAATGATGAACAGTGCATGTAATACGTGACAGAGCAATATTCCTTTATTTAATTTTGCAATTTAAAGTTAAGAACATTTTGGTTAATGGAAGGTGAAGATAGTATTAAGGGGGTTATTATTTATCGATGATTTATACAGCAACGGGATTGTATTGTAAAGCACTGAGTTAGAAAAATTGACATGTTAACTCTCCTTAACTCTCAGGCATTGGAAAATTGCCCTTGGTTCTTGTTGAATAACACACATTGGCTGATATATACAAGGCACAAACTGTGTATAGATTCGTTTAGAACTCCCAGGTGGGAGATTTTGAGTATGTCTTCAATGAAGAGTCTATTATCCCTTCGCAACTGAGAACACTGCATATGAAAAATATGGCACCTACAATGAGTCATCTTAAATCCAGATAGAGCTGCCTGACCCTGCCAAATTCACCTTTCTGAGCTAATCATGGTCTTTAATTACCAGATACCTTTTTTAATGGTAGCTGTTTCTCAGATGCTCTGGTTAGCTGTTTGCCTAGTAGTGATGATAATTTAGCAAGTTCCTATTAGAGGTGTGGTGATGTTTTATTGCTAAAAAGCAGAATGATTAAAAAAACCCCAACTCTTGCTGGTTGTATTATTTCACTGCTTATAAGATAACTCATCTAGTAGACTGTAAATTCCCCAGGGCAAAGATTTTTACATTTATATTTGTAATGTGTCATTCAGATCAATGGGAAAAGGTAGTCCGTAAACAACAATAACTAAACACCAGTTGATTTCAGATTATACTCTGAATAAGAAATTTAGTCTGCAATTTTGCTTTCTAGGCATGGTTATGTAAGATTTTATATGGTGATTAACAATACAGCAGTTACAATTTTAATGTGATCCCATGCCAGGAAAATATCCACAATCACTCTAAACCAAATGCCTCTGAGGACTTTCTAGACCTTTATTGCTAATGTAAGTGCTGTTGTTTTATTCTGACAAACCTAGTCAACATATTAATCCAATAGCTAAAAATTTCCTAAAATCTGATATAAAAGAATAAGTGCTTTCAAGGCTGCATCAGCAACACATATTATCTAGCATGGAGGAAGTGCTGTTTTATCAGAAAAAAGAGGGCATATTTCTGTGATAGTAATTTAATCTATTTCTAAAACACTTAAAGGATAGTGAAAGTCTGAAAATGAAGATAATGAGAGTTGCTGAAGTTCAGAATGCCAGAACTTCAGTACTGAAAGATAAGCAGCAGCCTTTTAGTCTTCAGGTGTGTTACATGAAGCTTTCTATCAGAATGAAAACAATGAAAAGTCGTATTTTCAGCATTTTAATTTTTATTATTACTTTGAATGCTGCTCTCTTAAATTATGGCAACAGATGTTGGCAGTACTGTACAATATGTGTCTGCACAATTTGTGTTCTCTCACATTTTGTTCTTGCAGAGAGTAAGACTTGGATTTATTTTTATTTAAAATTAAATAAAGAAATTTATAGGGTGTTCAATAACTGGAACTCTTAAAAAGTCTTCTCTCAAGGCATTGGGGAGGTTCACAGTTCAAATGCACTGTGTAATGTCAAGGGAAGTGTAGATTCTTCCTTCCCTTCTTTCTCTCTTCTTGGTGATGTAGGGATATTTCTTGAACAAAGAATAAGTGACAAGCACATATATTTTTTAGCTTGCTCAGAAAATAGTCAAGTATCTGCCATTCAGGAATATTGTGATATAAACTGCAGAAAACTGAGTACTGTCCCTATCAGGAAAATAGAACTATTTACTGAGGAAAACCACAGAAGATTCAAGCTTTGGTCTGGCCCAGTATTTTTTCTTCCTTCATCTCTCATTTTGCACATGACTATACCTACAAGCATACTATGTCCCCTTAGGCCAAAAACTGAAATGAAATGATGATAGTGGATATGGTAGGGATATGGACCCTGGGCAACATTAAAAAAAATCCTGTGTGCCTGTGAAATCCAGATCCCCTTTTCCAGTGAGATCTGGGGAACGCCAAGTGACTTAAAGATAGGATTTAGGCTTCGCTGGCCTGCATGTCCTCTTCTGAGTGCAATGCTGTCTTAAACAGCTTCCACCCCCCCCTCCTCCCCGTTGACCCTCCTTTGTCCCTTCTCTCTCCTGTCACTCTCTGTCTCATTGCCAACAATGTCTGATGATCTGAAAAATAATCTGGACAGTTTTTTTTCCATCTGGATCTGTTCCTTGATGTGTCTGCCAGTGTGACCACACACAGCTGTGCTGCCATGGGGCTAGGAGCAGGAATGATTTTAGCTGGGTGAAGTAGATCTGCCACCATGTGTGAGACCATGGCCTCAATAATTTCTACCATTTTTCACCTTAATCTCACTCCATCAATTAATTCATCAGCTACTGACACCATATCTCCTGTCATTCTTGAGCACCCATATAGTCTGAACTTCTACTTGGAGTTAGGAAGGTGCTGCCTGATGAACTCTCACAGAAGGAGGCAGTCCCTCTAGGCCACAGAAGGGCTGCCATGTTAAGTAGCCATAAGTCACCGGTGCTGTTGTACACTCTGAGGAAGGTTTGCCCATCCAGGCACAAGCAGAGAGGTTCGTGCAGGACAGTGAATACCAGTCCTGGGCTCTTCCACATTGTGAGCAGCAACATTTTGCTCCTCAAGCTTTCCTGGACTGGTGGCTGCCTGCCCCTGGTTATGGGCTGGAAAAGCCTGCAGTGCCTCAGCTCTGCCTGTGCGTGTTTTGCCCCATGTGCATTTTAAGGTTTTATGCTCCCTATCGGCATGTCTGTTGCCATTTCCTGATCTTACACCTTCATACAGCTCCTTCTCTCTATGCCATGTGATGACATAGAAGAGGCCCAGTGTGAAGGAGGAGAGCCACACAGCGAGCATAACAACAGACGAGCCATGTCTCTTCTGGTCAAGATGGATGTACAAAGTAAGCTAGAACACATCTGTGTGTGAAGATCTACCAGCTAGCTCTGACCCAAGCTTCTATACTTCACCTTGGGACCATCAACCCAGGGCTGAAAATAAGCTATGCAGTCCTTCTTCTTCCTCTTCTGCTGTGTAAGACACTCAGTTGTGAACAGTCTCCTGAAGATAAATTCCTCATGTGAGACATCCCCCTCACCCTGCCATACCTCTCCTCTTCTCCTGTGTCCTGCACATGCCCTGTGCTGGTGGCTGCTGTTCCTCACTGCAGGCAGCAGCAGGGTTGTGACCCTCCTGGGGTGGAAGAAAGCTGGTGTTTATCGTTCTCCAAGCTTGGCTGCTGTGCTGAAGCTGGCTGGTGAGACCAGCCTGCATTTCAGCTCCCAGAAGCCCCAACCACAGAAGGAGCCCTGACTGATTTGTCAGTCTTGAGTCACTGCTAAGTGCTGAGGTGACCGAAGAAAACTTCAGTACCCATCTGGGGACTAGCTGGCAGCTGAACGGCAGCCAAATGGCAGCCTTGAACATACTGTTAGCATATAAATGAAAGTCTTAGGTGAGCAAAATGATCAATTGATGTCAAACTGGCTTTAAAGATATGTTCTTACTTCTTCCTGGTGAAAGCTACGACTCAAAGGTGAAACTCTGTCATGGAAGAAAATACAGGGCCAGAGACTGCCCACAGGGGACAGCTATTGGCTCACAGAGGGATGTAAAATGTATTTTTCCCACCCACTCAGTTTCCTGCAAGTCAATGAAATTAGAATCTGACCCTTTTGTTCTGATAACCTTTGAAAAGGAGCCAGGCTTGCCAAAACCCTCTGCTAACGCACCAAAGGAAAAGGAAGCAAGTCATAAAACATGTTTTGGATCAAACAGTAACATTCTGTTGCACACATCTAAAACACAGTGGAGGGAACACAGTGCTGCTTTGGAGTATGACTAGGGACATGAATCATGATATTAGCTCAATATTTGCCCAAAGAGTACAAACCACTAGGATTCAGGCAGCTAAACTTTAAAAGAATTGCATGAGAAAATGTGTACTGCAGCCTTCTTTGTCTTAACTGCCCAATTCCTACACTTTCCCTCTACTCCAAGTAATTTTTTGTGTTCTTTTGCTTCTTTTTGAACAAGGAAATTCTATAAATAACGTGATAATGAAAGAAATGCTCCACCTTGGCATAACCATTGGCAGCATAACCAAAATTGACATTGTCGTAGATTTGGTTTGGCAACTTTGACAACAATAAGCAACAGATCTTTTTAACGTAAATTTAGCACTAGACATCAAAAAAGTGGTGATCAGTGCCTGGGAAAGCTACCTCAAGAAGAATTTGGTCAGTCTAGTGAAGATCACGTGGAGTTGTGTGAGTCAGTCGACTGACTCTGAAAAGTGGAGTATTGGGTGGGTTGGCAAGTGGTTGGCTTTATGGCATTGAGACAAGAAGGTAAGGGGTGTGTACTGTCTGTCTGATGACCCTCTGGTAACTTGTGATGCTCTTGGATGTGTCAAATCAAATCTGAGAAGGGGAAGTGTATCCAGCAATCCTAGTTTATCAATCAAATTTTGGAAAAATCCTGGCAGGTGGGAAAAGGACAGAGGTTTTCTTCCTGGTTTGTCTGAACAACTTAGTGCTCTGTGTTGGTTTTGGCAGCCTCCCAGCTGGCCAGATGGCAGGCACCTTCTGGCAGACCAGGTGTCTGATGTGTATTTCCAGCCCAGTTCCAGTACCTGTTGTCTCCTGCCCCTGTGGCAAGACAGAAAGTGGCAGCAAGGGCATAAAGTAGAAATGAATGGAGTAATCAGAAAGCCTGGGAGATGTGAAGGCAACTGGAGATATTGCATGGCAAAATGTTACAGGGACATGGAGGATACTATGGAAGGACTTAGGGGACGTGTGATGAGCTCATGATACTGTAAGCAGAGAGGGGTTATTCGGGGTGGAAGAAGAAAGCTGTGGGACATTGAACTGCAGGAAATCAAGGTTCAGTAGTTCTGCTCCTCAGGGAGAAACTTGTCTTCAGAGCTTGACAATATTCCATTGTGGTTAAATGTGTCTGTAGGGATTGGTTTATTGCTATCATGATATATAGATCTCTTACAGATACTTATCTCGGAGGTTGTGAAGGGGTTCAGTTAACAATGGCAGGCTATAAATGAGGAGGAGAAGGATGTCAAGCTTAACAGTAGGGAGGAAGGAAAACTAAAATAATAAATATTGATTTGGAGTATGTCTTTTATTATCTCTGAGTGAACAGGAGAATGTTATAATAATGTGATCTTTATGTGAACCATAAATTATCCATGAGAAGTTTTTCCACATTGGTGTTGACTAATCAACGAACCATTCTGGGGAGCTGTTTGCTATACTGTTCATTCAACAGCTTGACTTTGTTATCATATTTCATTGTATTCCTGTAGGCTGTACATTTTTATTAGTTTATAGTAATTTGTGGGATGCATGCCCTGGACGCAAGGAAATTGCTTGTACCAGATGGTTCAAATCAGGAAGAGCCTTGCCCTAAGTTCAGTGATCCTTCGATCTGTTCACTATTGCCCCATGTTGTATAGCTGAAGAAAGCTAAGTCAATCCTCATAATAACACACGCTTTACAAAGTTAAAATCTTTTATGTGGATCCTGACCATGTACTGAAAGTGAATTGTAAAGCTAAACCAAGGGTTGGATATGCACATTGAATGCTGCATTAACCTCTCAGAGAGAGACATTTTTGGAATAACAAATGTAATTTTTTGCATCCAAAATTTATTTGCACTTCATCCCTCTCTGACATCACTTTTGTGGGTGACTGTGGGTTTTGTGTATGGACAAGCCTAGTGAATTTGCTGCTGCCATGGGTACATGTGAAACACTTCCAAAGGAGGAGGTTGGTTGGAAAGCAGAGGGACCTTCAGCTTTTTCCCAAGAAATCTGAAACAGCATTGGAATCAAAATGAAGGCATGGGCTGCACCAGGAGCTCTGTAGAGGACACAGGTCCTTGGCCATATGGTGCCACATGAGGATGTGTTTCCGTGAGGTGTGCAAAGCACTTCACTTTCTTGCAGTTGCTTTCCTGTGGACCATGTCCCTCCCCTCACCCCCAGGCAATACGGGGTACTCACCCAGCACCATCTCCTTCCTAGGATCTGTGGGCCCCTTCCCCATTTGGGCTCATCTCCTCACACATCTCCATGAGAAGTGGCCAGTTGCTGACTAGGATGGGAGGAAAGAGGGCCAGGGCTGGCCCAGCACTGTGTTGGGTTGGCCAACACCTTTACAGCCTTCCCAAGGGCAGCTCGAAGGATGCCCCGCTATGCAGTGCTTATACCATGGTCTGTCTGAGGGACCTACACCCATCTTTTGTGTAGAAAAGCCTTTTAATTTTATTTTAACACTCCCCCCTTAAAAATTAATTCATTAAGTAAACAAACTGACATTCTCCACGCCAAGGCTCCTACAATAGAGATGCAAAATGGGCCCTGACCCATCCTATCCTTTCCCTCCATCACAGGCTCAAGCTGGGAGCTTCCCTTGAACAGGGTATCTCCACTCTCCTGAAGCATTTCTCCGTGTTGAAACAGAGGTGCTAAGGTTTCAAGACCCAGTGATTACATGTGCGGACACCTCATTGCTTCAAATTCATTAACAAAGCCACACTATTTTTGTTTAAAACATGTTCTTCATATGGAATAACATGAAAAGGAAAGTAAGATTTATTGTCCAAAAAACATTCCCCAAGGAAAAAAATGAGTAATGTGGCAACTCGTGATTCCTTAATACATAAGTCAGATGGAGGAAATGTAAGTGATGGTATGAATACCAAGTTTTTCCTATTCCAGAGTCAAGAAGGAAAAGAAATCCAAAGAGCCAGTGCAGATGTTCACCATGTGGTCACGTCTTTTTTTTTTTTTTGTGGTCTGGCAAAGAGATCATACAGCTAGTATTAATGCTTTAAGACATAATCAGATGTCAATGACTGAGTTGCATATATCTAAGTGGATATAGCTAAAGTTATTTGTATCTCTTAGAGTCGTTATTTCATGCTACCTACAGAAAGGCATGGTGGGTTTAGAGTACATCTATGCTGGTAGTTACTTATGTATAAGCCACCCGGTTACTTTTTTGTCCTATTTCAATTTTTTTGGAAAAGCTTTGCCCGGATTCAGCAATTATAGTGCTATTCTGAGATGAGCCTAGTCAGGTCTGCTTAAGTCCAGGATATTTTCTGATTTCTATTGAAATTTCTTTTCTGTCCTACTGGTTTTGGGCAACAGGCTGACTGAAGTGATGCATCTTCACCTGCTTGCAAGCGTTTGCATATAATCTGAAGGAGGATTTTCTTTTACATTTTCCTCTTCAAAATCCCACTTTTTTTTGCTTATTTAGCACAGATTGTGAGGCTCAGGCCTTCTCTTGACTCTCTGTGGGAAGTTATCTGCATGTGGAAGGTAGAAAGTGCATTCACTTCTGCTTAAGTTACCTGTATTGTGTAAGTAAAGTCTTTCTTGGGCAAGGGCTGTATGTGACCTCCTGCAGACCCCTCTCCCAGGTTGACCAGAGGCAGAAGGGAGCAGAGAAGTGGTGGACTACATCAGTGCAGGAAAGGAAGGTGGCCACACAAAGAATCTGGCAACAGATCCATGACCTGGCACCAGCCCAAGCCTGAGAGGCCGTAAATCCCTTCCGTTTGCAGTGGAAAACGCTGCTACGACAGCAGAAACCACCTATTATATTTGTGTTCACAGGAGGGTGTCCTGGTTTCAGCTGGGATAGAGTTAATTTTCTTCCTAGTAGCTGCTGTGTTTTGGATTTAGTATGAGATTACTGTTGATAACACATATGGTTTTAGTTGTTGCTAAGTAATGCTTATATTAAGTTAAGGGCTTTTTCAGCTTCCCATAGAAGCTGAGAGGGAGCATAGACAGGACAAGCTGGCCATAGGAATATTCCATACCATAGATACCATGCTTAGCATATAAATGGGGGTTGCCTGGGGGGCAGGAATCTGCAATCACTGCTTGGGATGGGCACGGCAGTTGAGCATCAGGTGGTGAGCATTACTCTTTTTGTATATCCTTTTTACTATTATTATTATTATTATATTTATGATTTTCTCTTCCATTACTGTTCTATTAAACTGTCTTTATCTCAATTCACAAGGGGTTTTTTTGGGCTTTTTCTCCCTCTTCTCTGTAGCCTACTGGGGTGGCATGGAGAGCAGGGAGTGAATGAACGGCTCCATGGTCCTAATTCCTGTCTGGGGCTAAACCACAACAGAGGGTAACACAGACAAAGATCAAAGCCAATTTATTGGTGCAATGTCGAATTGCATCATTAGCAATAAAATAAAGACTGTTTTATTTTGGTATAGACTATTTTTTTTTAATCTATGGATTTCCATTTATACTATTTCTTCTCTCAATTTTGTGAATTCTTACTTTTTCATTCTGTTTATTGGTCTGTGAAATCTGTGTGCACGTGTGACTGTCTTATGGTGTAGTTTGCATATATTTCATTGTATATCCCAAGAAATATGCTGGTGGAAAACTTTGAACACAAAACATTCGAAGGGCCTGGGCTTGCAAGATGTATGAAAATCAGATCCCTGTAAATTCCCACTGCTTAGGTGTCTAAAGATAAGGTCACCCAGAATCAGTGACCACTGTAAAAAAATTATTTCTCCTTACCCGATCTCCTCCATTAAGAGCAGACATTGTAAGAGGCAAATTATGAGGTTTGTTTAAGGTATTTTTCATTATTAGAGCATTGCTGCTTTGAGTATTTGGGAAATGTATTTTCTACTGATGCTCATCACTATTGGCACTCCAATATAAATACTCAGTGTCTGCCCCAGTCAGGATTTTTTCTGAATGTTGTCCTGTCTGACAATACATAGTTTTTCAAAAGGAGATTCTGTAAACTTTTAAAACAGCAAAGTCTGATTGCTTTGAAATTTTAACAGTGCCAAATATTTCTTTGCAACTGGGTGCAGTAAAATGAAAGCTGAACAGGCACCTCTGCCCACACAAGCAAATTTTTTTGCCTTTTCAAGTATTTCTGCTGCTGGTTGCTATTGAAACTTTGAAAAATCTTTCTAGTGCTTGAAGTGTGACACAAAGGAGAGACTGATTCATTCTTCTTTTTCACACGTGAGGAAATTTCAAAATTTTTGAAGAAGAAAAATGAAAAGCAACACCAGAACAATTTTGATACTATCAATTTTACTGTGTCAGTGTTAAAAGGAAAGAGAAAAATAAGAGAAGGTATCTCTCTGGGTATGTATGTTGATTTTGGCAGGTTTCACTTTTGAAATATCTTTGGTGAAAGGTTCGGGTTAGCAATAATAACAATTTTTCTTTGAAACCCATATCTTAATTTTCAGATAGTTCTTGGAATAAATGTGGCTTGGTTTTTAGAAAAAAGAATCCCTTCTAGATAGGAAGTGAAATGTTTTTTGCTATCTAAAGAATTCTAAATTTCTACAGTTAAATTAGAAATTACTAATAATATGATAATTGATTATATGTCTTTGGTTCCAACAATCGCCCCTCCCTGAATTATGAAAGAAAATTAACTAAACTTGTTTTTCAGTAACAACTAGCTTGTGCCTATTCCTGCAAGCCAAGACTGTCATCTGCAGACATGAATAAAGACTGTTAACATTATACTCAGTGAATTTCAAGGAAATTTCTTGCAATGTGTAAAAGTAATCATGGACAAATGTGTTTGCAGATTGGGACTGTATTCTCACCCAAATACATAATGCAGTTTCCAGGTTGGAGCTATCTGATATTATGTCTATTTTTGTTTTAACACAATGAATACTCAGCAGCAGAGTAATACTGCTCACTGCCTTTTCCTTCTAATATTGTTCATGGCAGAAATCCAATTTATGCAGTGCAAATAATCATTAGTTCCAATAGGCCGAGGATCTTTCCTGGCAAGAGCATAACCAATGTCTTCTACTCCTACTTGTGTCATTCATGATATTTCAGTGATGTCAGTTAGCATATAAAATCCATTACCCGTAGAAGGATTGTGGGAGAGAGGAAAAAAAAAAGGAGAAAAGTAAACAAGGAATCTAATGCCTAGTGCTGCGAGGCACAGGGACTTAAAAGCAAATAGCAAAGCATGTGGAAATATCTGACAAGGAAGCTTAATACACTGAAGAAGCACTGAGAGCTTGCGGCCCTGGGGAAGAGCACTGAAATCAGCATCATTTAGTCCCTGCACATCATTGCTGTGGAGTTAACTGTCGTTAAACAGCACTTTTATGAGGAGCTTGCCACAGTCCCCAAGCCCTTTCCCAGATTACTTTTGATGTGTGAAGAAAGGACTTGAGTGGAGATCCCTTTCTCACCTGGAAGACCGTAGGGACTCAGTGCCAAGCGCAGCTCTTCAATTGTCTTTTGAAAAAGAGACTCCAGCAGGATGCTAAAGCAAGAGCGTGTTTTCATCACTGACTTCGCAAACAGGAGTGACTCATGTGCCATCTGTTTCGTCCCTCCATATGATCATATGCGCTCCCTGTTTGTGCTGGTTAATATATTTGCCATCTATTAAAGGGAGAGAAAACTTTGGAGCAGTCAAAACAAACATGCCTGAGAAAGGCTGAAGTTGCGAAAGGGGCTGGTTGGAAAGCTGCTGCCACTATCACTTTCCATTGAAACGTGCGGTTCCTGGGCAAGGACAAGCTCGATGACAACACACTGAAATCCTCTGAGAAGGGGTCAGGGATTTCTGCATGTCTGAGGCAGGTCTGTATTATGTAAGACAGTGACTGCATTAGCTCCAGAGTGTACTAAAAGTGTACTAAATGTACCACATCATGCTCAGGCTGGTAAACCCTGCTCCTCTGTGCCTGTTGTCACAGCTCAGTGATGTGCAGTGGTGGCTGTCCTGTTTTGGAGCCTCAGGGGGATTCTTCAGCCTGGGAGGGAGAAGACTGAGCAGGAGTTATGATATAACATGGATTTGCGGGTGATACAGAGGACATGAGCGGGGTCTGCTTGGAACTGCCCAGAAGAGACCCTTCCTCCAATGCAAAAACTGGGGGGGTGGGGACACACAACAAATTAAAAGTGGTAATTGGCAGGTTCAGAAAAGCCCAGGAGCTATTTCTCTACCCAACACCTAGCTGGGGCTTAAAAGGTGCTTGAATAAATGAATGAAAAAAAATTTCCATCAAGAGCACTGAAATACAATGACAGCACCTCTGGCTCATTCTAAAGTGTAAACTCTACATGATGTTGGCACTAACACTTGGACTCGGAATCACTAAGCCTTATAACAGACTGAAAAGACTAATGCCAGGATAAACTGGAAAACTGGATTTCCAAAGCACTGGATGGTGCTTTGGCCATTTATAGGCTGTCATTTTACCAGACTTTTTGCCTCTGTGGTCTTAGTGATCAGTTAAAGAGTCCACCAACAAGATGGTAGTAACCCCATCTGAGGAGAAGGGCTACACTGGGGAGAAGCCAATGTATGGCATGCTCCACCTGTTTCCCAAAATGTGTATAAAAACACTATGATGGTGACAGTGCCTACTAACAGGACATTAATGGATGGTATAATTGGAGAAAAATCCCTCCTAGGTTTTAAGATTTTATACACAAGTATATTGTGACAGAAGTGCAAGACATGCTGTATAAATGGGTGAAAACTGCATCTTGAAGGACCTGTAGTTTCAGGTCCTCCTCAGCAGGCAACCTGACTCCGTCACATACAACCCCCCAGAAAGAGCTCACAGGTCTGGTGACGTAGTATCAGCCTCCCAGCTCAAGCCTAGACATGAGCCAGGATGTGTCACAGTCTTGCTCCCACTGGTTTATGTTTCTCCTTAATCAGTGAAAATGTTACCTAGCTAAATGAGAAAGAGGAACAAACTGTACCTATCACCAGAAATTCTCCCTCGGAAACAGTTTCCAAACATATGCATTAGGTAATGAGTCTGTTTCCCTGACTATGTGTCACAGCACTCGGTGCTATTCTGGTTATATTCCGCAAGCTGGCATTGCTTTTTAATACGCTCGCTCCTGGTCTCCTCTGAATCAGTTGTTCTGCATATTCCCAGGCTGCTTTTGCGAGAAACCGCAGTTATGCCAGGCAGCTTCTGTCAGCCCCATGCCACGCTTCTTGATGGAGCGTGATTTTCAGCTCGTCTCCAGTTTTTCATTTTTACCTTTCCCATCTCTAGCTCTGTCTTTTTTTGCAGTGCGGTGTGAAACCCTTTGTAATGGGAAGAGGTGCAGAAGCCATTCCCGGGGCCCTCACTGAGGTTCCCTGCCAGCCACAACCACACAAAGGTGCAATCCAGTACAAGTATGAATGCCTTCAGAAAATATGTGCAAGGTGTTGTTCAGAAAGCTCAGCCTTTTGCTTATGAAACCTCTGAGAGCTTCTTGTGTATTACATCGGCTTTGTCAACAGTTTACCAGTCTTTCCCCCCCCCCTTCCACTCCCCCTGGAAACATTTGTCACAGTGGATTATTTTATTCAGTGCTGCTGTATGTAAAATGTAGAATGTTAATGCTTTATTTGGCTAAACACGTGTAATTTGGGAAGACAGGTGAAGTGATGGATTAATCATCAGGCTTTTAACTTTCAGTCTTGTTAGCTGCAGTTTTAAATGTTGTTTATTTGAAATTACAGTGTGGATATGATGTCTAAGTGGAAGCTCTTTACATATATAAATTAAAGCTGCTTTTGCTGTTGGTAATAAGCTAGAGGTTTGATTTAAAATCTGTCATTTTCTCTCATGGCTGGATGTTCAGATAGACTTATCACAAATAACCCAATGGTAAAGGTGCAGCTACCGCAGTGGCAATAACCTTTTCCTTCTGCTTTCTATGAACGTCTTGACTTACAGAACCTCACCTGCAGCTGGATATACATCTCACCTTTGGCATCTATTAAAATGTCTAACTCTGGCAGTTAGACATAAAATGCCTAACTCTGGCAGTGTTTGCAATAGAGGATTTGCACCATAGCTTTCTGTCAGCCACGGGTTCAAGCAAGGGCCCCGTCATCCTGAAGCCAGCCCAGCAGAAGCAATGCCTGGCCACTGTCAGCCTGAGGATGAGCTCGGGAAGCTCCTACCACCCTCTTGCCATTTTCTTGAACCTTCCAGCCCACTTGACATTCAAATATTTGACACATGAAGCTGCAGGTTCAGGTTGGGAGAGGAGAGCTATGTTCCTGACTTTGCCCTTCTCCATCACCTTTGCAAGCCTGATCTGCAGACCAGCACCTCCAGTTCCCCAAGAAAATGTTCTTCTGCTCTGCTGAGGGAGGTTTGCTAGTTCCTAGTCTGGAAAATCACAGACATCTGGATACACAGCTATGAGTCTTTGGCATTGAAATAAATTGAATCCAATTTTGCTGCTTTCATTGAGTAGGGAAATCGCCCTTTATACAGCTCACAGCTGTCCTAAGTCACCTTCCTCAGTATCTATTTATAGATTTTATGCTCAAGACATCTCAGCTTCAAAAGAGATTCTTCTTAGGAAAGAATATAGCATTGTCTGGGAAAATAGGGGTACTCCTGCTTTGAATTTGTGCTGTGGAAGAGAGAGAGGTGAGTATTAGTTTTGTCAGAATGGCCATTGAACCAAAAGAATGGAAAGATATTCGCCTGATGCTGAGCCAAAAAGGGTATTTTAAAGGATTCTTTTGTGAAACTCAAATGCTTTATTTAAACTAAAAGGAGATTTTTCAACTTTGTTTTGGGACTATTTAATCCTTTTAACCTTTTTTTGCTTCAGATTTTGTTTAGATAAATAGTGTCATTTCAGAGGAATTGTTTGTTTTGATGTCAGAACATGTAGATATTTCTGAAATGAAATGTTTATTAAGCAGCATCCAAACATGGTGTTTTGATGTAATATTCCCAGAACTTTTCAAGCTCTATTTCACAAGAAATTTTTTAGTTGCCAGGGATATATCCCAGGGCTATTTTGCCCAGTTGAGGCAGGGGCTGGTTTGGCTGGGTCAGGCAAAGACAATAAGCAGAAAACCCTTCCCAAAAGAGTTAGAGACAAAAGAGTGTTTTGAGAAGCAAATCCTTCTTCCTTGACCAGTGTTGGAGGGAAGCAGTTGATTAAATGGTCTTTAGTGAAGTAGAATGATGTTCTTCTATATCTTACTCTCGGGAACTTGTATTTCTTATCTTTCAGATCTGAGAAGAGGTACAAAAAACCCCCGTGTTGTTAATTGGTATAGCAATCTGGCACATACTTATTTGTTGCCAGAGATATGTGCTTTTCATTTAAGAGTTCTGACCTTTCAATTTCATTTGTGATTGCCCTGTTTAGAGGTGAAATCCATGACGTTTGTGTTCAAGCCTAGCCTGTTCACAACGCTGAAGATGCACCTTGCCTGCCAGAGTATAGCCATCCTTTGGAAATATAATGACCTTAAACAAGAAAAGAAAAAAAGAAAGGGTGAGGAAATTATGCTCAGCCTCACTGCTGCTTGGGGGCATGGCGCTGCAGCGGCCTCACCACCCCTTGTAGTGTATAGCTTGGCTTTGTGTGTCCACCTTAGTTTATGTCCACTTCAGCATGTCTTTAACAGGAGAAACTCTGGAAAACAACATTTCTGGCTATCAAACAGGAGGAGATAGAGACTTGCCAGCACTTGTCATCTGACAGTAAGTAAATAAACAGGTTGGCAACAACATTTAAGATTATCTCCTCTCTGCTTGGGACTGTGTTATATTTCAGCTGAGCTTATGACAGAAGAGAAAAGCTTGCATTTGTCTTTTATCTTCAACTTTCACATTGGTGGTTGTCTGTGATCCGAGAAACTGAGGTGCTTGTAGCTGGACCAGGCTGGAAGGTGTTGCGGTCTGACAAAGGACTTCTGGGGGAGTCACATCACTGTGAGGCCACACGCAGACGGTGCCTCAGCATAAGAGCATCACCTCTAAGGCAGCTCAGATGTGCTCTTTTCTGGAGTGTGAGGTTTGGCCCTGCCATCAATTGCCTTTCTTGGCGGAACTTCTTCTAAACTGCCTTTTATCTGCTTTTCTCTTCCTGAATCACTGTTGCAATTGTTCATAGTTGGCTGTGTTTAGTTCGTTTTTATAGAGCTTTCCTGCACTGAATAACCACCGTTTTGTATTCCTTATTGGAACACAGTAAGGAAAAGAATTGGGGAGAAAAGGAATCAGCTGTGAAATTATCTATTCATAGCATCAGTTTCCTGTATTTACCAACAAGTTTTTCACTTGCCTAGATAAAGGTATTTTATCCTACTCATTCTACTTTGTTTTGTTGCATCGAAACCTTGTTGTCCTTCCTTCCTTCCTTCCTTCCTTCCTTCCTTCCTTCCTTCCTTCCTTCCTTCCTTCCTTCCTTCCTTCAACTCTTCTATTTATTTCTATTAACATTCCTATTGTAATTTACTGCATTGGAAGAGGAACTGTTCAAGCTCAGTTTTGCCCTAGCTCAAGCCTCTGTACTTTTTGGACGACAGGATTTGCTGGGTAAGTAAGTGGATTAGTGTCTCTCTTTTTGACATCCAGGGCTGCATCAAATTGCTACTAACATCACAAGAGATAAAATCTTTGGCAGTTAAAACTACACATTTTTGGTGCTGCTGCCTTTTGCATAACACACATTTGGGAACTCTGGTTGTTATCTGGAGTCTGAGAATTTTATCGGATTTATTTTCAGATTTATAATAAAGAGATGGACTCCATTTAAGAAGCAAGTTTTTTGTCACCCAGCAATGGTCTGTTTGTCACTGTGCACAAGAGGATTTTAAATCTGTGCTTTAGAAGATAAGAATGAATAGAAATTCTGCTGATTGTGCTCCCTTTGGTTCCAGGATTGTGTCCAGACGTCTGAGCTGTAGAAACAGGGAGATAGAAGCAGATCGACCACTTTGTTTTATGAACCACTTCAATGTGCAGCATTTTGAGTAAAACTCTAGCTTCCTGCTACATTAGTCCTGTTCCACATCTGTTTCTCGGCCTCACTCACATGCTGCCCTTAGCTTTGCTATAGGAAATACGTAGCAGCAGTGTTGATCACAAACACTACCACAGACTCTTTTATTTAACCAAGAACAATTGCAAAATGAGACTGTGTCTGCCAGGCAAACACACGGTCCAGGTCAGAAGTAGGTTAATTAAAAGGAGATAAGCAAGGCAGGAAGTCCTGAAATAGATAATATTAGTTGGCATGATCTTGACTTTGAAAGTTACTTAACAGTTTTCCTTTTAAGACAGTTTATTTCTTTTCTAAATCTTGTTCTTTTGGGCAAGGAAGAGAGGAAATGTGATTAAATGAGATTAAGTGGCATTTCATTCATGTTTTTTCTCTTTGCAGCTGTATGCCTGCTACTTCTTGTCTTTAAGTCAGTGCTCTTGCAGTTGGTAGGAACACAACCAGAGCCTGAACAAATAACTGAATGCAGCCCATTGAAAAGTGCTCCACGTGAAATTTCAGAATTGTGGTGACACTGGATGCAGAAAACTCACAATTAACATGGGTGCAAGACTGTGTGTGCTAAAGCACAAGCCTGTGGATTTGCTTAATTGAAGTTCCTAGACTCAAGGCGATGGGGAGGGGAGAGGGAGGGAAGTCTGCAGCACCTTGCTGCATTTTGCCTGAGAAGGACAGGAGGCAGTACCGAACCTCTCCCAGGTCCTGCTACTCCTTTTTCATGGGCAGTATCTGTGCTTGCAAATCCATAGCCAAACAGTTACCTCTTGGCTTATGCAGACACCCATGTACAAGTGTCAGGTCTCGTTTACCCTATGAAACTTAAACTTGCTTGTTATGGTGGTAACAAGTCCTCTTTAGCTCTCTCGTTGCACAGAGAGAACATTTTTCTTTTTCTACAAGTAGGACATGCCTGCCCTTACTTCGGTGACCCACCTAACTGCTTGGAGGTGTGGATGGCCTATAGAGGTTATTACGGAAAGCCATTAACAAAAATAATTTCCAAAGTGTATTTTCAGCTTGTGAGAAGCAGCTGCCCGTGGTACAGGGGTGGGGATACAAACAGCAAAGCATGTGGTGCACCCTGCACCAGGGTGTCAGGACACTGAAGAACACCAATTCATAGTCTTATCAGACCTGACATAGTCCTGTCAGGATATAGCTATCCTGACTGGGATGTCAATACTCTCAGAATTGTATAGTCTTAGTTAGTTCCCTCGAGACAATGAAGAGATGCTGACCGCCAGATTGCCAAATCCAGCCTTCCTTGCATCATAGATATTTCAGACTTGAAGTTTAGATTGGAAAGCTATTACTACCTCAGCCACATACAAATGAAGAAAAGAATTTCTTTTCTCTAGAAATCCGATCCTCTATGAGATGAACTTCCCATGACTTTTTGGCAGCAAGAGGTACGTTTTTCGCTGACTTGTATTCTTCACATATTGACTATGCTTCCTATGAAATTACAAATGCATTTAACATGAAATTGGCCAGATTTCACTATCAATTTTCTCATTTTCGCCTTTGGAGAAGGATCTCACAATGCTTAGTGATTGGGCAATAGAATGACAGAAGAAATTCAATGTCAATAGATGCAAAGTGATGCATATGGGAAAAAAGTACCTTAGCTACATGCAGAATGACAGTTTCTAAATTAGCTTCTAATGTTCAGGAAAGAGATCTGAGAATCATTACTGATAAGCCCCTGTGAAAATCAGTTCATTGCTCAGCGGTGGTCAAAAAGATTATTACAAGTTATTAGGAAAAGAATAGAGAGCAAACACAAAAATAATAGTTATGCTACCACATAAATTCATGATGCATCTGCATCCTGGATATTATGCAGTGAACTCATCACTGCAGCTCAGAACAGAGAGCTGAAAGTGGCCCAGAAAAAGGAAGAAGCAGGCTCGGTGAATGGAGTCACTTTAGTGTGAGGAAAGCTGAAATATACTGGGTATTTTCAGTTTGGGGAAGAGATGAAGCCTGATAACATCATGAATGGTAATGGGTAGTTGACAATATAAGAATAAGGGCTGATGAAATAATCAGCTGGGCATTTAAAAAGGGAGCACTTCATCACCCAGCATGTGGTGAAGTTGTGCAACTCATGGCCACGGAATATTATGGAGACCAAAGTAATAAATGGGTTCAAAAGCTGATGGGGCAAATTTTCAGAGGCCGGGACCATCAGTTTCTGTTCAAAATGATGTTCAGGGTGAAACCCCCAGCTCAGAAGTCACTATGTCACTGATGACCAGAAGTTGGGAGGCAGGGGGGTGGGTCATTCAGTGTTTGAATTACTCCTCATGTGCTTCACTTGAGCATTTAAGCTCAACTGAACTTCTGACCACACTCAGGGTATTGAGCCAGGTGAATCTTTGCTTTTCCGTATGATGACAGTATGGTTGTTCTTCTGTTATGCTTTTCTGTCATTAAAATTTATGACTGAAGTATTTATTTGCTTTTATTTGTATGCTTTTCCACATCTTCCATCACTGTATCATGTGGGTGACCTAAATGTATCAGTGAATTTGTGCCTCACAGCTCTTCAAAATGGCAGAGAAACAGCCCAATCTCCGTTTGCAAGGGGATCCTCACCCTGGGAAGAGTCTGCTGCTCTGGGAAGGGCCCTGAGGTACGTACAGCCACCTTCCTCCTCCTCACACTCTCCATGGTGCCCTGAAGAAATGGCCTTGCCATACCAGCCCTGCCCCTGCCAGCCCTCCCAGAACTGGCTGCATCTGGGCTGCATCCAGACCTTATGACTAAGGCGCAGTAGAAGAGGAAAATAAAACCTCTCAGTGTGGCAAATCCCTCAAGTCCTTAGTCAACACTGAAGTGAAGCCTATGTGGTTTGGTCAAAGTCCAGCAGCACATCTGTGGAAGAGGGGGGGAGCTGGATCCAACCTTTTCCTTGCTTGGGTAGTAACCTGTAATTACAGTTGTCACTGCAAGACACCTAATATATTCTTCATTCTTCTTTTTTCTCTTGGTATAACTTTTTCTTGTATCTAGTGTGCTGTAATTCTGGGTTTTCCCCTTTATAGCAGTTAGTTTCTCGGCGTAGTCCCTGACCACAAATACTTTTGAGTGGAACATCTGGTTCTAATGTGCGCTCTAGAAATGTTACTTTCTGCAATACTCCACTTTTCTCCCAAACGATATTTTTCCTCTTGTGTTTGCCCAGAACATCTTGTAAGCTGATCAATATCTGAAGCAACAAAGGATCCATTTAAGAATAAAGACTTCAAAAGGCACATAAGTGATTTCCCAGAACTTGGGGTGGTTGCAGAGAGGTAGTTTGCAGCTCAGCCTTGCACACAGGAACACTGCGGGGCTGCCTTTCTCCTTTTTCTCCATACTGGATTTCCCTACTGCTCCTACCAGTTACCATAACTGCAGAGCCAATCTCAGCTTGTTTCCTTCCTGGTGATCCCACCTAGCTATCTTCTTGTTTTTTTCAGTTCTCCTTCACTTCTAGACAAGCCCACTCAAATGTTCAGACGAGGAGATATTGCTACGCAGTTCCTTCTGTTGTTTCTCACAGCCGTTACAGCTGCTTTTTCAGAATTACTAGCTTAGGAGCCGTCCTGCTTTTATGTGAGTAAACAAACCTTCACCTACTTACTGGGGGAGTACTGCTCTGCATAAAAGAGGCTGTGTACTTGGTAAAGTGGAGATACAGGATGGAGCAGGAACGTTTAATATACTTTCAGGCATGGGAAACATGAAAAGCCAGCTGAACTCCGGAGAAAACTGCAGTGCACTTTTGGTATGTTTGCAATACAGATGATGTAAATAATATATGACTCCTGGAAGGAGTGTAGGAATATATAAAGTTTTATGTAGGGGAGCACTGCACGCATATGGGAGATTCAGATGCATTTGCAAATCACAGGCTGGATGCCAAACAGTGCAATGGTGCCCACTGTAAAAGGCGCTCAGGGACTGAATTACTTAAGTAATTAAAGTTGATTGTGATTCACGTGCTGAAAGGATAAATTGTGCACTGCCACAATTCACTAAGTTATTTAACTTTGGAAAAACAAAGCTCCTCTGTGACAGGGGCGGAGGATTTATTATTCCATTACTTTATCTTTAGAAGGCAATCTGTAGGCAAATATGATCGTGGTTTTTACGAGTTTGCCTGAGTGGAGTTGCCTTACTGGCCAACCACTTCTTCATTACCATGAAGCACGGAGAAATAGAGCATGACTCAAACATGTGAAAAAAATGTAGCTTAACCATTTTAAATCCTTTAGGGCTCTTGCCATTAAGAGGTGAACAAATCTGTGCATGCTCTGAGGAGCCTGTTGTCCAGCCATGCCTGCGCTGGCAGCTGTGCTGCAGTTGTGCAAGGTGGGGTTTTCCTCGGTGAGGTGCTCCCACCCATCCTGGAGTGGGCATGGGAGAAGAACTGGATGGAGGACCCTGGGGTTTCTGCCTTCAGGAAGCTGAGGCTGAAACACTTCTCAGCTCCCACAAGCCTGCCTCATAGATATCTGTGTCCTGAACACCTACTGGTTTCCTTTCTGGAGCTGAAGACTTGCTTCTCTAATTGCTCTTAGAGGCACATCTGGGATCTGATTTATTTCCATTCAGCTGCCCTATCTCTTTGCACAGCCACTCTCCCAGACCTCTCGTCTTCTTCTTTAAAAAAAAGAAGGTGGAAGAGAAGGTCTCAGTTTATCCCTTGCCTCCCACTCCCAATTGACCCTTTTCATAGTGTTCCTCCCTCCTCTTGACTCAGACAACACGCCTAATGCCTTTTTCAGTGTTAGAATCTGCAGCTATTCTTTTTTCATCTGCTCATCCATCCATTTAATGCTTGCCATGACCGTGACTGTCTGCCATATGGGCCTGTCTCTTGATATTTTAATATGGCCTGAGTTTTGGGTCAGTAATAAGCAATAAGAACAACTATAAAAAAAATTATCACACTTGAAAACAGAAAGTTATTTTTTTATTCCTCTAAAACCACATTCCTAATATAGTTTCTTGGACACCTCAGAAAATGCTTACACTGAGATATTCTTCTGACTGTGTTGAAGTGATGCCAGCAGGACAGAGATTCCCTCTGTAATCATTTGCATGCTTTTGATGCTGTTTAGCACATTTAGAGGAAACACAATAAAGGAAAATGATTTGTGTTACTGGAGGTCAATAGAAATTTCAGCAATTTTACAAAACATGTCTGGAAAACTAGCTGGCTGGCACAGTTGCACCAGAGAGACCTTGGTCACCTTGCGTAGCAGCCAGCAGCCTCTTTGAAACCTCCCCAGAAATCTCTCTTAGCTTGAAGCCTGGTCTTTGGTGGTTGTCGCACAGGCGCTGCATCCAGCCTCTGGAGCAAAAATGCTGCTGAGCTGCACCATCACCTTCCCCTGCAGCCCTGGCGTGGCTGTGGGGAAGAGCTTTCATTGCAATAGAAGAAACCAGGGGAATTGGTTGAGAGAGCTCTCAGTGTTTTCTGAGAGCTCTTGTCGCATTTTGGTGTTTTCCAAGACTGTGTGACCTTCTCTTCGATATAAATAATCTGGCAGACAGGTGTGAAGCAGCCACTGATTTTGTCTGCTGCTTTCTCAGGTGATCACAGGGACCACAACCCTTGGTCACCCACTTAGTGCAGTGGTGTGGTGCTCATCAGACCTGGCCCCGGGGTCCCTGCAGAGCAGGAAAGCCCCACGAGGGGTGGGCTGCTGCCAGCACCTGACCAGGAAATGCTTCTTAGAAGTCAGAGGGATCACATTAGAAAATGAAGAAGTTTAATCACCGCCGTTTGTAAGAAATGCTGTGACAGAAAATTTTGTCCCCATTTATTAAAACTATTCTTTGATCCGAAAAGAAAAATCTCATTTTATAGGAATTGTGTTTTATGGAAAAGGTATTTTGAAGTCATTTAGACATAGCCTGCAAATTTTAATTATAGATGAACACTTACTTTAGCACTTTTTAGTCATATTTTACTCCTCTGAAAGCGTGGCAGGTCTGAGTCAGCAGGATGCACAGCTGACTCCAGCCCAGGGAGGAGGTTGGGCAGAGCAGACTCTGCAGCCTCCAGATGTTGTGCATTATTTTCTTTTCAGTGGCCTTTTGTAAACCTTTTGGAGACTGTGTGATATACAGATTAAGGCGTTTTTTTTTTTTTAGAAGGGAGAATCCAGATAACAAAAATGAGTAGGAAAAGTACGATTTCTGCTGGGCTGACTCTACAGCACCTGTCTTGGAGACTGGGTGATATACAGATTAAGGCGATTTTTTTTTTTTGAAGGGAGGATCTAGATAACAAAAATGAGTAGGAAAAATACAATTTCTGCTGGGCTGACTCTACAGCACCTGCTTTACTTAAAGAACTGAAAAATTATTGAAATAAGGCAGGTGTCAAGGTTTCATTGAGGAAAACATTTTAAGCTGTTTTCATAAGGAGGAATGGCTGTAAGAGTAAAGTTGGTTTATTTTGAGGGAAATGGTACAAATCAAAACAAACAAATAAAACACAAAAAAGAAAGAAGTGTGCTTTTGATATGAGCTTTGAACTATACTTTTTGACCAAAGTAGAAGGGTGCTTATAAGAAAGATGGGGACAGACTTTTTAATAGGGCCTGTTGTGATAGGACAGTAGGTAATAGCTTAAAACTAAAAGAGGGAGCTGTTTTCATAAGGAGGAATGGCTGTAAGAGTAAAGTTGGTTTATTTTGAGGGAAATGGTACAAATCAAAACAAACAAATAAAACACAAAAAAGGAAGAAGTGGGCTTTTGATATGAGCTTTGAACTATACTTTTTGAGCAAAGTATAAGGGTGCTTATAAGAAAGATGGGGACAGACATTTTAATAGGGCCTGTTGTGATAGGACAGTAGGTAATGGCTTAAAACGAAAAGAGGGGAGATTCAGAATAGGTATAAGGAAGAAATTTTTTATGATAAGGGTAAGCTTAAAACTAAAAGAGGGTAGATTCAGAATAGGTATAAGGAAGAAATTTTTTATGATAAGGGTAGTGATAAACTGAAAGACGTTGCCCAGAGAGGCCCTAGATGCCCCATCCCCAGAAACATTCAAGGTCAGGCTGGATGGGGCTCTGAGCAACCTGATCTAGTTGAAGATGCCGTTGCTCATTGCAGGAGCGGTGGACTAGATGCCCTTTAAAGGTCCCTTCCAACCTAAACTATTCTATGTTCTTAAAACACTAGATGTACATATATTTTTGACAAAAGTCTTGCTATTTTACCTGTCGTTATGATTTATGCTTCTTAGAAAACATAGAGCCACAGTTGGAAGAAAAGAGAAAAGCCATATGGCAGACTATTGCCAAACAAACAAACACATACAATATAGATGCCAAACAGCTTTTGTACAAACAAAAGGAACAGAACAACAACCTCACCCCCCTTTGGTGCCTCTACATGCTTTCATGAAAGAGCATCTACAAGGCCTTTCACCTCCCTTTAATCATTCTGAAGAGACTTGCTCTATTAAAACTTGTGCTCGAGGTATTTCCTAACACATTTAGGTTTGAATAAGATTGTAATTTACAAAGACAAATATGTCTAACTCTGTGAATTACTCTGGAACTGGTGTTAATTTTAAGCGCTATCACCGTATTTAACATATAGCTGAAATATTACGAGATGGAAAGCAGCTGTCATACCGCAGAAATGGCCTGTAGAAGGGGGCCCCAATAATTGGTACCAAACCCCATGTCTTGCTGATGCCGTGCCTGCTGTTACCTCAGCTCTCTGATGGCAGCTCTGGAGCAAGCCTTACTCAGCCAAGCACGACCTTGCTTGTTTTGGGTCTGCCAGGTGGTGGCTGTGGGGAGGCTCCTCAGGAACCTGAGATCACAGTAAATGTTACTTATTTAAGGAGATTACAGCCATATAATTTTAAAAAGCCCTAGAGCAACACCACGGTACCTTTTTGTAAGAGTAACTGAGGAAAGAAATAAAATTCTCTCTCTAGCTTTTTTATTAAAGAGGAAAAACACATTTTGTCTGTTGTGGAAGCATTTAATATAATGCTGAACTGCACACCGGGTACAACCGCATGCAGCCGGTGCAGGCATGTGCACAAACACACGCATGTGTGCGCACAGCCTCACAGACATGCACACACACACACACACACACACACAGGCTGCTGAACTGCACACCGGGTACAACCGCATGCAGCCGGTGCAGGCATGTGCACAAACACACGCATGTGTGCGCACAGCCTCACAGACATGCACACACACACACACACACACACACTGCCGGCCACTATGGGCACCACAGCACTGGAGCAGCATGCTGGAACAGGACTGGGAGCTCCACGGGGAAGCAGTGGCTGGATGAGGAGACTAGGCAAAGCCAGGATTGGGAAGAGTGGAACAAAAGCGGCGCTGAGAGCAGGGGCAACAGGAAAACCAAGGGTTTGGAGGAACAGTCTAGAAGGAAGGACTGGGCAGTTGCACAAGGCAATGGAGAAGTGTAAGGAGTCAGGGACTGATAGCAGACAGGAAGGTGTCTGGGGCTGCCTTTTGTCATTCCTATATTCCTCTGCTTCCATGTTTAGTGGGAGGTGTCCTGGCCTACTGGGAGGTGTCTCTGCCTATGGCAGGGGGTTGGAACTCGATGGTGTTTCAGGTCCCTTCCACCCAAACCATTCTATGATTCTGTGTTCCCCTGCTTCCACAGAAGGTCTGTCAATGCCTTAGCAAAGTGTTTGGTTTAGTCCTCTCCAAAACAGGTAAATGTGGAAGAAAACAACTGACTGTCCCTGCCAGCCACCCTCAGCTCCTGGAGGCAGAGATCTGGAGCAAGGCCTAGGCCATAGCTCTGAGTGCTCCACACTCAGCGTTTGCTGATCTATTACGTGTTTCTTGCTTCCCATCTTCCGTCTTCCCCACACAGATTCACACAAATATGCTTCAGCAGGATGCTCAGCCTGCACAAACAACTCTCCAAGTCTGGAGATGTGAGTCCCTGAACAGGGGAAATCAGCCCCCCGTCTGCCAGAGCACTCAGCCATAGCCGTGCCAGCAGGAAGGCCTGAGCTTGGCTATACCCATTTTTACTTCTGTCTGCATTGTGGACATCGACCACCAAAAAGAGACTGTGATATGTTATCTGTATGTTCATCCATGATAAAATGAGTAAGTTAATGAGAATTTACCATGGATGTGGTAGGTCTTATTCCACACAGGAGAACTTGTGTTAATTGATTGTGTTAATCACATCCTCCCCTATTCATCTTAATCCCTACATTTAATTTTATTTGGGTTGCGCGCAGCTCCCTTGAGAAGCTGTGCTTGATCTGAGCGCAGTCAGACTCAGTTAAGTTTCTTGACGTGCCAAGGGGAGTGGAAGAATGCACTGAGGATACGGCTCAATCCAAAGCAGAAAGGACAGGAGGGAGAAAAAAGAAAAGAAATCCAGATACAAAAAATAAAGTATTGTTCTCGGGCTTACCAGTACAAAAATACTAAATAGCTATGCCTGCCTGTTTTAGGAAGTAAAACAGATGAGAGTGAGGTCTTCCTCACTGAAGAACGTGAGGTAGCACTACCTGCTCCCATACTGCGGCATTTACTTCTCCCAGGGAGCAGGTGTCCTTGCCCATATAGCCTAACGAGGGCAGCCATGGCTCAGGGCTGCTTCTGGACCATGCATGGATGTTGCGTGGCAGAGCAGTGGTGGGCATGAACCTAAACCATACCAGGGGGTGTGCTAACGTGTAAACACTATGGGCATTCATGGGTGGTGTTTGAGCTCAGGCCATGGCCTTGTTTGGTTTGCTATTATCCATGTAGCTCGTGGGTCTCCAATCTGTAGGCAGTACACTTTTCTTCTTTAAAGTCCCCGTGCTTACAGGATGCAGCAAAGAGAGGCTGCTAAGTGGAAATTTCAGGTCTGTCTTTGAAATCCTTCACTACTGCAACTTCAATTCACATTCTTAATTGCTCTAATACAGCTTTTTGCGACAAAATTTGCCTTAGTCTCAATTTAGGGTTGAGGGACATTAGCCCCATAAAATCCTGGAGGAACAAAAAATACACCTAATCTTTTCCTTCATCATTTTTTGTAAGTGAGGTAATTAGCAGGGATTTAGAGTAGGTAATTTTACCCTTGACAATAAATCGGCAATCATTTGTGATGAGGCAAATAGACATTCAAGCTGGGCAGAGAACAGCTGAAATAGAACCTCAGGAGATTATAAAAGAAACCTGCTGATGTGGAGGTTTCTGACTTTCCGGTGTCAGCATTAAGCGACACTATTCAGGTTAAACAAACCTTTTTCTGTGCAGAATAAAGCTTTGCTTCCGAGTGCCTTTTTGTACCTGGTGAGCAAGACATGAGAATTTGTGTAGATAGATATAAAGCCATGTGGATGATCAGCGCTTTTGAATATTAACCACCCCCCAGGTACAGCTGATTGCAGCTAATTAATCAATTTACAGGATACTTATAAAAGCACAAAGCACAGGTTATAGACCAGGCACACATTGTTGTTGCATATAAAGAGGGGGGGAAAAAAGCAAGAGCCTGATGATTGGTTGTGACCTGGAAGCTTTGGTTGGTATCCACACAACTCTGGTGGGAATCTCCTTGCAAGACAAGGAGCCCCGTTTGATTTCTTGACACCAAAACCCACAAATGTCCCAGAGGTAAGGACATTGCACACCATCTTGAGCTCTCTGACGCCCTTGTTAGGCACAGGCTCCCTCTCTGCTACCCTCTGATGCAGAGGAGATGCTCCAGCCCAGCTGCCTGTGGGCTCACCAGCAGAGTAAGTTTCCTGCAGATGGCCTGCACTCTCATCTTACAGCAGAATTTCACTTTGGAAGTAACTGTGGAGCTCCACATCCTCTGTTCAGAGGTATACAAAGCTGAGAGCCAATGTATTGAACATACTTTGCAACAGACTTTAGAAACTCAACAGTTTTTAACTTTAGCGTGGTTCCCTTTATTGATGATGCATTTACTCTTGTACTCTCCAGGCAAGTCTATTAACACACTGATAACATTTAATCCTTGACCTATTCATAGGTAGATAAGCAGGCTGGTAGCAGGTCTAGTCTCCCTTGCACAGTAGCATAAATTATAGCACAATAAAAGACAATCCTAAGGATCTGAGCAGTTCATATAATCCCAGTGGAATTAATAAATATGCTTCAAGATATTCCTTGTGTTGCAGCAGATTAATTTGTTTTTATTAATGTATCACATCTTTGAATGTTGTAATCATGTCCTAGCTCCAGGAAAATGCTGTGAACCCTGCTCCAAAGCTCTTAAAATGTTATGTTAGCCACAAGTCTATTACTGAGATTAAAGAACTAACAGAGTAAGCGAGACAATAGGAGTCTGGGCAAGAGGAAGGTCACAGCTATGGACTGCCTGTTTTTCCAGGGGAATCATGGTTGCATCATGAGATTTAGGACCTTTTTTTCCTCCTGCTAACATTAGATTAGAAGACACTCACATGTTAGCATGCAATGTGTGAACTTCAAAGGGAAAGTGTTTTGGGTAAGGAAAGAGTGAAGCAGGTTTTACAAGAGAAGTGCCCATGAGCACCCTGGGCATGTTTTTTTGAAGTAGCTGTCTACATTGGTCCAGCTATTTTAGGCAACACTGGAGGACTTGCCAGCTTCTCCAGGCCATGAAGTGGCACTAGAGACACACAGCAGCATTCCTCAACCTGGCACCTTCCCCTCCCTTGCTCCTGAAGGTGCCTTGGGACAACAGTCCTTGCTCCCTTCCACCCCGAGGCCACGCTCGTGGTCAGCCTTTGCACTGGGGGAAAGCAGATGACAGTGTCTTTCACCCACAGCTGTTCAGGGTGTCTATGGTAGCGGTGCACCTTCTTGAGCTGGGCTGGACCTGTCTCCACTGCACGGTCTTCCTATGCAGGACTGTAGATGAGGAACTATACATCATCTAAAATACTTCATTTACAGGTTTCCTTATCGTCTTACATTTGTGTTATGAATTCTAGCTCAGTGCTGATCTCCAGTTCATGCCTATGTTGTGACAAGGGCCAGAGACAGTCAAGGCTCTTCATTTATGACTTTTATAAAAATTCAAATGACTGCTTTGCCAAAATGGTTTTGGAAATAACAGGATTGGCTTGGGAAGGGTGGGAAAGAGAAACTATTACTAAAAGTCTATTTGGCAAACTGAAAAGTGGATATTATGGGAAAGCCAGGCGAAAATAGTTATTAAAACAGATATATTTTTCTGGATTTTCTCACTGAGTTTTTGGTTTCTGAAAAGCAGTCTGTTCATGATATGAAAAAAATGCAAGAAGAGAAGGAAGTTCTGACTAATACTAGAGCTGAACATGCGTATGTCATCCTTCTGTAATAAAAAAACTTGTCTTCTTCAGTCCCTGCCTCCCTCCTTCCCTTCTCTCTCCCTGCTTTCATCCTGAGCACTGATACCATCATAGTTCTTGCAACTGTGCAAATTCTTGTCCAGCCACAGTTTCAAACTAGACTCAGCCAGACAATGACACAATAATGTTAAAACAACAGCCTTTGAATTTTGGCTGAGCTAATTAAAAGAAAATAGTTTAAAAAGTACTTTAAAAGCCTAGCCAGAAACACCACAGTGGTTTTATTTACTTTGTTCTTTTTTTAAAATGACTTTTACATTGAAACAGTTGCTAATTTAAAGATGGAAAATCACCAGCTATGTCAGTATAATTTGCATCAATTAGTCACCCAGAAGTTGGTGCAAGTCTATTTTGATCCTGCAAAAAAGCAATAGCCTAAAGGGCTCTCCAAAGGGGGACTAACACGCAGCCATAATACATTGCTAAAAATACCTCAGAGGTGAGCATATCTGCCTAGGCCATGGAGAACTCCTGCTCCCTGAGGAGAAAGCTAAAGAAGATATCTTAAAGAGTACATCTGGGTGGGGGTTTTTTTTGAAAGTGTTTAATTGATTATTTTAGTAGCAACCTAAGAAGCATTTAAATATGAAGATATTCTTGTCTAAGATATAAAAGGGAGAAGACAAAAAAAATATATGTAGTAATCAAGTATAAGCAAATATTACAATTACCATTTTTTTTTCTGCCTAGCATTTCCCCAGTTACAGCTGAAGACATTCTGATAAAGACACAGTAGTTTCAAAGCATTTCAAAAGCATATTTCAGGACTGTGAGAGGTAATAGAGTTGGCTCTAGGTTTTTGCCATCCTGGCAGTCTTGTTTCTAGAGATTGCCTGACCAAATGCCATGGGAGGGTCAGTCCTGCAAACGCTTGCCTCCTCCTTGTGCCCATTTGGCCCAAGGAAGGATTGATGATTTAGGCTGTTTCTATGCATTGCTTTACAAAATACCCCAACAGCCAGCAAACAGACAGCAGCGATGGGACTGAGGGTAGATGGGTTCATTCCCTGTTATTTGAGCTCTTTAGTGTTCGTGTGTTTCTCACATATATCGTACAGTCAAGTTTACCCATTTTTTACTTACAGCCCTATCATGGGCAAAGGTGTGCTTACTTTTACAGTTTGTTGACTTTTTCTGAACTGATGAATTCACAGTTATAGATTGGTATTTGCAAGAGCAGCAGTGCAAACCAGAGATGCCATTCTTGGAATGTGACTAGTCACCAGCTGTTCCCAAGATTTAGCAGGCTATTACATGGCAGTATTACATCATGATGATGTAATTTCAAACTCTTTCCTTGTCCGTGTGGATGCAGATATGGTGATTGTGTGAGTGTCACTACTGCCTGTGACAAAACCATCGGGCCCTAGAGGGGTCAGGACGTGCTACTTTGTCAGAAATTCTTCTCTTCTTCCAAGGTGAGGACATGCTTGTAACTCTTGGGAGGAAAAAAAAGCAGCATGTTTCTCCTCATTCATCGGGGATGTTTTGCCCTTCTCTTTGTGATTTGCCATGTGGAGAACTAGCAGTTTTTTGGTACAGATATAATTGCAATTTCTGTTTTGTTTGCTATTACCTGGAAATCAATCCAGAGACTCCAAAGGGCAGGAAGGCCTATATAGCAGCTCTCTGGAGTCTCAGTGGCTACAGTGTGTCTGTCTATATGGAAAATATTTTTTAAAACATGCTTGCTATGAGGACTAAATGGCAACATGGGCTGTCTGCCAATAACCTCAAATCTGTAGTGAGAAGTAATTCAGTCTGCTTGCAAGCTGAGCTCTAGCCTTCCGCTCTTGTATAGACTGTCAATTTCTCTGTGATTTACCAAGAGTAGGTACAAAGCATATTTTATTAAGGCAACATCTTCCACTCCAATCATGGTTCTTAAAGTAAAATGCCAACATTTTACTCACTGGCTCACCAGCACTTTTCAGGCCTACTTTTAAACTTGATATACTGTGGTGAGTACAGGTCTTCATCACCGGTGGTAGCTTTCAGCATAAGTCATTGCTAGATTTAGCTGCTGCTCTCCATATATCATCAAGTAGCTTGAAGTGAATTCATTACCAGAAGGCTGGTGTATGTCCTTGCTGCATTTTTCCAGCTTATCTAAATTGTTGAAATAGACAAGAAACAAGCACTTAAAAGTGGAAGTCCAAAAGTATCAAGCTGAGTTTCAGCTGGCTGGTAAGTGAAGATGAAAGTGACATTTACCATTCGCTTCTTATCAAATCCTGTAACAGAGATGACAGAACATCTCCTCGAGAAAGCCCCTGCTGTTCTCACCAAAAGCGAACATGAAGCTGCTGAAGTCGGACATGGGAGACAATGTTTTATGACCTATTGCAACAGCTGTCACGTGTGAGTTTGCACACCTGCGGTCTGAAAGTCATTTGAGTCTTGCTCCTAACTGCATTTGGACCAGGCCCTGGACGGCTGCAGTCCTGGTGTGGCTTTCAAACCCTGCTGAATGGTGATGAGACATCACCTAACAGAGGGTTGCTGCTGAGAGGAGTAGCCGTGCTCCCCTTCCCCCCGTCCAAAGAGCAAGACCACTGGCTCTGGCTGCTTCTTTTCAACTCCATGATGGGCTGGTTCAGGGAGTTCAGCAAGCAAAACATACACTGAAGAGCTGTTTGGCCTGAGCTGGTTATATCAATGCTGGCTACAGGGAAAGGGGTGGGGAAGTGTTGCTGGGGAGAGGGAGGGTAGACATACTCTTTTTGGCAGCAGAGACATGTTTCATCACAGTGGATTTAGGATTAAATGTCACCCTGCTGGAGTACAGGGAGCACCTCAGCCACAGTGAGCGCATGGGCTGCTCGCAGGGAAAATGCCTGACCTGGTCATTACTGTCTGTGTTCATGTTCAGGAAAGTCTGGAGTTCACTGGCCACATAAATGGTGATACCAGACTGTGTTTGACCTATGCCCAGGGGATAGACACATTCCTAAAGATAGACCGTAAGAGATAAGTCCCACAGGTTGCATGATAAAAATGCATCTCTTGATAAAAGACTGAGTTTATCAGCTGCATGTGACACTCCATGTCTACACCTAAACTGCCTGCAAAGAGAAAAGGTGTCTGTAGGAACGGGAGCAGCTATGGAAAGCTATGAATGTGTTCAAGTTCAATGTGAGCTGCTCAGGCTTTCCAGGCTCTTGAGGCTCTGACTGTGGCTCTTGGAGCTGAGACAGGCCCTGACAGCACTTCAGCTGGATGAAATAAAGAGAGCAGCAGCTGGAGCCAAGCCAGGATGCAGTTAGCTGAGAGAGACCAAGAGCTTCCTTTTCATTTTTATAAATTTGTTCCAAGACTGTTTTATTAAGCTTATTATTTTTTTGCAGAACGCTGGTCTAGTTTTCAGAAAGGGTTTCAGGCTGACTGGCAAACTATTCCACCTGTGAGGAAACTTTGATCTGAAATGTCTGCCTGCTCCTGTGGAGCCCAGCATAAGGCTGGGGTGCTGAGGAGATGGCACAGGGACTAGGTTCTCCCTTGAAGACAAGCTGTAGCCAGCATATGCTAGGAATCGATGGGGCATCAGGTGGGTTTACACAGGATCTCCTCAGATATGTAACAGCCAGACACAAGGAAGGACATGTAGTAAAAGCCAGGCAGATTTAGAGTGAGGGTACTATAACTCTGCAGTGCTGCCATGGTCAAGTTCCCTGAAATTTAAATAAAGGAAGCCTTCCTAGAAAACCAGTTGGGAAACTAGCCTTTTTTCTGTGCTTTTATCACTGCTCTGTGCTGCAGAAGCATCTCCCTGGCAGGTGAGGGGCACCTGAACGTTGGGAATCCCCAGGAAATTTGGTGCCTTCCATTGGCACAGACAGGCAGAACCCAGAGAGCTGGAGTACACCTGACAGCCAGACCGAGGGAGAAAAGAGGAGGATCCTGGTGGAATAACAGCAGCTGTTCCTGCAGTGTGCCACACAGAAAATAAAGTTGCTGTGATTAGAAAATTAGAGGCCAGAGTGAGGATGCTAAATAATCATGATCTCAAAAAGCTACAGGCTGAAAAGGAAGAGTTTGAAGAAAAATATCAGAGAATTAAGTGGAGGGATATATGGAGGAGGAGTAACAAGACATTCCTGCATGCTGAAACTCAGCATGCAAGTGAAGCCTTGATTTTAGGCATAGAGCAAGGGAAAAATATAACTGTAGGGAAGGAGTTGTAGGTACACACCGAAAACACAAACCAGCCATGTGTCTTCCCCCTGAGGTTGGGAGAAATACCAGGCAGCATGGGACCACGGTGCTGTTGATGGGAGCATGGATCTCTCAATATCCATCGTAATCAAGGTTTTGGAGACTGATCCTGCAAGCTGCCCAATGCTCCCACTGATACCAGCCATGGGAGCAGAGAGAAATGGGATACCAGACATCACAGCCATGGGAGCAGAGAGAAATGCCCAGCAGGTCCACAGGATCAGGACCAATAAAAGCAGAGATGAGGATTTCTGGGATACTCACTGTGGGGCAGAGCATATACAGCTTGGTTAACAGGAGGGTATTTAAATTTGGATTGAGATGATGGGCTTAGGATCTGGAGTGTGTAAGAGCGAGGGGAACTAAGTAAATTGTATTGATGCAACTTGAATCAATTTGTATTTGATTTGGTCAACAAGCCCCAAAGCCCATATGGATATTTGTGTTTTGGAGAGATAATGGATTATTCCAGGTTAGGTCAAATGAGAAAGGAATTGACTCCAGCCAAGATCAGACAGGTGCTCAGGCACAGGTTTGACTTGTTTGTGAAGCTGCTGCCTCTTTGTGCTTAAAGGACTAAGTGTGGGCAGCTGAGCTAATTCCTGCATCTCAGCTGATGGACTGTAACCTCTAGCTGAGGACAAACCTTTTAAACAGGTGTACAAGCTGTTTGCCTCGAGATAAATCAGTGTGAGCCACTCTTACACAAATTCAAACTTCTTGGAAAGAAATTTCAAAAAATCTTATATTTTGCTGTTGCCTTATTGCATCAGCTTAAAATTCATCTTTCAATCAAATTGGTGGAAATACATCTGTAGTCTGATCTTTAAGCAATATGGTTCACAAAGATTAACCTGGCCTCAGACTGATGTTAAACGAACAGGAGAGGAAAAAGCTTTATCCTAGACAGTAATCTTGAGGGTCACTCTGATCTTCTCCCAGTTTAACCTAATACAGTGTCACTGATATCAAAGCAGATGGTCTTCCTTTACATTGAAATAAATTTGATCAGTGGTTAGGCTGTTAATTTGGTATTATTCAACCAGAGGTAAGGTTTTTAGAACATTACCAGTTTATTAATAGTTGAAAAATGAAACTTTACATTAGTGTCAGGGAAGTGGGGGAGAAGCAGAATGAAGAATGGAAAAAGATGATAATATTTGCCCAGGGCAGACAATTAAAGAGCAATCTACTTTAACAGTGTCACCTATATATAATTTCTCTTGTCTACCATTGCCACAGTTTTACATACCTTGGGGGCAGAGTTGGCATTCTTAGCAGAGCTTCTAAATGGTTTCTTGTTTCTATAAGGGGCTCTTATTAATATATATGTATTTTTTCTTTTTCTGGAAAACAACAAGTAAAGCCAACTCCAGACTCTGCAGAACAACATAATGAGGTTACTTCTGTTGTTGGCAGCAGGGAGTTGGGTGTTGTTGCACAGCTACTGCCTTTCTGCTCTTAGGCTGCAGAGTGGGTACATTGCTTTGGCAAGATGATAACTCTTACTTTGATTTTTCATACATGTTAATGTATTACATGGGTTTTCTTAAAGATATTAAAGATACTATCAGCTTCTCTTTCCTGGTTATTTATGCAGCAAACTGTCCTGCATCTGAGAGAAAAAGAACCTTTAATTTTCAGGAATTTGTATTCTTTAAGTTAACGTCTGTCAAAAATGTTCTCTTGTGTTTAAAAAGCCTAAGCTCCTCACAGTAGTTTATACAAACACTTTCTATAAAAATGTGTCTGAAATTATATATAGTGCTTGGAATAAACTGTGTGCAACTTCTTCTGCTCTCAGTGCTAGTCACTGCTTTCTGAAATTGAAATGTGGTTGGTACTATTCTGCCAGTCTGCTAAACCTGGTAGCGTGGCAAGGTCCCCCCCACATTATTAATGTTATGCTACAGCACCAGTGACATTGCATGCATTTTAGGTGGTGGCTGTTTCTTGTGCCATCAGCCAGGAAGCCAGGTTTGTGTCCTTCATTCCAGTGTTGCCTGAGGATGCCAGTTCTTGGTGGGGTTTGCTCTTCTTGGGGGCTGATTGCAAAGTTCCCATTGACCTCCATGAGAAGCTGAAGTGTTTTTGCAAGAAGCCTCCAGTTAAGAGCAGTTGTTCAGAGGAAGTAGGAAACCCTTTGCTGCTACAGGACAACACAGGGATAAGTATGGAAGGACGACGTTTATCTGAGGACAGCATTTCAAGAAGGTCATGGGTCTATCACGTTTGCATGTTTTAAAAGTTTTCTAGGTTGGTTTGGCCTTTATTTCTGTTAACACCGAGATTACAGAATCTGTTATGGAAAATATTTAAAATAGTAATCCATGTAATTGAGAAAAAAAATTTAGATGCAACAGTTTAATTAAGGACTGAGTTTCTCTAAGGGTGTGCTCACTTCATGCACTTAGTGTTTTATAGCTGCAACCTGTGACAGAGGCCTGTTTATCAAAGGCACTGAGGATCTAAGGCTGGATTTAGGAGAGAGTTTCAGGTATGCTGTACCCATGAAGCAGCATCACCAATGCCTCACTTAAAACATTCAGAGGGAAAAACGTCATGAGCATTTTAAAGAAATGTGGCCTGAAAGCAGTTGGATTTCATTCTGAACCTTTGTTTTGCATTTCGTAACCAGTGAACAGTAACAAGCTTTTCGCTCCTGCTGGTAGCTGTGAATAGGATAAATGATGTCCCAAAGATGCATGTTGACAGATCCCTATTTTTATCTTCTGCTTCTTTTGACTGCCTGCCTTGAAATTTTACAAGAGTGTCCATTGCCTTGGTATCTAAAAACTTTATTCTTTTAACCATCCTCTTTGACCTCTGGTATTAGCTTTTGGGTTGGAGTTACGTCTGTGGGTAAATATAAGGTTAGTTTACACAAGGAGTATAAATGAGCCCATTCCTCCTTTTTCCAAGGCTTAGACAGAGGTGTCAGCTATATGGGATGAACCAATCGGGCAATTCTTAATGTTGGTTTGATTATTTCTTGCTTTTTTTTTTTTTTTTTTGATAGAAAAGCTAACCTAGCTAAACCACAGTTTGGTCACTGAAGGATGACAGAGACCCAAACCATCATAATATGCAAACATGCATTACAACAACAGCAAAAGACCACAATAATTGTTATTGCTATCATTATCACACAAAGTTGAGCACTCTGCAACAAAACGTACGCTCTTTACAGGGCATTCTGTATGAATTCCTCACTACACTTTCCTTTTTCCATGTATGCCAGTAGAAACTCAATGGTTTCAATTAACAGCCACTTGATTTGGGAGGGCAAAGCCTTGAAAACCTCCCTCCCATTTCGCCGTATTCATTGGGACCAGGTTTCACTCTGTTCCAAACAACAGAGCACAATGGAACATTTGTAAATGCACTCTATCTTTCGTAAATAAATCTGACAGCATTAGAGATAAATCCACAGTCCCTTGAGGGCGAGATCAGTGCACAGTTGCATGCTTGTACGAGAGTACACCTACCATTAGTCTGAAAAATCGGAACCTACTGACATAATGGGTAGTTGTGATCAAGGCGGAATAAAGCTTTCTACCCAGTTCCTAAATTTTTCTGTCACTGTTAATCATCTCTGTTTGTTTTTTTTTTTTTTTTTGCTGCACAAAATTTAATTATGTAGCAATTATTTGTCTTACAGGAAACTACTTTTAAGACTATCTTTAATACTACTCCTAGATCAGTATCTAAATGTATGAAACTTAGACCTGAACTGCGAGGCTAAACATTTATAATGTAAGCTATATAAGAAATTTTGAGTTAATAACAATAATAACACTTCTCTTTTCACTTCATTGTTACACATGTATCCTTCTCTGGCATGCATTAAAGATCAGGCTAAATGTTCAAAAATGAAAATGCAAAGCTAAAATGCTGTTATTACCCTACCTTTCAGTGCCAATATATTTTCAAACAAGCTTTATTGTTTTGGCAATGGAAAACAGTCTTCCTGTTCTGAAGTCTGCCTTAAGGCCTTAAATTCAGCCCAGGCTGATGTGACCAAAAGTCACCACTTTCCTTTGTGATTAGGTACAAAATTTAGAGCTGTAGAGGTCAGCTGTTTGGCTGTCTGTTGTAATTGTCATCTGTGTTGTAAGTCTTAACAACAACTCTGTCGATCTCCATAACATATATCAGATTTTTAAACACTGCTTTTATGATATCTGGTTGCCTCATCTGGGATTAGGCAGAAGCATTATTCACTTCTAACTCCTGAAGAGTTGCAGGTCAAGGAGCTGATTGGATACTGTATTTCCAAAGAGGTCACCACCGGAGGTAAAGCAGAGCCCACATCTGCAGGGGCAGACAAACGGACAGACGATGGTAAACACTTTGGGCAAGGCAAACGTATTGTGGATCACCTGAAATAGTAGAACAAGCAGCCAAAATGTTGTAGCAAGACTTCGAATGTAGTTTCTTAAGAGGACTAGGGGGAGAACTAGTCAGGCTCATTTTACTTATTTTTTTTCATTTTAATGGAGTATGGGAGAAAGTTTCCCATTGCACTAGAAAAGAGAAGGGCCTTTGAGGAGTTATTCTGCTTTCTGTTTTCAGTATTATTGATCCTAAGCAAGTGTTGAAAATCAATATGTTGACAGAATGAGTAGGAGCAGATTTTGAACTTGACTATTGAGAACTTTTCCCTTGAATGCTTCCATTACAGAAAAAAGAAAATGATCAAGTGGTATAAAAGTTTTAAAAATCTGATGGATATGCAAGCTAGAAGATGAATTGTATAAAAAAAAATCTTTTCAAGCTTTGTAGATCAGGGATAGATCAGGGATTTCTCTTTGACAAAAGAATAAATAATTTTATTTTATATTTTCTTCAAGTTTTTTCAGTATGAGACTGAGAAAAAATATGCATAGAAAAACTAGAATATTAGAAAAGTGGTACTTGAGGTGTTTAATTAGCTTTCATCCTAGAGTGCTTGTTTTTATGTATGGAAGATCTGAACTGAATTTCTTGTATTAAAATACTACCGGTATTGAAAAATGCAACCCGCTGAGTAAAAAGACCCTTCTGACACGTACAGAACTTCTAAAGATCCTTTTGCATGTAGCTTGGGCATATTTAGACCTCTCCTTTGAACATATTGAACAAATAGGTAACTTTGTCAATGATGGGAGGTGTTAATGCTTTAAATGAATCATGTGGAGCTACCACAACTACTTCTCAGCCAGGTGTGTGGGCGGTTGTCTCTCTGAAGCCAGTATTCACCAAGCATTTCCTGCCCTCTCTGTGTCACAACACATTTTCCTTGTGGAAAAAATGAAAAATCCATTCACGGAAAGAAGGTGATCCTTTCCCAAAGTTTTTCAGATCTTTTTGACACATTTGAGAGCTGGAGAAGAACCACATCATTTTACTGGGCTGATGGGCTGGGATATAACTGCTGCTAGTTGGAAACAACTGTCTTACTTTTCAGGTATCCAAGCATCATCAACTTAAAAATACAACATGTTGCACTTGCTTTGACTGAACATCCATGTATGTTGTCCAGAAGAGCTGGCGCCCAAAGCCACAAGGCAGAACAACCTTGTCTCAGGTTTTCCCCAGCAGGATGTCACAGCTCAGTCACAAAATCTTGGGTAAATAAATAAATAAATAAATAAATTCAGCAAAAAAAAAATCTCCACTTTGAGTTTCTAATCCAAAATCAGTACTCAAAGCACTGCAGGAACAAGTTCTTGCCCTGACTCTGTTTCTCTTCCCCTGCACCCTCTGGCATTGGTTCCTGGCTTGTGTTAACCTCTGTATAGCTGAGTTGTTGACAGCTCCTGTTTTCTAAAGACAGCTCAGAGACTCCGAAACTTTCTACTGTCTTAATTTGGTATTTTAAGGGCTAGCCCCAGCTTCTGTATGATGTCTGGCTGGGGAAGATGTTAGCATTTCCTCTCGTTTCCCCTGGAGTAGATAAAATTCTTGTTCTGTCAGGGACAAAAAAAGGTCTAGCAATTTCACCGCCTGCCTTCTGCCGGCTCGCCTGCAGGGATGCTTTAATGGTTCATCTGGCAGCTATAGTATACCCTTCTTTACAGTACATGCCCCCACCCAGTGAAAAAGCTGCTGCTCAGCCCTGTGTGGATGCATTGAGTCTTTGAAAGAAATGAAATTTTGCTTTTTTTCAGCTTGCTGAGGGTTTGCCAGCAAAAAAAAAACCTGGTGAGGTTTCTGCCCATTCGAGTATGAGGTCTGGTTTCTCTTAGCAGAAATGGTTGAAACTATCTAGCTGCTTTTAACAGGGAGAAGGGGAGGGACCAGGGCTTCTTTGGCTATTAGAACTGAAGTTTGATTTTTCCTAATGGTGTCATAAGCATATAGCTTCTCTTCTGGTGACTGGGGTATTCTCCACCCCAGGCTTGCAAAACAAAATACATTTGTGACTAGGACAGGGCAGCTAAGTAGTGTTGGTTCTTCTTCTGAGAGCACACCCCATGTAGGCTTTACCTTCCCTTCAAAATGTGGATACGCTGTGGGGGAGAAGGGGGTGTGGGCTGCAGCTGAAGCTCACACTGCTTCCTTATTGTTCCTGTGATGGTGTTAAGAAAAGGCTCAGCTGGTAGTTTGCTAAGCTCGGAGGCAGAAGCAATGGACTAAGTGTTTCTGCATTTAATAAAGAGCAGAAGTCAATTACAGCACCACCCAGGAGAGAGGGTAATTGGGGCAGGAGATTCAGTGGCAGGTCTTTGCCAATTCTCCCCTTTGTTCAGCACAGTTATATATTCAGTTGAATATATATAGTTGAATATATATAGTTATATATTCAATATCCTGAATGTAGGCCATGCTGTGGAAGAAATCTACCTTGAGCTTGAGGTTTAAAAGCAAAGTCACATTTGAATAATTCAAATACAAAAGACCTCCTAATTTTTATTGGGAATGTATTTTTGTTTCTTTCCATGGTTGTATAATACGCATGAATGTGAGGGAGATCTTTGTTCTCTCTGTCGAGGGTGCTGTACATCTGTGCAATTCAGAACTACCTTGGCTCCTTGTACTGACATTAAGAAAACCAAGCTTTGTCTACAGACTATGAGGAGTGCTGTCTGCCAAGAACAATGAGAGCTAAGTCACGAGGGCAAAAAAGTAAAGTTTTAAGGTGGGCTTTTGGTTTGCCTGACTGAATTAGTTATAACTCTTGCTGGCAAAGAAACCAGAGCCACACAGTAGATATCCCAGGCTTATAACATTCAATACTGCAAAGTGACGAAGCCAGTCATGAAGCTGGGAGCTAGGAGCACTCGGGTCTTTTAGCTCTGCTCCTTACAGGAGGTCACTGATTTCTTCACTTCGTTAAAATCTATTATGTCACTATGTATCTCCTTTGGAAATATTAGAACTATGATTATTATTCCTGTGTCAGGTGCTGCAGAAACCTAGAAGAAAAAGATGCCCACTTTCCTGGGAAATTCTCAGTATCGGAATGAGAGGCAGCTGTCAGAGGCAGTCAGGAGATAAAGCAACACAAAGAAAGAGTGAAAGACTGTTTATCAGCACGAGAAATAGTGGTCTCGGCATACTAGGAATTTTTGAACCATTGGCTTTCATTGCTGGTGATGAAAAAGATCATTTTCCACTGCTAAGTTACAAAACCCCATTGACTTCGGAAGGAGATAACTTGTGCCCTTAAGCACAAATGCACAGAGATGACCTGGTGCAATACCACTACGGAGGGCTCCTTAAAGCCTACTTAGATTGCAACTTGCTTTCATTACTGCTAATTTATTTATGTGATGATAACTGACAGTTTCAGAAGTCTCAGACACAGTCACACATTACCATCACTGGTATGAAGACTTCCTATTGACATTAGGCTAATAAAAAAAAACAATTGAGAGCACGTTTACACTTACTGGCTACTGCTGGAAGTGCTGAATGTTTTATCAAGCCAAAAGACGGTTGGTCTTTGTAACAGGAATCCAAGGATCTACTAACCTGTGCCCCCACTAGTTGCTTGCAGGAGACAACGTTGTTGTGTGTACTCCAGGCATAAGCCCAAAGTGTGATTTATTTCTGCAGTAATCCACATTGTCCATTTGTAGCCAAGCTAATTCTTATACCTGCAAGAGCTACTTGGGGCAGCTGGAAAATGCCAGGCATGTGCATTATGGGGCATTGTCTGAGCAGATATTCAGGTGCCAGCCAAAGGACTTATTTTGGGTGCTGGGTTGAGTTTCATATCAATTAACTGTGTCACACTGTAGACATTGACCCCAGCCCCAATCTCCTCTGGTTCACTATATGGCAATCTAGAGAAACAGGCAGTTCTTGGGTACAATATCTCTCAACTGTTTTAGAAGTCACCTCCGAACAAAAGAAAGCTGTTATTTATCTCTGTGGATTATGAAGGAACCTCAACAACAAACTCCAGTGTGGATATCAACAACATAGACATACATATTTGGTTTGATGATTTCCACATTAGGTCTTTCCTGCATGCTCAGAAGAACCTCACTGAGCAGCCTGACCCTGAGTACCTGAGCCCAGTGATGGGCTCTCTCACTTGAGACAAGTCTCAAGAGGAGACTCGTCCTCAAGGGACATTGACTATCCAGCATCTTAGGATGGTGCAGGACAAGAAGCCACCTGACTTTCCTGTGATGCCTTTTGGCATGGACAAAATGTACTTAGAGTTTTCCTCATGAGCTGCAATTGACTGAGCTTGAAAAGACAATTGCTGGGGGAAGTTTACTTCTACTAATGGAAGAAATTTTGTCACATCCAAAGGATACTATTTGGATGCCCGCCTGGATCCCAGCCAGGACTACTTTCCCCTTTAGACAGTGTCAATGCTGCATGAAGGGGCATCACCTGAGGCAGGAGAGGAACCATCTCCTCCACCCTCCTGGCAGGGTGGGGCCATTTTGTTTTGTCCTGCTCTGGCCGGTGAGCAGAGATGTGCCCGAGGAGGAGGCCCATGTCTGTGAGTCTGCAGCCACAGAGAAGCAGAAGGGAGAAGTGAATGCCATGGGCGGCCCCATGCTCTCCCCAAACACAGTGTCCATGAGCACACAGCAGACCCTGAGGAGGATATCTACATCCCCCAGGGGCAGGGAATTGCCCTTGAGCAAGGTGGTGTGCAAGCATATAGCACGTAGAGGGAAAACAGTAGTTTAAATATTTCCTTAATGGGGACCTTCAACGAGACCAGGGTGGAAGGAAACTGCAGGTTTGCCCTTTCCCCTTGTTATGGTGTTGTTATGTCACAAAATAACCCCAAATGTGCGCTCCCCATAACAAGGCCTCATAGGCCAGCTGGCTTCCTTGCCCCTGTCAACAGCAGTCCTGATTCCCAACAAAGCCCTGGGCAAAGGTGCAGCAACACAACTGGCTGCTTCTTCGCTGGGAGCATAGAGATGCTTAGGGGTGATGAGAAGAAAAGAAGCTGGATCAGGAATACAGAAATCTGGACAGTCCTTAGCAAAAATGATGGAGAGGGGCACAGGGAGGCTGTGCACATCACCTGTGCCCTCCTTCCCTGCAGCTCTGTCAGGAGGCTTGGCTGGTTTGTCTGCTGCTCTGCTGCTCATTGCTGAAAGGTGGGATCCTCCTCCAACGAGCAATCAGTCAATGGTAAATGATAAGGGAAGGCCGCTGAGGCTTCACTAACTGCGTTCATTACAAACGTTGTCATTGTAAAGATTTGCTATAATTCAGTTAGCTGCCCTAAAACCCTTGGCAAGCCACATTATTGAAATGATTATTGTTATAAGATTGTTGTAAATTGGAGTCAATCATCCAGACGTGAAATTGTCTTTTTTATATCTGTGTGGTAGGCAACAGTCTTCCTCCTTTCCTTTCTTTAAATTAAAATCTCCTGGTTATTGTACTTAGAGTACTGTATTGGACAATGGGATCCCTCCCCCCCCCAAGAAGAGTTAAAACTTCTCATCTCTTCAGCAGAGGAGCACTGAGTCCTAATCTGGGAGCTCACACTGCTACTGCCAGCAGGTTTTTTGGTGCTGTAGAAAAACAGCTGTCCAGGATTTCAGAGGTACAGCTGACTCCACTTTGCAGTCCAGCTAGATTGGACCAGAGCTTCTCCACCTGTGCCCTGTGGGAATGGCTGCAAAGCAAGCAAACTGGCCAAGGAGGAGCATACGTGGACATTTCCACACACATGCCAAATGAACACATCACAGAAAAGGAATTCATAAACATTCACAGTTTCAGCTGATCTTTACCGGTTATAAATTGATGAGCTGCTGTGACAGCCCTGCACAAGATGGCCTGCTAATTATTTTCAGAAGAGGATCCCTGGATTTGAAGTGGTGGAGAAGCACTGGACTAGCCCATCTTTTGAGGTTCTGCAAATTTTGACTCCTGCCTGGTGTTCAGGCCTGGTGTTTATTGCAGTCTGACGAAATACGTGATCCTTGCCACTGCTGCTGGTCTCATTGCGTCCCTCTGATGCTTGAGCTGCCATAACTGTCATACATATGCATATTTAGGGGAATCTTGTGCACATTTAGGACATGTCACCTGTCGTGGGTATAGGCAGGTGGACAGCTGGAGATTATCCTGGCCACTACAAACATCAGTTCAAGCACATTGCTGTGCCTCCTAAAGACATAACATTTTGTGTACTACATAAAATTGCTAATAGATATTCCAGTTAGAACCTTTTCTGGGGTCTAGGTCAGTAGCTGTGGCAGGCTTGGTATGAATACTCAGTGGGAGGGGTTCCTTTTACTTGATCAGAGGTGCAGCTATGTAAGCGTCAGGTAAAACACAGTCCAGTGCAGTCATTCACAGTAGCTCTTTCAGTGTTTATGTACTTTCCCTGAGGTGGGCTGCCAGTTCAGTCAAAAAGAAAAGCCATCTCTACGCTCTGGCTGAGCTGTGCACCCCATAGGAGCAGGGGAGCAGGAAGGAAAGAGAACTTGATGGCAGTGGGTACCTCTTTAGACTGCATGGCGAGTTTCCTGTCTAAACAAGGACAGGTGTCTTCAATCCTGGGTTTGTACCTTTGGAGCAAAAAGAATCAGTCCTGATGCCTCTTGTGACTCCCTTGTCAAGTGATAGCACCTGGTGCTGCTGTGGAAACAGGCACTTCAGCTATTCCTTGCAAAACCCTTAAAATTATTTCTCTGATAAGCAAAGGTTTGCATTATTTTGGAGCTGAAAATAGTTTGATCCCAGCAGCCGTGAAACTGTGGGAAAAGGGGCAGAACATGGTTGCCTTTTGCTCTCAGAAGCAGAGGGATATTCTTGCTGCTTCTGATCCCTCTGGGAGAAAAAATGCCCCATCCTGTCCTTTTAGTTCTGCCTGGTGCAGATAAACCATGCGGAGCAGTAAAGTCTGAAGTGAGAGAAGGGGAAAAATCCAGTGCTTCTGGTTTGGGTGTATGTGGTCTGAGATCCTCGCCTGGTAGCATATCAGGATGCCCTGCTAGGGAATGCTCCACTGCTCTTCCCAAGTCAAGACCTCCCCATTCTAGGTGGAGCAGCACTGTGGAGATATGCTTCACCCGCCTCTCTCCCCTGTGGAGCAAAGGAATCATATTTTGGGGGACACTCCTCCACCTCTTCTATTTCTGTCTGACAGAAAGCAGAGATTGCCTCTACAACCTGTCTCCACCACCAGCTAGAGCATGGGTGGCTGTGGCAGATACCCCAGTGACTCTTTTTGGACATTTTGGGGTTTTTTTGTGTCCCTTTTTTGTCCCTGAATGCATGCTGTCACTACGCAGTGTGCTATGCTGCAATGGAAGCACGCAACCTACCAGACAAGGGAGAGCTTCAAACTTAATTGTTTGGCTTTGACTCTTCCCTGCTCTCAGGGTCACTCAGAGAAGTTTGTAGATGTGTGACTCTCAAGGGTCCTTGAAACCACTATGGCTTTCATGAGTATCACTCAAGTACTGCCTACCATGCCTCTCCTATCTTACACAGAAAAAGCAGGTGTCTTGAGCGTGGGGGCAATGAAAGACATTGAGAAGAAATTAACTGGAAAAGAAATTATTTTCTTCCTAAACCAAGAAGGCATCATAACTTCATGGAGGAAATACCAGATCAAGTCTACAGATGCTACTCCTACCTAGAGCCCAGGAGCCAGTTGTGGAATTTTAATTATATAAGACCACTCAATAATAAGTGTATATATTTTTTTTTTACTTCATATTTCTGTATTCAGCTGAAACTGATGCTATTGTTGTATCAATGAGATCAAATTCTTAAGACTACCCATTCCCTCCCCTGGGGAGAAAGAAACAGCAAATGTCTTGCAGATGGATTTGGAGTAAATCTAAAAATGAAAAGGTGCTAATTTCAAAGTGGCCAGTGCGAGAGCTGGTCAAATTGAGAGCCTGATACATTACTGATCTGAATATAAAGTTCTTCTTTTGTTTGGCTTTTTTTTTTTTTTTTAATCAAAAGGTTTCAAAGTCGTTTAAATAAAACCGAAGTGATATAATTAGTACAAGCCCATGAGAAGTGATTGAATTAATAAATATGGCCAGTGCTGTGGCTACATAATGGAAGCCTTCAGTTTTTATTAATTACATGTTTGAAAATCTGGATTAAACAACCAAACTAATAAGTCAAAACACCAATGTAAGATCCAAGGGACAATGGCATTGTCACTCTGTATAGCAGGGCACCAATTCAGTGCTTAATTGATACAAGAGCTGTAATAACATGGAACATGTTTAATTAATAAGACTCCTAACTGGTCATGAAACTTTTAAGAGCTCTTGGTACTGTGAAATTGTTGTAGTTTACATCCAGTGTGCTACAAAGCGTCTGATCTCTGCAGGCCACATCTGATGTTGGGCTAGTAACTGTGTGTGAGCAGAGACACCTCGCCGTGCCTCTGTGGAGTGAGTGGTGAGGCTGGCCCTTGTCTCCTGAGGAGGTGACCCTTCACAGCTTGCAGACAAAGAGTGGACCCTGAGGAGCCTTGTTGGTGGAGAAAGACTCATGTGCAATGGGGACTGCTTATGGGAGGCAGAGCAACTGGATTGGCCCGAAACAGAGGTGAAAGAATACTTGTGGTGAAACTAAGGCATGAGAACATTGATTAGGAAGCACTTCTGAATTTTGGCTGATTGTTTCTGCCCTCCTTTAATGTGAGGGCTGGCTCTGAGGAGCGCTGCATGACAGGTAGCAAGGCATGGGGCTTTCCTCTCTCAGATATCCCACTCTGAAGGGGAAGGTTACCAGGGAGTCAGGGGGAACCTTACTGGAAAAAAGGCAGCACATCTTTACAAGCAGATTTCAAAAGCAAAACTCATATTTGAAGGAGTTTTACCATCCATCTGGTTAAAAAGTCTGGAATTCACCTTGAGTTTTGTTTATCCCTAACAAGAATAGGGCAAAATGCGGAAAGCCTGAGTAGTCAAGGTGAAGCGGCTGAAACACTTGGTGATGTGGCCTGTTGTTCATTAGCTCCTGATTTTCCTCTCTACTGCTGATACCAACAAGCACTCACAGACTGATTATCTCAAGAAGGGGTTCTCTCGGCATTTTATAGAATTTCCAGGCAGGAGCTTTCTATATTAAAGGAACAGTGTTCACTTTAATCATCCAGCCATGTGCCAAAATTTATCATCCTTCCCATTTCAAGTGGTTCATCTAAATTTGATCCCAGTCTTGTGCACTAAAAAAATATAATTAGAGGTGAATGTAAAAATTATGGAACAAATATAATAAAAGGGCAATTAAAATGATCAGAGTGAGAGGTTATAAAAATGCAAGAAACTAATGCTAGCAATAGCTTCTTAAACTATTCCTACAGCAAATATATTTAATCATGCACTTGCCATTCTTTTTTTTACCTCTTGCACAGACCTACATGAAATACTATTAAATCAGAGATATGTTCTGGGTATTATTTCTAGAATACCTAATAACATTCATAGGAAGGAGAACTTGCTATTAGTTAGACTTCTGTTCTTTTTCTTAAAATTGGCATATTTAGGGAAGCAGTGCATTTCATGGAGAGAACAGCTTGTTTAATATTTCTTCATGGATTTCCTCCCACCAGGAATATATCTAATCCCTTTTTGTAAAGCTCATGTAAGTTTTAGGCACACTCAATGCCCCATAAAAAAGGACTCCACAGCTTAATTCTGTGAACTACCAGCTCTGGTTTTCTACATGAATGTTCTACCTGCAACTTTTACTTGGTGCCCTCTCTGGTGTTAGAGGACACAGTGGCAATCATTTTCTTTTCCCCATTCTCATTCCTCCCTATTCACAAGAAAACCCATTGTTTGCAGAAAACCAGTCAAGTCAAATTGAGTACTCTGCAGGAAGTCATCCTTTTGCCATAAGATTAATTGGAAAAAAGTTTTAGGGAAAATGTAAGGCTAGTACCAGAGAGGTGCTATAGCCAGAAACTGTCTTATATGGTGACCAGGGATCTTTGGAGGAGGTGAAGCTGGACAACTAGTTCTTGGAAGAGAATTAGCTTCAAGCTGCAAAGACACTGAGAGGAGATATGAAGAGAAAGCCTCCATAACCATATTAATAACCATACTGATAAGAAATTAGGTTAATAACCAAACTTGAACAAACTATTTGTTTTCAATATCTTGTGAACCTGAGAATACTGGATCCAGTATATTGTGTAACTTGAGAACAGTTTTCAATCTGAGGTACAGTTTTCTTTGCACCAGATCATCAATCTGAAATGCAATGTCATTAGCAGGTGTGTTGCAGTGAGTGTTCTGAGTCCTGTGGCTGTGATCAAAGGTGGAGTAGGCTGTGAATGGTGATTAATGAAGATACCGACTCCATTTTTTCAGTGAGCTAAAGCTGAGAATTTGTTTTTAATCCCTTATAAAGACAAAATCAAGCAGTAGCTAAGCCAGGCAACAAATAAGCAGGCACTTCTTTGTGTGTATGAGATACAGCAAATAGGATAAAAGCTATCTGTGGATTTAGTGGTGTTTGTTGTTTAACACCTACACGTTCTCTAGTAGCAGTTGCTGCTGCTCAGTTAATGCACTCGACTGTTTTGGTTCGCTGGCTCATGGTATTGCTTTGTGGAAACATTCAAAAACTCACTGATGAAAGGAGTGCACCAGAGAGAAGCTGAAGATAGGCTGGAGGCTTTGAAGCTAACTCAAAATCTCCTACTTGCAGGATGATGGATAATGTCTCTGATTTTCCAAAGTGGCTTTATGGCTTGTTGTGTGGGTGCTCAGTACTTAGTGTTCCTTGGGGTGCTATGAGCCATTCAGTGGCTATATCCAAGACAATAGCCACTGCTGTGTAGCAAAGGTCTGTGCCTTCATGGTAAGGGCCATCAAGAAGATGGTGGTTAGCTACAATGGTTCCTGGGGCCTATAGATATTGCCTCCTGCTGTGACCCCACAGAGCCAAAGCTATGGAGTCAGGGCTGCCCTGCAAGGAGTTGGGCAGAGGTGGTGTGTGGTGTCAGCTGGAGGCTGCCTGGGTAAGGGAGGACTGCAATACTGTGGTTGTTGCAGGCTCTGAAGTAGCTTTTGGTGGCCCCACCACCAAACAGCACAGCTAACTGCTTTTCTGAGCTATGCTTCAGCCAGCTCTGGGGTCAGGGGCCTCCCTTGATAACAACCTTGGATAAATAGGAATTTCTCTCCTGTCATAGTTATGTCTTGGCATAGCAATTGTTTGCTTGAGAAGGGACCACTGCTGAGGGAACAGCATCTCCCTCCTTTTGACCCTTCTCTGTAACATTCGTGTAAAAGATGTGACACAAATGTCAGTTTTGGAGGAAAGCTCTGGCTAGAATCCTGGCCCCACTGAAGTCAATGGCAGCATTCCCATGGACTTCAAAGCGGCCAGAGTCTTGTCCTTTATCCTTCTGTTCCCAGCCTCTTCTTCCTGGAGAGGATGTTTGCGCAAACACACAAATATGGTATTTGTATGATACTAATGGGAAAAAAAACCCAGTGTTAAGAAACATTGCTGTGGCTTTGGAGTGCCTGGAGATGTGAGGGATGGGGGCTTCTTTCAGGAGTAGGGCCAGCTGGCTTCCAGACACAGGCTATTGGGGAGGCTGAGCTAATAGTATGATGACAAATGCAAAGAAATAGCAAAGAGAAATGTCCCAAAGCTTGGGGGTACTAGAAAACACAATAATAAACCCAACTTGTGTCTGCCAGAAATCAAACTGACACGATTTAGGAGGAAATATGCTGGCGCTTTTTTTGGCCCTCTTTCCTTTTTTATCTTCTTTGATTTTTCCAGCTGGCTCATCTAGCTAAAATTTGAACCAAGTCTGACTTCAAGTTCCTTTTAGGATTTTATGGAGTATTTTACATAGTAATCTGTCTGCCTGACATTGCAAGATTGTGAAATCTCTAAACTATGGCTTGTCCTTACTGGCAGAATGAAAACATAAATGATAACAGTGCCCCATTACCTCTTTAATGGGTGCAGCACAACTCCCACTTGTGGTATTCATGACTTGGGAAAGAATTATATGCACTGGCTCTATTTTTTAACAGATATAATAGCAGATGAAGTTCTGGAATTTGGGGATAGGGGAGCATAGTATGAAAACAAACATGACTAACAGCTAGAAAATGCAGTGTGTTAGCAAACATTATCAAGAGCTTACTAGAGATGGACTTGAATCAAAACTTTGACTCCAACTCACCATGGAGTATGGTGGTATTTAGGAGTCCAAGCCCACATCAGCCATCATGCCAACCCCTCTTTCTGCAAAGGGTCAAACCAAACCCACAAAGCTCAAGGTCTGTCAGTTAGGAGGCCCATCAGACACTGAGACCGAAATAACCTGCATGAAAAAAGACTCCTTTGTTTTGAAGCATGTAAAGACAAAGACAGTCAAGGAAATGTATTGCAGAGCTGTTTTACTGCCTTTTCAGATAACTTCTGTGGAGTGTATTTTATGAGCTTTGGTCACGTTTTTGCATTACTGGTGAATAAAGCTCTCATTGTTCAAAGAGAGTCATCTGGTGACTCATGAATTTCTTCAAATGCTGCTTAAAAAAACTCTCATGTGATATTCAGAATGCTACTATATATATAGCTATAGGTCTACAAAAATATGAGCTACTTCTGAGCTTGAACAGTTACTGGACTGGGTAGTCTCAGACAATTCAAGATTGATAGACATAGGGAAGGAGTTAGAGTATATCATCATCTCTGCTCCTCACGGTAAATAAATCTCCTTGATTTTGTGTCACAAAGGCTGATTCTGTATTTCCAACTCAGGACTTCATTCTGGAAGTACGAGTTGAATTTAAAGTGAGTCCAAGTTATTTTTTAATGAATGTCTGCTTTCTTCCTCCTCGAGTGAATGCAAGTGCAGGCATGCCTTGAAAAGAGCTGACTGATAACACGGAAGTCAAAAGGATGCTTAGATAGGCAAACAACTGCTTTACAAGATTTACCTAATTTTCTAGGTCAATCTGGATGGAGTGTCTTTCAAACCAGTCTTCTCTAGCAGCTTCATGGTTGTGTGCCCAGGAGGTTCCTGAGTGTGTTGTCTGTCTGCAGCCTAAGCAGCACACTGCTTTTGAGTGAAAGTGCCCTTCCCAGCTGGGTGAGTAACTCCAGTCCAGAACCCAAGCTCTGGACATTATTTTCAAAAAGTTGATCTTAGTGCAGAAGCACACCAAACTACTTTATAAACAAACTGTGGCTTAACTTCTATTTAAATATTTTCATTGTGTTGTTGAACCTATGCATTAGCAAAAATGTTAAAAAAACAGTCTCCCCCTTCCCCAGAGGAGTATCTGATCATCTTGTAGCTTTTGTCATATCTAACCAAGACAGTGCTTAGTGGACATGTGGCAGAATTACCTCGATGCCAGCTATTGGATCCTTCTGTTTTTCCTCCTCTAGCTTGCTGTTTCATCTAGTATGTTATGGGCAATTTAGATATACAGTACATCATCCTCTGCTAAAACTGGTTGAAGTAATTTAGATCCATGTCAATGTCTACTAGAAAAGGTTGGTAAAGATAGTTTCATAAAATGTTTTCAACTCTTGAGAAATACCTTTACACTCAGTGTTGACAGCTGGGAACTGCACCCTGCCTGGGGAAGCAAAGAATGGACCAGTTTGTGGAAATCAACCCAGGTTTATACATGAGAGCTTGAGACTGGGGTACTATACCCATGATAATACAGGGGGGAAAAATTGCATTGGCTCCTGTGACAGACTTTCCCAAGGAAGAAAGGCTCTTACTGTGTTTCCTACCATGACACACCTGTGGAACACCAAGTTCTCCAGGTGCCGTCTTGTTGACTGTGCTAGAATTTGAGAGGTGTGTGAGAACCAAGGGTAGCACTCCTCTGTACCTGCTGAGAGAGACTTCCATTTTGCATAAGAGGACAGAGGAGACCATGTAAAAGGTACTCACAGCTGGCCCCTTGGCCTGAAAGTGAGGTCTGGACAGAGCAGGTCCCACAAGTCCATGTCAGCAAACTTGAGAGTTGCATCCCCCCTGCAAGGAGCTTTGTCGTTACCACACATCCCACAGCAGCCCTTCTCTGAGAGGCCTTGCGACTTTTCCTATTTGCATTCTACAGTTTTTGCTGCTGTAGGGCTGCATTCAGGCAGATGGTTACTGCGCGCCTGGAAGCACAAGTGAGGAACCAGAGAGGCAAGCTTATCCTATACCAGCGAAAAAAATGCATCTTCTCTGGCAGCAGGGCCTTCAGGAAAACTTAGCATTGAAGACCTTCTCCCTTTTCTGCAAACACTGAAATATTAGGAAGAAAGAGGGAGGGCAGGCAATCTCATTATAATCCCTCCTTGCCTCAGAATTAGGGAGTAAGGAGACATCCGTAGGTGGTTCCTCTGGGAGCTGCATAAGGCAGTGTGTGCACTGACCATAAAGGCCTAAATAGCTGATTAAAATGTGGTTACAGACATTCAGGATGAGCAGATTTTCAGAGGTGCTGAGAACTCACAAATATCTTTGAAGGCAATGGGATTTGTGAGACCATGGTACCTTTGGAAGTTAAGCATTATAAAACTGAGCCATGCCTTAATACGGAACCAAAAATTGTAAAAATGCCCACTTCATAACCTCAAGTACTGAGCAATTTTGAATTCAACATACTAAGATAAAAATGAATGCAGTGTGCAATAACTTAACTTACAATATTTAGTGAAAATATTGATATTTTTGTCCTAAACACTGCACCTCTAATAAGGACACAGACCTATGAGCAATTTACATCCAAATCAATGCATTGACTAGAGAGCAAATCTCCAAATTAACCAACAACTCCAAGTTAGTTTATTTCTCCATGTAACCTTTCATATTATTAGCAGCAAACAGAGTCCTAGTTACTCATGTGAATGTGACAACCAACCAGTCAATAGCTAAATATCTCTATAGGTCTGCCCGTGCTCTGTTGCAATATGTCTGATTGATACTCCTGCAAAGCTTCCTCAGTTTAAAAGGGCAATACTCGATCAAACGCTTCTCTGTTTAATGTATGTCAGCTTTTCCAAGTGCCTGCATGCCCTGTATCCTCTAACCTGGGGTGGTCGGAGCACCGCCGTGCCCTGTTCTGGTGGCTTCCCTGGCTCCAGCTCAACACTGTATCACTTCAAGTTCCCAGAAGTGAACGTGGGTCCTACTCCTTGGGGTCACTTCCCTCTCCGCAGCTGGGAAAGCAGGGGAACAAGCAGGAAGGGAGCTGTGCTGTTTGTTTGCTGGGGAGATGTTCAGAGGGCCCCAAGTATATCTGGATGTGGGGCACAGGCTGTCATTCATTTCCTATGGCAAGGATTCATTTCCATCATTGGCAAGTCCTATTTTTACTTTCTCTGTGGCCACCACCTACCTGTTTTACCTCCACGTTATGACTCTGGTCCTCCACACAGGCATTTCTTCCTTCTTCAGAGACCCGGTGAACAGGAGCCAGGAATTCTGCCACTGATTTCAGTAAGCAAAGAGTACGCATCCTGTTCTTTCCCTTTTGGGAAAGTGGCTAGGGTGCATCAAGAAGGAAGTCCTCTGAGCTGTACCATCAGTCGGCCAAGCAGCTAACCGATGAACCATCACATGAACTAACTTGTTGTGCATCCACTTCTTCCGCAGTTGCTGTTGAATGTGTTAGTCAATGCCCTTCTGACAGTGATTTTGGTATGGGACAGGCATGTTTTCAGTATGAGTTGCACAACTAGCAGTGAAACAGATGTTTTGTTTTTCCTTCTTCTTCTGCAGGAACAGTTCTGAGCTACTGCTGTTGTACTGCACAGCATGGGCCTGATCACAGGCCTGGGTCAGTAAAGTCAATGAATAACTTGTCTAGACACAACCCTAGCATGACCCACTTTATTAGGACATTGGAAGGAAAGGATCTGAAAGCCTAGCCTTATGACTCTAGGCACTGAAGGAAAGGAAACCTGATTGTTGTTCCCAGAATTACCTTTTTAAGGCATGAAAACTGAGTTTTCTCTTGAAATTTAACTTTTCCCCTGCTGTGGACACTAAGGGTGGCTGAACTGCAGCCCTAACTATTTTATTTCAGAGATCACAGGAAGCATCACAGGTGGCAGTGACTTTTCATGACTGATGATCTGAGCTGCATTTTTCATTAATGTAACTCCTGGCCTCCAGCCCCAGATACTGTAGAGGAAACAACAGACCTCAAATCATTCTGCTGAGAATACAGGGGATTACACAGTGGTAACAAGGGAAAACCAAAACAAACTAAATCTTTATCCAGTTAAAATCCTGCTGCAGTTCAGCTAGAGACTTCATCATTCTGACTAACGGGATTAAGACATGCACCAAGGGGCTCCCGTTCTCTACTATCGCTGCCTTATTCATTTAAGTGCTGGCCAGTTTCAGAGTCAGGGAGAACCCTGAAAGGGTGCAAATACAAAGAGACAAATACTTTCCATTTTTGATGAATGACTCTGAAGCAGTCTGACTTGTACACTTGTTGTTAAGGGGGTGAAGTCATCTATGATGGAAATCAATGCTCTGGGAAGCTTGTAGATGATCCCCACGCTTAGCAGCGTTCCCCTTTCTAGTTCAAGTTTGCATTTTTTTTTTTTTTATTTTTATTTTCACTCTTCTTAGTTAAAGCTTCTGCTTGGCTTCATTCAATCCCAAAAGCAATCCTACTTTTTTTTACTAGCTAAGGAAATACTGGAGCTCTGCTTCAGAAAGTGATGATGTTATTGTGTAGCAAGGGCCAGCAGCTCCCTGGCAGCAGACAGCCACGGTGGTCTCCACAGGGGCCAGCAGGGTCTCACCAGCCCACCCCACCAAGGCCAGCAAAGGAGCAGAGCAGGCCACGAGATCACAGGCAGGCTCAACCAAGTGCCTCGATGACCATGCAAGCTCATACTGACGGGGCAGGTCCAAGATCAAGCCAGGAAGTCAATCTACAAGTCAGATCCAGTGAATGCCAGGCAGGTTCACAAAGACAAGGGAGGTCCGAGGGCAACCTGGAGACTCAGTCTTATGGCCAGGGCCTGCCAGATAGAGACATGGTTGTGGCTATGTAATAGAGTTTTTATGAACTGTAGATTTTAAAATCATAGAAACAAATAGCTGGTACTGTCTGAAAAGTTAATGTATTATTTCTGCAGTGGTGTATCCAGCTTACACCATGACATTGCTTGAGAGTCCTGGGTCAAGCTGTCGCTGTACTAGTAACAATGACAGCATGGGCCAAAGAGATGCTCCTTGCTCTGGAGACCTTAGGTGGGGACCAGTGTTTACATCTGTAGTATTATGGGGCAGGCACAAGAGTACTAGTGCTCTGATTTTCCTGAGACACTCAGCAGCCTGTGCCCAAAGCAGAAAATGCGAGAGATAGAAAATTGCCCTATCTAATTTAGCTGGGACTCATAGAGTCTCTTGAAAGAAGAGATTTAGTCTATTAGATTAATCTGTAGTTTTGCTCCAGCCACTCAGCTGTAAGGGGGTTAAGGTCGAGGCAAACAGTGATTCAATTTTATGACCAGACTGAAAATACAAACAAATCTACTGCTCCTGTGTGCTAACTGTAATGCATGCCCAAGTGCAGGATGCTTTAATTGGGTATAACAGCTCCAGATCTGGACTTACGTATGTGTACATCAAATCACTCCTTTTAAACCATAAAGTGCTATTCAAAAAATTATTTTATTAGCATTATCATCTTTCTATACAGAAATGTGGAGCATATGGCAAGCTCAACAGATGTCTATAGCTACCATCCAGATAATGTTATTGAAAACAAAAAAAGAAAAGCCATTAAAATTTTTGGCATATTGGCTGAGAACACTCAGGAGGCTGGACTGGAGACTGCTGTCGTATTTGTCATCCTGCTGATTGCCTAATATGAAACACAGAAGGCCAGCGAAGTGTGAGAAAAGCAAGGCATTGTAGAGGACCAAAGGCTGAGCACTGGGATTAAGAACTTACAAGCAGTGACCTCCACTAAATATGTAACAGAAGTGCAGAAACCCAGCTTCTTTCTGCCAGGGGACAGACTGCTGACTGGGAACAAAGCTTCAGGTTTCTTTGAGTGATTAGAAACTCACAGTGTTGTGGATGCCACGTCCTAACAGTCCTGGAGGAAGAACACGGGCAATGAGGCTGCCAGCTGATTCATGGGGAGCAGCTGCAGAGAAAATGCCTCTTCCTGCCCTCCCAGATGGATGAAAACCCTCATGAAAGAGTCCCTACAAAGGAGGGCTGGGCTGCAGCATAAACAGTTGGACCTCAGCCTCCGAGCAGATTTCTGCAGAGATTCTTAAAGTCCCCCAAATGGAAAAAAAACCCTCCCAAACGTCCTGAATATCCTGTTCAAAGGAAAGGCTGCTTCTCCTCCCTGTGAGAAGCGTTCAGGGGAATGTACGGCCCTGGGGAGCGAGGCTTTCTGGTCTCCTAGACTAGGAGCTGGTGCCTGCATCTGCCGGCCTAAAACTGCTGTGAGGCTGGGCTTTTCTGAGAAAGTTTCCTCCTGTTTCAAAGGTAGGGAGAGAGGAAGGGAAAAGGAGCTGCTCAAGAGAAAGCTGCATCAAGAGAAGCTCAAGATGGGAAATGACACGTGAATGAATGTCCTTGAAATAGCAGAGCAGATGCTTGAGCTGGGTGCTTATTTATTTATTTATTTATTTGTTTTGTCAAGGTGCTAGAATGAGGACGCTCTTGGTTGGTTTTACTGCTTTCTAATATCAGTAAGCAGTGCTTTCTGACAAACAAGGAAATACCTTTCTTACTATGGAAACACCATGGCGATTTACATCAGCTTAAGAAACTTTGCCTCTGCAAGTTCTTCTTCGATTTCTAAGCAGCAACAAGATAATTTTTTTTTTTTTTTTTTAATATGGAATGCTCCTGCTACAAAACACAATGCTTCAGACACTGCCCTCTTTTCCCAGGGTTCCTGGGTAGCCTGCTGGGCATTCAATGGCAATACATGGGCAGCCGGGACTGAGACGAGACAGCTGGCTTCAGTTTTGAAATGTACATAGATTTTGTGTATTTGACTCAATTTTGATGGCAAAAAAAATCAAAAAGGAGGAGTCATGAAGGGGGCCTTAATTTCTTTTACTCAGGAGAGCCACGTGAGTAAGAGAGAGGAGCATGAGTGTCTGTGAGAGAGAGAACATATTCCTCTTTCAGTCCCATCTATTTCTGCCCAAAATTTGTAGAGAATTACTATGTGCCTCCTCTGTGGCTGCATTTAGGAGGCATAAGCAGGAGGTAAAGAAACAGAGCGATTCAGATAATTGACTTTACTGAGCAGGCACTTGGGCACAGGGGTGGAGTGTCTGCACAGATTGTGTGGGGCTGTGGGTAAGTGGGACTGCTGGAGGGTGAAGGAGAACCAACCAGGAGCACCACCTCTACCACGGACTCCATCAGGTGCACTTGCACTCGCAGATGTGCACTGTAACTCACTGGGCCATTGTAAGTGACTGGTGAAAGAGATTGATTCATTGTTAATTTGCTTTTCCTCTGTCTAATAGCCTGTATAACATGTAGTTTAAAGATATACACAAGCTAATTAGGAGAGATATTTTCTGGATGGGAGTCACAGCTGCATGATGTGAAATTTCTGCAATCAGTGAAAAAAAGTAAGGACCTTGTTTACACACTTTAGATGTCCAACTTCAGCTATACTGCCACGAATGGCTGAACTTGTGATATTCCTTTCTTCCTCCATAGTAAGCATTTCTCCAAGAACTTGTAATGCTGCCTGTAATGCTAGTCGTTAGGCTGCTCTTGAAGTATGGTTTGTGTGCACAAAAGCTTGACCATTTTTTCCAACAGAAGCTGTTGTTTAAATAAAACATGTTGTTACACATCCTGTGAAAATTTGTTTCTTGTCCTTAATATTTTCTCCCAGTGATATTGTTAGAATTATTTCTAGAGCTCCTCCAGGTTTCTGTAGGTTTTGTCACCCTTAGGTGAAGAATGATTTATTTTCCACTGCCTCAAATCTATCATCATTTTTGGTGCATGTTCCCCTCCTCCCTTACAATACTTCAATGATTTGAAGATTGTTTTAAGGAAATCTCTATGGCATTCATTATCATTCATTATGTTTATCTCTACGGCATTCATTATCAGCAATTTATCATCTTACTGTACTTTTCCCCTACTTTTAGATGTATACAGAACAATGATTACTAATATTTTAAGTGAACAGTAAATACATATTACAGTGACACACGTAAAATAGAATTAGTCATACAGCATATATTCATTATTGCATGCTACATAATGTTAGTGTATGCTATGCAATAATATCTAGTATATACACTATGCAGTTGACTGTATTCTGTGCAGCACACAGGACTTTTGATCTAACAACACCAGAAAAGTAGCTCCTACTTTCCACTTAATTTTTCCTTTTTCATGTTTGCATTTTTTATGCTGAAATACTTTATGATGAAGACTCCATGGCTAACCTTTTTCAAGATACTGGATCCTATGTATGTACTTCATCTATGGCTAAATGGCTTATGTATCTGTTAGAACCCTCAGATTCAGAGCCTGCCCACTTGATGCTAGCAGGGGAATATTTTATCTTGCCTGATGTCAATGTGTGCTATAGCACATTCCAGAAAATTCTGGAAAACCTGTGAAGGAAATGAATCATAGGAATAAGACTTACGAACCTCAAATGGCTTGGAAAACCTTTTAGATAAAGTTTGAGAAAGACACAGCTTACTCATTACAAATATTGACTAGCTAAAGGACAAGGCTCAGCAAATAAGACTTGATAAAGTCAATTGAACTCTTCCTATTATGTGTAGATTAAGTGCTGCTTTCCCACTTTAAAGGGTTTTATTTTGCATCTGCTGACTTCTTAAAGAAGGTTCCTGTGGTCCTCTGGGATAGTGAGAGAGGAGTTCAGTTTGCAGCAGAGAGACAGTAATTTTCAGGCTGTCACATAAAAGCAAACTCTGGTGGGACAAAGGTAGGAAAAAAGGATACAATAAGCCTCCACAAACAGATCAGAAGCTGGCCTGGAAATTTGAAGCGCCCTATCAAGCACCTTTATTTGAATTATCAAGTTTATCAGGAAGTAATTACAGGTGTAAGGGTGGAGATTCCACTAAGGCTGGTACAAAACCAAGCTCTGAAAGAGAAAACTTGGAGAGCTGTGAGTCCTTAAAGCTATTTAAGAAGCAGAAGGTGGATCTTAATATCTGTATTTAAGGATTACTCATCTGCAGTTGCTGTGAAACATTCACAAATGCGAATAAAAGGAAGCCTTTAGTCCTGGTGCTAAGGAGATAACATTGCAGTGGCAGCAATGAAGTTTCATGCTCTTCAGGGCCTCAGTACATGGCATGGCCATGCCAGCAGGACAGTCCTGTGCATGTTCTCTAGGTGGTTATGCTATTCCCAGGATATGAAGTGTAACTGTTTTTTCATAGGCATGTTTTCACTGAGACAGCTTCCAAGACTGTAGCTCATTTTTCACCTAACAACAGGAGGCAGAAGACAGTTGCTACTTAGTAAATAGCAGAACATAACTTAGATGATTGTATAAAAAAAAAAAAAAAAGGCCAACCAAAACTTGATAGAGTAGTGATTCCACAAAATAAGAATGTGGGCAGGAATGTATGTGTTGATAACACTGTGATCTCGGAGAAAGAAGCCATAAAAAGAGTTAGCACAGGAAGAGGTGAACAGCATTTCTAAATTTTCTCAGGCCTGGGGCTAGTCAGTGGATCTACCCTGATTTACACCATCTGAGAAACTGGCCCGTGATGTATAATTGTAGTGGTTGCTGCTAGTTCTGTGAGCGAGCTGAAATTCAGTTCAAGGTGACCAGGAAAAACTTGTCCATGTCAGTAAAACATTGTCATAGAAATCAATGTAATTTTAGAAATAATTGAACTTTTGTGCAGACCTAACAATATTCTTCATCTCTTTCCATTACCATTGTATTGTGAGGAAATCAGCTCTGGGAATTCTATTTTGGTTCATCTTGACTTCTCCAGCCTGACCATTTAGTTATTTTATACCCAGAAGTACACCAGAAGTACATACTGTTCATGGACACATTTGTTCTTCCCAGGCTTATTACATGGTGTGTGTAGAGGAATATAAACATAGAGGTTGTGGTGGCACAGTGATGCACAGTGATTCATCTCTTTTCTTTCCCTCACAGCAAATGGAAGAAGCAGGGGAGAACTAGGGGTCCCTCACCAGAGGTTTGACCAAGCTCTGTCGCAGAGCCTAGGGAGTGGAGAAAGGGCTATATTACTTTCTACCAGCTTGCTCTCCAAGTTCCCAAAGGCTAGATCCCAACCATAAGCAAAAGCACCTCCTGGATAGTTCATCTACGTCAGCCACTTATTTTGGCTGAGAGCCGTGGAAGAGGAGCAGCCTGGCACTGATACCCATTTAGCCTGGGTATCAGAGATACCCAAGGACACCAAAGGAGATGCTATTTAGGAAGTGGCTGTGCCAGTTCTTTGGCTGCCCTGTTAACACAACTATGTAATAGGATATACCTAAATGCTGCAAAATCCGAGTTTTGTGTCAAGATACAGATGGCCTAAGCAAAGAGGGGAGAAACAGATCTTCATTACTAAGAAATAACTCCACTACCCTTTTCTTAGTCTGGCAGCCAAGAGAATATGCTCTCTCCTTTGTTGGTATTTGCTCTCAGGAGTGTCACGGGACTGAAGGAGAAGATGTACAACAAAGGACGATGCTATCAGGAATAGTAATATAAGAATGTATATATGCAGGACATTGTCAGGTTATGTGATAAAAAAGCTCATCTCAGCACACACAAAAGAACACAGAGGAACAACAGTGGGGAGGGGAACCTGAATTGTACCCTGAGCCCAGCAGTCCCACGCTCGTCACAGGAAAGCCATCAGCTCAGAAAAAACTCATTTCAATACACACAGAGGGTACACACACACTTGTGCACATGGATGAAAGATCATGGAGAGGCAATGGTGGGCAGGGGAACCCCAGTCTCGCAGAGGAAGGGAGCTCCTACCACCATCATCGTGCCACCCCAGCTATGCCAGGAGAGCCCCCCATGGGCTGGGAGTCATCCACACAGTGGTCAATGGTGAGACTCTCTGGAGCGCCTTGCAGGCTGAAAGGATTGCTGCCTGCATGGATATGAAACACATCATGGGATGCAAGGGAAGAACATCTTGGGAGTGCACAGGCAGCACGGGATGTTTGGGGAGAAACCAAATGTGGGGAAAGGGAGGGATCAAGGTGCTTTGGGGAGGAATAGGTGTGGGAGAATAGAGGGCTAAGGGGACAAAAATGGTCAGCTGTGTGAGCAGTGGCTGGTCACGATGTTTGTCCTTTCCTTTCATCTGATCAGCAAAGTCTGTCTTCTCGCCTTGTTAAATGCCTTTTTAACTCTCTGGTGAGGGGCTCTCTGTTCCCTGTACACACGTGTGTGTGTGTGTATGGGGGTTTGGGTGCTGGTAGCTGGACTGGGACTGTGAATTGGAGGCCTGTGTGCCCATGGTGCCAGCAACTGGAGCGAGTGCGGATGCTTATGCCAGGGTGTGATTGCAAGCTTTGTGGGCCTGTGCTGTCCTATGTATGTGTACGTGTAGTATATATGTGCCGTTTTGTGTGCACTTCCTGAGCAAACATACTCAGCTTTGCTATAGGTTGGACCTAGGAGTACGGAGCTGCAGCAGCCTTGCCTCCATTGGTCTACTGGGTTTGCTCACTTGCTGGCAAACAGGGGTTTGGATGAACAGGTTATTTATAAATTGCAGTGGAGTGAAGGGATGAACCAGGAAAATGATCAACATACTATGTACTTCTCCTACGAAGAAAGGCTGAGAGAGCTGGGGTTGTTCAGCCTGGAGAAGAGAAGGCTCTGCGAAGACCTTATTGTGGTCTTTCAGTACTTTAAAGGGGCTTATAAGAAAGATGGGGACAAACTTTTTAGCAAGGCCTATTGCAATAGGACAAGGCCTAGTGGTTTTAAACTAAAAGAGGAAAAATTTAGAGTAGACATAAGGAGGAAATTTTTTACAATGAGGACGTTGAAACACTGGAACAGGTTGCCCAGAGACATGGTAGATGCCCCACCCCTGGACACACTCAAGGTCAGGCTGGATGGGGCTCTGAGCAACCTGATCTAGTTGAAGATGTCCCTGCTTATTGCAGGAGTGTTGAACTGGATGACTTTTAAAGGTCCCTTTCAACCCAAACTATTCTATGATTCTGTGACACTGTAATCCTAACAAGTGACAGAGGAGAGAGATCTGCCATTTCCCTTTTTTCAGTCCCAAGGGAGTCGCAGCCTCTGGGGCTAGGCAAGACCGGAGCACTCAGCCTCCTCGCTCTTCTGCATTTCCATTTCCTGACAGTGGGCCGGCCTTTCTATTAGTGACTCAAAGCTGTGAATAGACCAGAGTGCCTTGAACTACTACTGGGAGCTTCTGCCTTGTCTTTGCTATTGGCTTGGTGTTTTTGAAAGCCTGGGATCACCAGCAGGGAACACAAGCAGAGAGAGCTAGGTGGAATATAAGCTTCCTGAATCTGGGCCAGAGACAATGCTAATGACTTAAACATTATTTTTCTTGCTAAGGCAGTCATCACAAAGACAAGCTTATCCTCCTGAATATTGAAGAATCATGCATTTTTTATTAGGTGTTTTCTGAACATGTATTCCTGACTGTGCATGTTTACCCATTTGTAAAATAATGTTTATCAGGAATGCCAACGGTGTTTGATTTGACCTTTCTATATAGCTGTCTGTGTGCTGGAAGAGTAAAGGCACTAGCATGAGTGCGTTGGTGAGCAGGCATGTGAATCTGCATCTAATGCAAGGAGGTAGGATGCATGCCTATGGTATTTCCTCCGATTTCCTGGAGGTCAAGTGATGAAGAATTTGATGTGAGAGTAAATCATGTCAAGCCACAGAGAGCAAGACCATTCTCTTACTCTGCATACTTACATCCTGAAGGTTTAGCCACTCAGAAAGGTGTCTTTGTTGAAACATGCTGGGTGTGGTGAGAAAGCAGACTTGTCATTGCCACCTGCAACGAACTTCTTTCTCCTTATTTCTACAGGATAACGTGACCTAAGAGACAACAGAGACATAGGGACTTTTAATTTTTAAAACAAAGATCAGTCAAGTGACCTCAGAAAATCACACGGGTTACAGAAATCTGTGAATGATCCCAGCAAAGCAGACATCCCTTTATGCAGGGAAGAATCACCTTCACCTACACACTTTGATCAAGCAAGCACAGGGTCTCAGGCTGTCACAGAAGGCCCAGCCCCATACCTATGACCTTGCTGCAAAGTCAGATCCTGAATTTGTAATGTTCCTTTGCACCCGTGGATGCAATTCTTTGAAGTAGAGCAGAAGACCCTGCGTACTGACACCCTGTGCATTGGTGGCCATGGAGGGCTTGCAGGAGGTGGGAGGAGAGCGGCTGTGTGACCTGATGGGCTCTGTAACTGTAGCTGTTGAATTACACTAAACACAAGAATCCCCTTGCAGATTTCCTAATGTTGCTTTTCACACTCAGTCTGTTGAAATAAGCTTGATATGTTAGCATGCAGCAAGTGACAGAAGTGCCTAAGAAAGCCAGTGTATACAAAGGTACAAATCCAGCAGTGTAGCCATGTTGTCTGTGTCTCTGCCAGAAAACGAATGTCATCTCAATTTCCACGCTGACAAGGCTTGAAGAACCAGTTAAAAGGGAGAATAAATAAAGACATTTTTACTTGTCAAATTGCATCATAATCTTCACCAGAAAAAGAAGGTAACTGTAATACTTCTAAAATCTGCCTGTCTTTGTTAACACACATAGATGCATGTAAGTAAGGCTTGGAACTGAGCTCACTATGGGTTCTCTGATTCCTAATAAAGGTTGAGTTAATCCTGTCCCCTCTCTTGGCCTGCTTGTTTTCACAAAGCTTGTGGGAACTTTGTTCAGTGGGGACAGTAAGATCTGTCCAGTTCTGTCAAATGTGGTGGTAACTACGAGACAAGGGATTCAAAAGTAATTGGGGACAAAGGGGGCATGCACACAGGCAGCAAGCATGGTTCCACAAGCTTAAAAAGGAGGCTGAAAATAATTTACTGCTACAACAGTATTGACTCCTTAACAACACCTAACCACATTCTACCAAGTGGAGAGATCCTACAGAAAGACAAGAATGAGATCCACAAGCAGTTACAAAACCGTTGTGAAGTACTAATGAGCTAAGGCAAAAATTATCTAATGCCCAGAGAGTTTCTCTCTCCCTTCCCCTTTCCATTTTGTTTTGGTTTTGCTCTTTTATCTGAGCAACAGTTTTAAGAAAAATGAGTTTTTAACAGACGGTGTTATTTGGAAAAAGAATGAATATTGCAGGAACACAGTATGTACAGACAGTAGCTCTAAAACTCAAATTAATAAATTATCAAATAGTAAAAGTAGAGTTTTGTTGAAAAGACAAGACCCAGGCACCTGATACATAGGTGTCTTATACTAGAATATGATAGTTTTTTTACTCTCCCTGCTCACAAACCGTTCTAAGAAAATTGAATGATTTATTCCTGGATGACTTTTGACAGTTGTTATGACAATAGAGTACTCTGATGACTTGTACCAACCAACTTCAGTAAAAAAATACACTGAATACACCGGGGAAATAGAATTTTCTGTGTTATTTGCACACAGTATTGGTAGAAAAAACGTGGAAATCTTACCCTCCAACTACATTTAGTGTCAGGACCCCAGGGGCATTAACAGGTCTTCATTGCCTGACCAGCTTCACCTGCGGCATTCACCAACGTCACCTGCCCATAAACCCAGGAGCCTATTTAAGCCCAGTCCTGGGCATTCATTACCTGCTTATGCAAAGCTGTAGGAATGCTGGTTTGCAGCTTGGTTACAACCATGCCTCTGCCTGTTTGTGAACCCTGTTGATCCAAACTTCGATCCACAGGCTGATTTCCTGGTTTGACCTCAGACCTGCCTGGCAATTGTAAGACCTGAGCTGTGGATTCACTTTCCATGTTGACCTTGAACCTTGAGAACACTGCCATGAACTTGCCTGATGAGCTCTACTGTTGGTTGGGCCTGACCACCATCTCTGGTCTGCTTTATACCTCTTTTGGGGGCGGTGGTCTGGTAAGGTTCTGTGAGGATATCTTGTGAATGCACCTAGACCTTGCTTTTCTTACACAGGCTGCCAGTGGCTGCAGATATGTGTTCTGTGCAGCCCAGGCAATGCTTTCTCAAGAAGCAACGAAAGAGGGTGCAGACTGTGCTACTTTTCTGTTACCCTTGTGCCAGTGGCCTCACTAGGCTTGTTCTATTGGAGCACTTCCATTCCTTCTTTTGGCTTTTGCAGTGTACTATGAGAAGCACTTTGACCATGACCATGGGAGCCGATAGCTTTGGTTGCTGCAGTTATAAACTTTGAATGAAGCTTTTGCATCTTGGTTAGAGATTTAATGTGTAGCTTGGCTTGGGTTGTGGATGTTAGATTGACAAAAAGTAATTAAATTATTTTTTAATTGGTTTCTTGCATTCTATTTAGGTTGATTCAAAATAGGCATCCTATTTGGCAACAGCTTTTTTTTTTAGTGTAATATGATCAGCACATGGAATAGTAAATATTTTGGTTTTGCCCTTGGGATAAGGCTGAGAGCTATACAGTATAGGTCAAAAGTATGAGCTCTGGGGCTGATCACCTGCTGATCTATTTCCTAGAGAAGCTAGAACAGCCCCTGGACACTGTCTGCCTCTGTCTTTTATCTTTTTATCAGATGGTGTTCTGCATTTGTTGCTAATATTCAACTGCAGATTTGGGGAGGGGACTCATTTTCCTCTTTGAAATGTCCAGGTCTCCCATGTGCCCTGGAGAGACAGGGAGACAGGCTTTCTTTCCAGAATTTAGCAGCCGTGTAGCATATCTTGATAGGCTGTCAATGTTCGCCGCTTCTTTTGCTGGACAGAAATTACAGTGTGGGTGTTAAAGGAGGAATGTTATGGGTAGGACTTGCTTTAACATCCAGCAGTGACAGAGTTGTTTCAAAGCTGCTGCTCAGGCTGCCTGCAGACTCTGGAAGGCATCATGGCATCTACTACATTTGTTTCCATTGTGATGCTCTGCTTAAATGTACACAAAAGAACAACCAAGCTGGGAATGACTCTCACAATCCCTGAAGCAGGGCACTGTAATGGCTGGGTTGACAATGCCTGTGGTTATATAGCCTGTCTAGGAGCCGGTCTTTCCCTTTTTAGTTCACCCCAGGTTTTCAATTTCCCACTGACTTTAATGGTCTCACTTTCTTAGAATTCGTAAGATCTGACCTTAAAATGACTTATGTTATTACTATAGTTCACTGACTTGAAAGTTGTGGTTGCTATGGTTTTAAGCAAAGGGCAGGGTGATCTCACTGCTTTTTTTTAAAGTGATCAGCAGTGCTTGATTGGTACTATACTTACAGTATGAATATTTAGGAATGGCTGAAAAGAGACAGAAAGTATAAGCATGCAGGACAAGCTGAGGACCTTTTACTGACAAAGCAGTCCCACCATGTCCTTCAATATACCTGAGCAGTCTGTGGATAATTCAAGCCTTTACAAACTAGAGTGTCTCCTGCCTTGAACAAAGTGATTGCAAGGGGTCGTGATGCACAGCAAAGACAAAAGCAGCTGCAAACCACAATGGCACATCAAACATCTCCACGATCTTAGGAGTTTCTTCATCAGATCATCATGTAATGAGGCAGAAGAAGCAGTACCATCTGCAGCTTTCAGAAGGATGGAGAAAAAGAATATTAATGTCATTGTTTTGCACTGGAAAGACGCAGATGGACAATCATCATGACAGGGCTAGGATAACATTGCCAAAGCAAGTGAATGTACTGCCTCTGACTACTGCTGACAACTGTATGGGATCCCTCAAATCTGTATGAGGGACTGACACACACCAAAGGCTCACTGAAATTTTAAGTCATTGGTAGGTGAGCTGGATGGGTGGGTTACACATTACAATTGTGAGAAATTTGTGGCTTCTCATGCCTTTTTGGACTAAGAAGGGAACGTGCATTGTGTGGGATTAAACTTTTAAGAACCTCAGACTTCATATGAAGAAGTTCTCTGGCAGTGGGCATTGTTACCTGGACACTGCATTAGGCAGTAAATATATTTTTTTTGTTGAGCAGTTCTGAATACCAGAGACTCTTGTATGTCCTAATCCTGAATCCAGCTCTGAACAGTGGGTACAGGGGATTTACTCTGCACTATGAGCTGTGGTAGATGCTTTCCGTTCCCTACCTCTCACATGGTTCTTTCACTAAGATGATATGTGGTCTATATATTGACAGAAGAGCTGCATTACACAACCAGCACAAAATTTACTCTTCTTATGGAGGGCTAAGTACAGATCTTTAACTTAAAACAGGCAGGAGTGTTTCAGGGCAGAAGACCATATGGTCCACCAAAGTCTATTCTTGTAAGCCTTTAAAAATCATCAGCTACTTTTCTATTGTTCAAATCTAATTAGTGACAGCACCTTCCCAACCTCTTCCCTTGGCAAAGTGTGTCCAGTCATCTTACAAGCACGCCTTTTACACAGTGCTGACTCCTACACCCAGTGCTGACTTTGAATACTCATTTTGCACTACAGTCATGCTTTTAAACAGACAGTCTGTCTACACAATGTAATGTGTTTGCTACCAGGGCAGGGACTGTCAGGCTTTGACCCCTTGTTCACAAATTAGGTACTATCTTAAACAGCTTACTGCATCAATCTGTTGCCCTTTTTCTCCTGGGGCTGCTTTACCTCTTGCAGTCTCTTTATTCACTAAGTCGGAGGCCACCTTAGGCAAAGCCTTTTCCTTGAGTCGTGCGCTCTGAACCCAACATTAGCTGTGGTTTCCACTCAACCAATCCTTCCCTAATGAGTAAAGGTGGGGAGCTAAACACCACTTAGCTAATATGCTTTGTGATCTTGTCAAACCTGGTGACAAGATAACTAACACTGTGTTATTTCACGCATCTTTATTATATATTACATGTCAAAAATAAAGTTAAAATATCTTGAAAAGTCTAATTTGAATCTACCACTATCAGAAAATTGAGCATGAAAGCTGAATGCTATCCTTTCAAGAGTATGCTAAATTGTGCTTATGCATCCCTAGGTTTCAAAATATCACAGAATCACCATGGTTGGAAGGGAACTTTGAGATCAAGTCCAACCTCAAAAAAAACACAAAACAAAAAACACAACAAAAAAAAACCCACCAAAAAACCCCCCACAAGAACAAAACTAAAACAACAAAACAAAACCCACAACACCCCACCATATCACACCCACCCACAAACCAATAACCTTGGGCACTAGAGCATGCCCTGAAGACCATGTCTACACGTTTCTTAAATTCCTCCAGGGATGGTGACTCTACCACCTCCCTGGGCAGGCTGTTCCAGTGCCTGACCACTCTCTCAGTAAAGTAATTCTTCCTCATATCTAATCTAAGCCTCCCCTGCAGCAACTTCAGACCATTTCCTCTGGTCCTGTCGTTAATCCCTTGGAAGAAGAGGCCAACACCCACCTCTCTACAACCTCCTTTCAGGTAGTTGTAGAGGGCAATGAGGTCTCCCCTCAGCCTCCTCTTCTCCAAACTAAACATCCCCAGTTCCCTCAGCCTCTCCTCATAGGACTTGTTCTCCAGACCCCTCACCAGCTTGGTGGCTCTCCTCTGGACACGCTCCAGCACTTCAATGTCCTTCCTGTAGTGAGGGGCCCAGAACTGAACACAGTACTTGAGGTGAGGCCTTGAGTATAGTAGCATCCAATAGACCTTCTCACATTGGCAATTAAGACACGTGAAATTTTGCCCCATCTGAAGCTGCTAAAGGCAGGCTTGCTGGATATAAAATCATACAGTTTTTGCAAGACTGCCTGCTAATATATTCCTAGGAATCAGAGCATGAGAACTTTGAGTAAAGTTTTTTTGTTGTTCTAACTTATTTAAATTCACTGTATTATACAAAAGAGATTTGAGTGCCTTCATGGCATTAATTAAAAAGGTTAGTAACTTCACAGACAGTAAACTTCAGAAAGCTCACTGCTTTTAAAGATTCTATCAGTATAAAAATAAATTCTTTATACTTAAAATGGAGAGCATAATAAAAATCCATAAGGATATTGCCTTGCCTAAGGCAATTGTGAGTGGTAATCTTCTCTTGATTCTGTTGGTGCCAGTATTTCACTTGAGGACTCAATGATAGGGAGTGGGAAGGAAATTATTTGTTTTATCCCAGAGGAGGTTTTGAGATTTTATTTTTCCTTGTGCAGAGTAGGGAAAAAAACCTGATATCCTGAAAGTTTTCAAGAAATTATAATCTGAAAATTATGGGTAATTTATTTTTCAAGTACCTTTTTAGAGGAAATTAGTAGGAATTATTAAACGAAAGTGTTGCAAACTGGAAAAAACCCCAAAGTTCACATTTTTAAATTTTGTGTTCTAAAACCTGTCAAAGGGAAATCATCTATTGAAAAAGTTGGTTTGTCAAAAATTCTCAATCAAAATCTTGGCTCAGGTAGTTTTTCATGGAATCACAGAATGGTTGAGGTTGGAGACGACCTCTGGAGGTCATCTGGTCCAACCCACCTGCTCAAGCAGGGCCACCTAGAGCATGCTGCCCAGGACCATGTCCAGGTGGCTTTTGATTACCTCCAAGGATGGAGGGCTCATGTTCAACTTGGTGTCCGCTTTTTCTGCCAAGGTGCTTTCCAGCTGGTCAGCACCCAGCATGTATTGATGCTTGAGGTTGTTCCTCCCCAGGTGCAGGACTTAGCACTTCCCATTGTTGAACTTCGTGAGGTTCCTGCCAGCCCATTTGTCCAGCCTGTCTGAGGTCCTGGATAGTAGAACAACCCTCTGGCAGATCAGTGACTCCTCCCAGTCTGGTGTTATTAGCAAATTTGCTGAGGCCACACTCTGCCCTATCATCCAGATCATTACTGAAGATGTTGAAGAGGACTGGATCCAGTATTTATCCCTGGGTACACTGTTAGTTACTGACCTCCATCTAGACTCGATGTCACTGATCACCACGCTCTGGCTGTTCAGCCATTTTTCAGTCCACCTCTCTCTCTGCTCATCCATCCCATACTTCATAAGTTTCTCTTTGAGGACCTTATGCAAGACAGTGTCAAAAGTCTTATTGTAGTCTAGGCAGACAATATCTACTGCTCTCCTCTCGTCTACAGAGCCAGCCATTTTTGCTTTCTAAAAGTGGAGAAGTGCCAACTGTGAAAGGATAACAAAGATTGACATTGCATGATAAAAATTGGGAGATGTGTGGAGGGTATTTCTGAAGTCCCACAGTGACCTTTAATATGCTTCTATATACATAAGATGTATTGTGTAAATATATATGTGAAGTTGATATGTTAACTTAGCAGTCTTGTCTGAATATGAGAAAAAGGAACAAATAAACAATGAAAAGAAATAAGTTTCAGGCTGGCTGGCATAACCTGTTTTCAAGATGTTCTTCACTGGATTCTTATCCCTTGTGTAAGACTTCACGCAGATCAGTCAGTCCGGTTATGCTGCAGCTGGTCACCTGTAGAGCCGAGGTGATGCTTCTTCCTTTGCCTGCCCTGCTATCCAGATTGCAAGCTTTGTGTAGGCCTGCTGCTCCAGCAAGCTTGGTGTTTAGTACAAATGTGTCTCCATCAAATGCTTTAGAAGGATGGTTGAGGTAGATAGCTGGACCACACCTTCCTCTTCATGGGTAGTTCTAAGTCACCAGCCTAATTTAGTTGTTGAGTGGGGTGAAAAGAGGCAGACAACAAACACAGTGGCTTCTGGGTTTGCTTTGAGGTCTTCTAGATCCTCAGGGATCTGCTTCTGGGTTTGTGAGGTGCTCCCAGAAAACCTCTGAGGAAAGTCAGGGTGGTAACTGCTGCTGGGTAGGGAGTGATAGAGTCGTCACGGACTCCTGACAAGCCCTAGCATCCTCTCATGAGTTCTGCCAGCTGTTCCTGATTCATGGGTATATTGAGGCTTTGGATTGAGCTGACTCCTGATAAAGCAGAGGAAAGAACTCTGAGCGGCTCTGAAGGACAAAGCCTGAGTAAAGGCCCACCTCAGGGTACATACCTGTTATCTCTTACTGTCCTTCAAAGAGGGAGTAATGGCCATTGCTCATTACGTAAGCTGAATTCTTTTTCTCCATTTTTGGCCTTTACAATGACATATGAAAACTGCTTACAAAACATGCGTCTTAATTAACATTGCAAACAGATAACTTTGTTCTTCTTCTTGTTAGTAAATATGCTTTGTAGTTGTATTTGATATCGGTAATTCCAAACTCTTTTATGTAATAGTTCTACAGCTTTATTATATCTGTCACAAAAACATTTCTTTCAGTGTCATGCTGCACAACTCCACTCTCAATAAGTTGAGAAGTTTAAAGATGCTGTCTTACATAGGGAAACAAGACTGTTTCTTGCCTACATCTTCCTCCACTCTTTCTACTGGCTAATGCACTTTGTTCTGCTATTTCACAATCTCCTGCCTGTGTTGCTCTTCTGAAGGGTTTCAGCAGCTGAGTTAAGGAGATGAATCAATCAGCAAGAAGGTCCCAAGTTCACCAAGGAAACCCAAATGTTAACCTTATGCCCCATGAAGATACAGATATTAAGGCTCTGTAAGGACATACAGGTCTTTCTTTGTCTCTTCAATCCCTTTGTCTCCTCAATTACAGATATGTCTGTTTTCATGGATCTGATTTGATATGTCCTTCTATATTTCTCTTTAGAAGCAGATCTCAACAGCTGATAAAACCTAAGAGAATTAAAACAACCAAAGAGCTTCCAGCCTGCTATCACAGCTGCTGTGGTTGCAAGCACTATACAGAAAGGAGTTAATTACTTTCTTTTCTATAATTAAATATTTTGTGTTTAATGTGGATCTGGCCATATCCAACCATTTGATCTCATGACAAAGTGGCAATCCCTTGCTTCTAATTAATTTTAGCCTACGTTGTACCCACAGACTTCAGTTCAGCATCCAGCAATATGCCTCCTCAGCAAGGAATGTGACCAGGGATGACTGCATCCCAGCCTGTATTGTGCACAGGCTTCTGCTATCAGATGCCCATTCCAGTTCTGGGTCCTGGTCCCTACTCTGTAAGCCATAGACTGCCTGTGACCATAATCTTACAGGCAATTCCACTTGATGCAACTGAAACCAAAAGTAAGAGTCCTGCTGAAATTTCCATGTACGAGATCTTATCTGCAGATTGGGAAGAGCCAACTGTAGAGTGAAACGCAATTCTGTCAATCACAGCATGATTTGTTTGCCTAAATATAAGCATGTAAGGTCACTCCAGATACCCTCATGTATGGTTTGCAAATGTTTGCAGAGGACTGGGAGACATGACACATGGCTTAATTACAAGTCATACCTTCTGGGGAGGCAGCTAGGAGCTGGTCAGGATACCCAAACAGCAAATAAAATATCAGATACTTACATTTATGCAGCTGGATCCTGCCCTCAGAAACAAAGAGGAACATGAATAGAAAAAAACTTCAACCCTGATGTGCTAAGAAGCAGCAGCAGGAAATCATTCAAGAGTAAGTAGAGGACAGCTGCATCTGACCTGCTGGCACAAGGAAAGGTTGCAGTGTTGCACCTTTCCCAACCTTCCTCATTTCCAGAAGGGCAATAAAGTCTAATATTCACTCCGATTGTCAGTCTGAGCAATAAGCCTCACTGTCGCAGCAATAATAATAATGAAAAAGAAGTGCTAGTTTAGGTATATCAGAACAGACACTGGATTATATGGTCCTACATTTGTTCCTGTGCCCAGGTACTGAAATGACTGTGCAAAAAAGACCACATTGGAAATAGCTTCTGGTTTCAGTTTCAGCAACATGAGCCAAATTTTTTCTCATCAAAGTGAGATCCAAGTAGAAGGCAAAACTCCCAGAGACTAATAAAAGCAGTAACAGATCCCTCAACTTTGCTATGTGTATCAAATAAAGTGAAAACAGAGGAGCAAGGGGGATTAGTCAGTGTCTGAGCAGACATCACTCTGGAAATCACCAGACATACTGAAAAATGTTAAAGCTATCGTGGGACTGCATGAAAGATAAATAGGGTTTATATAATTACAGGGTTTTTTTGCATAAATTTTCTATGTATTTGCTTAACTTTCTGTTTATACACTGTTCCTTTTTCAACCCCTACATGAACAAGGATAATTTTTTTTTTAAGTCCACAAGCTCACTAACTTGACAAAAAGTCAACCTAAAAGCAAAAAAGTAGACTTCCAAACCTTCTTTATAAGCAATGAGAAATTTTGTTTGTATTTTTTCCTTTCTATGTTTTTGCTGAATTAAAGATGCATTATGAGAATGTTGACAGTTTTTCCAGAAAGAAGCTTTTGTGTTTGGTTCTTTTTTAATGTCATTTGATCCTCTGTTGTGTTTTTAACAATGCAAGAGGAACCACTAATTCATCCATTATTTATTTTCTTTTTGCTTTGCTACGTTTTGTTTTGTTCTTTTCAGTCACTGTGTCTTAACACATATTTGCCACGTGTTTCAATTTTTATTTCTCATATGTCTTTGAGACTGTAGTAAATGAGGCTCTTATTAATATTTAAACTTTCTGTTTTGTTTTGTTTTATGTAATACTCAAAAGTCTCAGCATACGTAATAATACTGTACGTTCTCTGTAATGTACAAAGTCCTACGGAAGTGACTGGGGAGCTCAGGATCATACCTCACAAATGTCTCATTTCAAGGAGCTTTACTCATTGAGACAAATGTCTCATTTCAAGCAGCATTACTCACTGCGGTCTTATTGTCAGTTCCATTGCACATGTGTTTGCTCTTTCTGGCAGATATTGATCAAAATCATTTACATTAGAAATGCCAGATCATGGAATTGAGGTTGCATAAAGAAGCACTGTTATTAAAGAAATGACATTTTCTGTTAAATTATTTTCAATGCCTTTCAGTTAGGACCTTTGTTATAAACTCTTTCCTCTATTTGAATGTTCGCAAGCAGAGGATCGAGCTTGCAGTGCTTATTCCAGGAACCGTAATAAATATTTCTAGTACTGCCTACTGAATTTTCAGATGTTTCTCCAAAGCTTTAGCCAGACCCTAGAATTATGAATGAGACAAAGCTAAAATCAAATAAGTATGCTAAGAAACAGGAAAAAAATGTTTGTATGTATTCAAACCAGTCTTTGGTTTGAATAGATATGATCTCTATCTTTTAACCTAATCCTGTTCTGAGCCTGGCTGTAACGTATCAAAGTGTTTAATATCTACGTTCCATTTTCAAAAAGCATTTAAAAACTTCATTTTCATCAGAGACTTAGGAACAAAAGCAATGAAGTTGTGTCTAAGGAAGATTTTTTTTTATATATATACCTTGATAACAAGTTCTGTCAACAGGGTTTTAATTTACAAATAGTATTCAGTACCTTAGTACTGAAAGATGAAATTTCTGTTGTGATTATTCCCAGAATGAAAATTCTGATTTGTAAATTAAGAATTTAGAAAAAACACTTTAAGAAAATTAAACATATTCAGATATGTCTGGTCAGCATGTCAAATAGCCTTAACTTGACCTGCAGTTTTGCTATAAAAGCTTTGCCTTTAGGTATGTATTTACTCCAGTTTTTAACTACAAACCCTAGTTGTGTGTATATCACACAACTGGAGCACTATGTATTTAAAAGAAGGCAATTCAGAAAGCAGATCAGGAAAATGACTACGTGCTGCTTTTCATCAATAAACAGAAGCCATCTGCTCAGTGCCCATGAACAGCAACAGGGCAAACAAGTTTTTTGGAAAGAACTTTATTCCAGCAGTTACTGCAGGCTCAATTCTCATTTACAGTGTACCTATTTCAAAGTATTAAAAGGTTACACTTTCTGAAATGTATTTTGACAAAAATGAATATTTGCAGTTATGTCTGGTGTAAAACAAGTACTTTAAATGAGCTAATGGGCACTAATACTTCACATTTTAGACTTTTAAAAAATACAAAATAACATAATAACTTCTGTGGTACTACAGGAACATGAATTCAGTGGTGTGTCTGTCCAGCTAACTAGAGAAATCCATTTACCACCATACTCACACTATACTCTATGTATGCCAGTAAATAATATATATTATGAAAGTGTTTTATCCTTGCAAAATACTTACACTTGTACGGTGAGTTTTTTTCTGTGGCACGAGCTAACATAACTAAGAGAACAGTTTGGCAATTTAAATGTAATATCAGTGCAGAAATGATGCTATTGAGACTCCAGAAATGTCTGCCTTCTCCCTAACCCAAGCCCAGACTCATTGTTGTACAGACACATAGTGAGATCCATCTTGCTTAACTAGAACTCTGCAATCACAAGACTGCTGAGGTGGGAAGGCACCTCTGGAGATCACCCATTCCAGCCCCTTTCTCATAGCAGGGTCAACTAGAGCAGGTTGCTTGAGGCTGTGTTTAGTTGAATTTTGAATCTCTCCAAGGGTGGAAACTCCACAACTTGCCTGGGCAATCTCCTCCAGTCTTTGGCCACCCTCACCGTAAAAAAGTATTTGCTTATGTTTAAGTAGAATTTCCCTGATTTTGGTTTGTGCTCCTTTCCTGTATCACTGGAAACTGCTGAGAAGAGTCTGGACCTGTCTTTATCCCATCAAGTATTTATGCACATTGATAAGGTCACCCCTGAGTCTTCTCTTCTCCAGGATGAACAGTCCTTGTGCTCTCAATCTCTCCTCATGTGAAAGGTGCTTCAAGCCCTTAATCATCTCTGTGAGCCTGTGCTGGACTTGCACCAGTATGTTCCTGTCTGTCTTCTACTGGGAAGCCCAGCTGCCGACGCAGAACTCTAGACTTTTCTCACCAGGGCTGAGTAGAGAGGAGGGATCAACTCCCTTCACTTACTGATGATGCTTTCTCTGATGAAAGGCAACATTGCTGGTTCGTGTGTCACTTGGTGTTCACCAGAAACCACAGGGCCTTTTCTGCAAAGCTGCTTTTCAGCCAGTCAGCCAGTGCTGGTACATGCAGCTACTTTGTGCCAGATGCAGGGCTTGGCATTGCCTTTGTTGCAATCTAGGAGGCTTCCATCAGTCTATTTCTCCAGTTTGTTTAGGTTCCTCTGAATGGCAGCAAAACCATCAGGTGCATCAACCACCCCTCTCAGTTTCATGTTATTTGCGAACTTGCTAAGGGCACACTCTCTCCCACCATCTAGATCATTAATGTAGATGACAAACAGTATTTGCCCCACTATAGACCCCTGGGACACACCACTACTGACCTGCCTCCAGCTAACTTCATGCCGCTAATTGCAACTATTTAAGCCTGGCAGTTTGGCCAGTTTTCAGTCCAAATCTTTGTCCACTTCCCTAGTCTGTACCTAATCAGTTTGAAAATGGGGATGTTATGGGAGTCAGTGCTGAAAGGCTTACTAAACCCAAGATAAACAAAATCCAGTGCTCTCCCCTTGTCCACTGAGCCTGTCAAGGCTATCAAGTTGGTCAGTCACGATTTTCTCTTCAGAAATCCATGCTGAGTACTTCCAATCATCTTATTTTCCATAATATTTGGAAACAGTTACCAGGATTATTTGTTCCATCGCATTCCCAGGGACTGACTCAAGCCTGACCAGTCTGTTGCTCCCCAGATCCTCCTTGACAGTAGCAATGACATTTCCTTTCTTCCAGTCCTTGAGGAACTTGCCCCATTTGCCCCAACCTTTCAAAGATAATTGAGAATGGCCTTGCAGTGACACGGGGCAGCTCTTCCAGCACCATTTCTTCCAGCTGCCTGAAGAAAACCTCATCTAGTATTTCTTCCTGATCAGGCAGTTTGATAATGGAGATAATGTGAAGGTGTGGATTCTGTCTTTGAAGATGAGCTGGGAAACTACTTGGATCCCTTGTTCAATGTGGAACATCACCCCATCTTCTTCTGAAACCCTATTATATAAGTGCAGATACAGCTCACAGCTGCAGCTGTTAAACATCCAATTTTATTTTAATCAAGTGACTCTCCTTACTCTTTCAGTAGAGAAATTATCTGTATTTTTTCCCTGCGCTCTCATGACTAATTGCACACCTCACACAGGTAGAGCACTTAGACCTGCTGTTAAACCCTTCAGCAGTCACAGGGCTACCCTTGTATTAGAGATTAATGTCACTTTGTCCCTTCTGTTTCTCCAGCTGTGTGCACTTTGAATCTGGGTAAGGTACATGGAGGCTCTTAGGCTCTTCCTGGGGGAGGGACAGCACCACCCTACCTGTCATAAAACTCGGGTAAGATGCTTCTACAGGAAATTAAAATCACAAACACAATACCTGAGCCTTTGAGCAAGTAACTGAAGGAGTTAGTAAACAGCTCTCAGCAAAAGCATATTTCCACAGAAGTCCAGCCAGTCATCAATTGCTCTGTTTCAGCTTTCTTTAGACTAGGACCATTAAAATGTCTCTACAGCATCTGGAAAGCCTATTTTCCATAAAAATCATATATACTATTTTTGTATATTAAAAATTGTCTTAATTTTAGGAACAATGTCTTCAGCTAGTAGTCCTTCATCTAGGGACAAAAAGGAGACTTTAGCCCTGGTAGCTTTGGAGGTTGTGATTTTTGCCAGTCAGCTGACAAATTCTGTGCATGTTGTTTGTTTGTCTGTTTGAGGTACAGATGAACCCCTTAGATACATGTGCCACCAGTTACCAAATGCTATCAAATAGCAACCTACATCAATAAGACACCGTTTGGCATTTAAAAACAAATTTAGCATTGCCAATTAGTCAGTCACGCCTCTGGTAACCTTATTCAATGTTATGGTGCTAATCACTTCTGTAAGGCCTTGACATATTTTATAATTGAATTGCCAGGTTTGCATTTTACTGCAATTTATTCATATCTAAGTGTGACTTGTTAACCACATAAAGTTGATTTCTTTTGAAGGCTGGTGGGAAGCATGGAGTCCTAATTCCCATGTTTGTATGCGATTACAGTATTCCAGCAGAGTACTGGGAGGGTAAAGGATTTTGCTATAATTTTGTGAGCTAAATGAAAGGTTGAGGACGGCTCATTTGTGACTGGTATTTGCTGCCTTTTTCCTTTTGCTTTCATAGAATCATAGAATGGTTTGGGTTGGAAGGGACCTCTAAAGGTCATCTAGAACAACCCCCCTGCAATAAGCACGGACATTTTCAACTCAATCAAGTTTCTCAGAGCCCCATCCAACCTGACCTTAAATGTTTCCAGGGATGGGGCATCTACCACCTCCCTGGGTAACCTGTTCCAGTGTTTCACCAGCTTCATTGTAAACACCTGTGTCTACCTTCTTTTCTAACATTCTGGCATTACCTTTTGTGGGCAGGTTCCTATTCAATTTTATTTACACAGGCTTTAACTGAATGCCATGACTTTTGAGTTCTAAGTCACATACATAGTAAATAAACTGTAATGCTCTAGTATCTTCCCCTTCATTTTCCTTCCTAGTCATTAGCTTAAAGGACTTGGCAGCTGAAAGAAAGGGATGTAATTCCTAGTGTAGATTACTGAGGAGCATTAAGCCTACTTCAACAAACCTTCTTTGCATCAGTAGCATCATAATACATATCCCTGTGAAGCACAATCTTCACGTGGAAATTGCATGTCATTGGGATAGGCTTATATCAAAACACAAAGACAAGTATCCACACTTTCAGCAGCTCTCTACTATGCCTGCCTGGACTTATTTTCTAAAATGAGATTAAGCTGCTTGAATTGAAATCTGTATGTCATGCATGGCACTGAATCAGGTTACAAAGAGTGTTCACATGCAGCTGAGACATAATGGTTTAAGGAGATACTGTTTTCATGGGGCTTTATGTCCAGAACTACCTAAAGCAGGAATGTCTATAAGCTTTGCAAGGGATTAAGAAAGGGAAAAAAACCCTATTCAATTATATGACCCTTCCAATACTGCCATCAGGCTGGGAGGTACCTGTTCCTCATGCATTTCTCAATACGACTCCAGCTCTCGGTAGAAACAATCTGTTGTTTATTCTTGCTGGACACATTTGAAATCTGGCACATTTGGACTTTTAATGCTTTGAATTTCAAGGAACCAGGTAGCATTAACTACTTCCATTTCTCTGTGCAGGGCACATGAGCCTTGAGTAAGCAGTAACCCCTGCAACCTGTCTGAAAATGATTCCCTTCACTTTCAGTACATCAAACCAAATTTGTACTGATCTATGGGCTTCAGAGGAGTGGGACTTAGGTTAAATTTGACCTGTTACACCTTTGTATGATATAGTACTGGCCAAACTACCTTCTGCTGTGGTCCTATTTAAATTTAAGCTCCAGATGCTTAGCAGTTACTTTAAATGAAGATGGTCAGCAGTTCTCCACTGCGAACAGAGCGAGTCTGTTCTTATTCCAGTCCACCGGAATAAGTGTCCACTTTATGAAAAGAAAATTCACAAGTCTTATTGGGACATTAGAGCATAAAACCATAATTAAATCTGAGATAGCTATTTCTTGAAAAGGGTGAGAAATTTATTGTCCAAGGTGAATTCTCAGATTTGATTTTTGGTAGAACAAAATTAGTCTCTGAGTCCCAGTTGATAAACTCTTGTTCTGCTAGGGAAGAGCTCTGTTTATCACTGGTCAGTGGTATGCCAAGTGATGTAATGACAACAGTAGGGCTGCTAATACTTTCTAACCTGTTTAAATCCTATTCATTAAAGGCCATCTAGAAATGGGATTTTTTTCTCAGAGGAAGTCCCGGACAGGTAGCTGTTTGTTAAAACTATAGTGTTCTTTTTCAGCTTTCAGAACATCTGTCCTGTATTTCATTTGCCACTTGTGCAGGGTGCAAATAACAGCAGGCACACAGACAGAGCTATTAAAAATGTAAGAGCTATTCCAGTAAATCAGTTAGTTTGCAGTAAATCAGTTAGCTTACTATTACTAAAGTTGTGTGTGAAGTAAGCCTCGCTGTTGGCAGAACAGGATTTTGTAATAAATAATACAAAATATTCTCTGTTTTTAAAAAGGGATTTTGTAGAGAGACTTCAACAATAAATGATTTAATGGGATACATGACGATCAATGGAGCTGCCTTGTATCTCAGAACATTGAAAATCCTGGTGTACACAGAATCCTTGGAGGACCTCTGCTTTTTAAAAGATTGTTACTAGCAGCTGACACTTACACTTTTCTATTTTTGAAAAGGTGAAAATCTGAACTTCTAAAGCTTGTAAAGAATTCAAGAGAGTGAATTATCTTTCCCTACTGGAGGCTGCCATAGCATCAAGTGAGATAGATACATTATGGTTAGCAGTGGCATCTACTTAGATGGGCAGAAATCCTTTGGAGATTAGAATGCACAGAGGAAATGATTCTCCACTGGAAAGGGAGACTGCTGCAGAGAATTAGGTGGGTAGACAGGAGAGAACATCTCAGAAATAGATGGTCTCTGTCAAACAGATTTTCTGCTCTGCAGAGGACAGAGCAAAAGTGCATTAAGACTTGGGGAAGTTGGACAAGCTAGAAAGAAGAAAGACGTAAGGTGTTGTCCCATATCCAGCCAACCTCTCTGTCATAGCCTGTTGCCAGCAGATGTATTGATATGCCAAAATCTCACAGATATGGCTCTGCATTCCTCTCAGATACTGAAGCTACATGTGTCCCACGGGTTGGCTCTAACCTAAGTCAATCACTATAAAGAAAAACTTTCAGTCCTGTATCATTCTTGAAGCTCTCAGATTCTCCCACTTTCATCTACTTCTGTTATATTGTTTCACACAACCAGATTTTTAATATATATATAAATTTAATATAAAATCTTAATATAAAATCCTCTGCTTATACATCTAAGGACCACACTGATTCTGTCAGGCTCTTTCCTCTTCCTTGTTTATTACTCCTTTAGTTTCCTGTCACCTGCACATTTTGAAGATAAACATGTTCTTTCAATCCAGACCGAAAAAACTACTCAAAAGCCCAAGATCGGGACAAGTCCCTGCAGAACCTGATTAGAAACACCTCCACTCGACCGTAGTCTTCTGTTTACAGAAATGAAAAAAAGTAGTTTGAGCTTGCATGCAAAGCAAGGCCAAAAAAAGAGTAGGTCTTGGAAGCTCATGGATGGATAATCACAGCAGAAAGATCTCTAGGAAAGAGCCTGCAGGGATAGAGAAAGGAGTGACCAACAAACAAAATTCTATCTCAATGATCATGAAGTATCAGGATAGCCAAACAGCATCTGGGATTATGGAAACCAATTAAAAGAAAAAAGAATTGGGCCGTTTTCCCAGAAGGATGTTACGGTCCTACACCTAAATGAATAGTTCATCTTTCAGAAAGAAAATAGTTTCCATTTGAGTAAGTCAGGGCACAGATGCTGGTTAGTGGAATAAATAAGTGAAAGTTACTGTTCCCCAGGTGGAATTAAAACTCATGGAGGTCAATGCAACTGGATCAGATGGCTGGACACTATTCATCATATACACTGACTGAACTAGCATTGAAATTGCAAAATTTTTAAATGAAACTAGCAAATTGAGATCTTGTGCCACATAAGTAGCAAATAATAAATGTACTGTCTACTACCAAAAGGGGAAAAAATGACATAAGCAACAACAGGCCCATTAGTCTGAAATCAGTGGCATACAAGATTAGAGAACAAATCTTAAAAGGAGTACTGAAATACATGAAGATAAACTGATAATACGCAACTTGGTTTCACCAAAAAGAATTTAGTTCTGACTTGCTTCATATTTTCCTTTGATGAAATAACTGACTTTTTAGACAAGAAAAAAATAGATCTTATTTATCTGGATTTTTTTTTGGTACCACACAAGAAGTTATTAGTTACACTGAAGAAGATGTACAATGCTTATAAGGGGATAAAGCACAGACTGGAAGACAGATAACAGTCTTGTAATGAAAGGGGAATCATCCAGATTGAATGGGATTATTAGTGCATTCTTCAAAGGCTGCTCTTTTAACTGATACTAATTTTTTTCACTAATGATAGCCAGAATAATTAATCCCATATCCCTTGCATTTTGATGCAGTATTACAGTCCTAGTGGGAATTTGCCTTAGCTGATCAAATAGATTCTTGCAAAATTTTGGGCTGGGGGAGCTCAGTCCTCAAGGATTGTTTTGCAAAGCAATGTTCAATGTCTTTTATAGATTATCTTGGCATGAAAAAATGGATGTTTGTTAAGGAAATTAGAAGGCTTTTTCAGTGCAGAAAGATTAGGGTATTTTATAGAAGAATAAGACAACTTTGAAGACTACAATGATGGAAACACAGTAAAATGTAATAATACACAATGAAAAGCCATGACTTTGGGGATTCATAAACGGTCTGCTTCCTGTACAAAGGGGTCTCATCAGTAGCAAACAAATGACAGGATTAAAACTCAGGTGACAACCTCAAAATAAATCTTACTGACTATGTATGACCTGGACTGATTTGAGAGAAGAAAAAAAAAAAAAGTAAGTCTTTAACCTGAGTTGGCTGTTTTTTCAGATTATCCTCTTAGGTCAACTCCTTTGAATTACAGCCTACCCTTTCACAGAGACATTAATCTCATATGGAGATCCTTCCACTCTGACCTGAGGTTCTGTCATGACAAGGTCAGCAAACCAGCTGCTCTGGGCTGGGGGGAAGATCCCACACCTGACAACCCTGTAGCAGGATTGCAGTATGTGCCACCGTGGGTTACTCAAAGGAGTGATAAACTGCCATCAAATTGTAAAACACAGGAGATTGCAAAACCAGCATCTCTGAGGAGTTTACTCAGACAGCAGGAAACTGCGCTGGAGGCAAAAGAAAAATATGAGTATCCAGGAAATATTAGTAAAAATCCCAGGTGCACAGCATGCCTCTGAATGTTCAGAGTATTGGCAAATATTGACTCCGGCTCTAGCTGCTTATTATGACTGCTTTGCCAAGTCATAATGATGGAGGGTGATTATTTGCTTTTCCCTTTTTTTTTTTTTTAATATCTTTCCTTGTTACAGACGGTTAATTTTACTGTGGGAACAACAAAAAAAAAAAGCTCTAGAAATACAGCTCAACTATTCAGTAGGCTACAGAGAGCAAAGAATAATTTGGGGGTAAGTTTTCTCTTGCAAGACTCCAACAAAGGACCCATCGGTTAGAAATGAGCATTATATCATACTTTCCAGACTATTCACAGGATTAAACCAACTGTGCATACAGTAAACTCTCTTTACAGATCTGAGAGCAGCACAGGCACCGAGACCCATTTGTTTTGGATGGTTTTCAAGACACAGCTATTGTTTATGTTGTGCGGTGGCCCAGGGCTGTGGAAGAGGAAACTCTAAGTTGTAAGGAGTGTGCAAGCCGGAGTGTGCACAGCGCTGTGCTCTCGGAAACGTCAGCTCTCCAGCTGGAAACAGAGGCGCTGGGAGCAACTGCAGCAACAGGGATGTGGATGTTGGAAGCAGGCTTTTATGTTATAAGGAAAAGAACCAAAACAGAAAGAAAATGCTTCAAGGTGGTGTGGTCAGCTAAGCCTGGCGCTGTCTCTGCTTCCAGGTGTGTTATTCGGCCCAGTGCTGTTGACAAGAGTGGTGAAAACCTTGTGAAAACAGGATAATCAGAAGCAGATTGTGGCAGTAAAGTATCTAAGTATATATATGTGGGTTTTTTGTTTTTTTTGTTTTAAATGGCTGATTTTTGATTCGGAAAGTGACATTCTGGAGGCTTGATAAGATTCAGTACGTTGCAGGATCAATATATAAGTATTAGGCAAGGCTGTTCAGAGATTATCTGTCTGCTGGATGCTGCCAGGTTGTTTGGGCGGGAACCATGAAATTACAAAAGCTGTGACAAACACTGGCTCTTGCACCCTGCCAGCTAAACGCAGGACAGACCTATCGGTTGAATCCCCCTTGAGTTTCTTAACTCTCTCTTGCCCTGAGGTAGCCTAATTTTCAAGTGGGCAGCAGGAGAGTGGGGAGGGGTGCAGGAAATAATACTTCTCTATGACACTTGAGAAAGGTCAGTAGTGAGTAGAAATGAATGCTGGAGATGGTCTGACGCATGGCTGGTGTTAGTAGAAGGCAGCTGTTCAGCCTCAGCTTAAAAAAATCTGTGATATAAATTCAAAAGTGGAGTTACAAAGCAGAGAAACACAATAGATAGCCGGACGAGTAAAATCCTTAGGAAATGTGCAGTGCACTAAGCAAAAGAAGGCAGTGAATAAAGCATACATGACACATCAGCTGGGGTCTGGCATGATAGCAAAGTCGGAGGCAGGTGGCAGTGGTGAAGGCTGGCAGTGCAGGCTGAGCCCTGTCAGCATCAGCAGCCCCCTCCGGAGGGGGCACCGAGGGTGAGTACCAGGAGAAGGTACATGCAAGCTGGGTCGGAGCTTTGCTTGCTCCTCCTGCAGGAGGCAATACCCTTTTTAATTTTTTTTTCCACCCATTATTAAAAAAAAAAACAAAAAAGCGGTCAAGTTTCTGTGCCTGTGTTTGGGGTACCTTTCTCAAGGCAGACATCAGGGTGAGTAATGGTGTGGTCAGCCTGGCTGTCTGGCCTGGTCCCTAGCCCTCTGCCCTGGCCTCCTGAAACCCCAGATGTCCCCTCTGCAGGTGCTACCACTCTGTCAATAGGTGTCAAGCAGTGGGATGGTTTCCTAGTAGTATCCATTTTGAACAGAAACTGGTTGTAGGATGCTGCGATGAGAGAGTTGAGCTCCATTTCAACTGCATTTGTGTCCTTGCTTGCAGGCAGAGTTGTGTTAAACCTCCCCTCCTCCCAGTCCCTGTTGAACAGGACTCATATCTGAACATTGCCATGCAATACTTCAACAGGAAAAAATACAAAGAAACCTAAAGAGGGAAAACAGTGGGGAACTGAGTGTCACGAGCAGTCATTTAGTTGAAGCACTTGGGAACAGAGAAGGTTTAGAGACTGTCACCTGATGTTGCTAACTCTACCAAAACCCAGAAGGCTTAGTGATTTCAGTTTAGAGGATTGAGAAGGTGGAAACTGAAAAATTAAAATAAAGCAATATGAAGCAGCAACGACGTGACTGGACCCAGGCAGGCAGCTGGAGGGAAGCCCAGTCTCTCTGCAGCAGAATTTACAAGTGGAGAGATTTCAGGTCTGCCTGAATACTGCTCCTTTCCCCATGCAAAACATCACTGGTTTCAGTGGGCTTAGAAGATGGGCTTAGCACATAATCATGTTTCATCTGGCTGTTTGGAAAGACATTTAGCAGCACTTCTGACCAAGCCTAAAATAAAGTTAACGGGGCTGTCCTTACTGCCCTGTGAATAAAGTGTATGTTTCCCTCCCCTCAGCCTGTGGGGAATAAGACTTTACATATTCTCCTGCAATAAATGAGTGTTCGGGAAATCAAGTGATGTGAATCAGTGCATCTTAGTGGGTTGTAATGGAAAAACTTCTGTTCACATGACTGATGTGTCTGGCCTCTTACCCTTTGAGACTTGGAAGGCAGGGATTGTTTATACCTAAGTGCTGACCTTCACCTCTGCTTATGTTCTCAGTCACCTCTAAAGAAAATGAATGTAATTACTCGGGTGATTGGTTATTGCACAGGTCTGGCAAGCCTGAGATTTTGAGCATGAGAGTTGCTCTTTTGTGATCCTATTTCATGCTCTGCTGCCTTCTCCCTGCTCTGAGATCCTATTCCCCCCACGCTCCCCCCAAGGCCTTTTCTCTGGGTCTTCTCCCGAACAGGGATGTCCCTCCCTGTGTGCCCTCAACCCACGTGGATAGACCATCACCTCCACCACACAGCTCAGCATGGGAGTTGCATGTGCTGGGAGCTGGAGCAGCCTGAATGGCTCCCATATGCGTTTTCCTAATAGCAAACACAGGGCGTATCATTACCGAATTCACACATAGACTGCTAATAAACACCCACACTCATCTACTCAAAGAAAAGATGTCATAACTCGTTTCATCGTTTTCACTGTTGTCAGTGAATGCTATCTATTTACAGAGAGTAGCTCAGGTTGGCAGAGTGAAGGCACCAGGCTGGAGACTGATTACGTTAAGCACACTGAAATTATTGTCATAGCAAACCAGAACTTGTTGAATATCTTAAATTTATAAAATTTTCTGATTGTAAATAGATTTTTTTGACAAAACTGATCTTCTTTGCCAAGAGCATTCCTTGTGAAGAACTAGGAGGAAAAAATGCCTGGAACCTCGTATTTCAAAATGGAAATTTCTACTTGAAAGCAAAAACTAAATTTCTGTGATGACTTTGGGAATTACAGGGTGCTCATCATACCCTCGGTGTCTGTGGTCAGGTGTGCTGGCATGGGTTGATTGAATTACTAATTCTAGATTTAGTAATTCTCAATTCACTTTTCCACATCTCTCCAAATAGTTGGCATCTGGTATGTTGTGGGAAACCCAAGCCCAAGACCCTGACCCACAGAGATGAATGAGGGCAAAGTCCTGGCTGTATAGCTCTTAGGAAATATTGTGACAACCCCTCTCATCTCAGGTTTGGAGGGCTTGAAAAGAAATGTTTGGATTTTTATTTGATGTTTTTTTAAACATCTCTAAAATTTCCATTAAAAAATCAATTGGATTTTGCTGTCTTCAATTACTTTTGGTTACTTATGAAAACCAATGTTTTTTGTTAGACCAGCAACCTTCTCGGTTTTGAGCTAGCTCCGTAATACATGTATAGGTCAGATCCACAGCTCCTTTTAAGAAAAGGCAATTTCAAGCCTGTAGCTTTTGCTGTTTCTTGGACAGCAGAGATTCTGCATAGTTTCACTTTTCAGCACTTCGCTGTGCCAGAAACATATGCTATGAAAACAGAGTTTTGTTCCTAAACAATAACTTTCAGTTAAAAACACTGTAGAGAATAAGATTAAGGGTTAGGGCCTAAAATTCTTGAATGCTGCTGGGAAAACCTCCTTTCTAGCTCTGTGCTGGCAGTCATCAAGACTTTTCGTTAGATTCATTGGGAATTTTCCATTTAATGTTTGTCCTTTTATTGTCAGAGAAAAAAAAAAAAAAGAGATTTTCCAGAAATGTAGAAGTATCCAAAGGGAATTTTCTACTTACACCAAAACATTTGCTTTTCCCTTAAGCCATCAAAGTGAAATACTGCATCGCTGTTTAAACCAAACCACAATGTTTCACTTTTTTAAATACAAAGGGAGCCATTTTATTTTATGCTCAGCACGGAAGTGCAGGTGCCACAAAGGAGGTATAATTCCTGTGTTCAGCTTTCCTTATGGGTATACTACTTCCTAGTATATATATACCTTATGGGTATACTAACTTCCCTGAGACCCCTGGTGCTCTAATATTACACCACCTGATATTTCCTGGAAACTGAATGATACAGCTAAGCTCTCAGAAATTATATCATGAATTAGAAGCATTTTTGTCCCACAGAAAGTTCTGTTAATTACCCCTTCCTTTGAAAAAAAAAAAAAGGAAAAAAAAAAAGGAAAAAAAAAAAGGAAAAAAAAAAAGGAAAAAAAAAAAGGAAAAAAAAAAAGGAAAAAAAAAAAGGAAAAAAAAAAAGGAAAAAAAAAAAGGAAAAAAAAAAAGGAAAAAAAAAAAGGAAAAAAAAAAAGGAAAAAAAAAAAGGAAAAAAAAAAAGGAAAAAAAAAAAGGAAAAAAAAAAAGGAAAAAAAAAAAGGAAAAAAAAAAAGGAAAAAAAAAAAGGAAAAAAAAAAAGGAAAAAAAAAAAGGAAAAAAAAAAAGGAAAAAAAAAAAGGAAAAAAAAAAAGGAAAAAAAAAAAGGAAAAAAAAAAAGGAAAAAAATAAAAAAGAGGGATTTCCCAAAGGGCAGAAATTGGGATTTTTTGCTCAGCTCAGTGGCCTTTCTGGCTATTTCTCAGTCCCTCATTCTTGTGAAATGGGAAGAGAAATTGCTCCAAGCAGAAGTGCTTTAGTGTGGTCACTGCTTCAATTTGAATTCAATTGCACATAGAATAAGCCTGGGAGAGAGTTTAGCCAATACATAATGTGTTAAATGACACAAAAATGTAATTATTATGATATGGCATGCATTAGCTTAGAATTTCTGATGTATGTAAAAAAGCAGCAGTCCTTAGATATGTATATTCCCAAAGAATAAATGGAAGACAAGTACCCGGAAAGTGAGATATATCTTTTAAATTTCTCTTAATGATTAACTTTGGCTCTAAAAATAAAAATACTGATTAATTACCTTTTTAAAGCGCTTTAATAATGCCACTATTTAACCTTTACAGCAACCTGGTGGAGCAGCTGAGTTTTAGTACTGCCGATTTAGAGATAATTAAGGAGCAGATCTGTTAAAATGTCTTCATTTTGGATGCCTTCTATGTCTTTAATGCCCACCTCGAGACACCCAGTGGCTAAAGAGCCTCTGCACCTTCTGTTGGTCTCAGGCTGAGCTGTGGCACTTCAAAACATTGTGCTCCCGAGGGCCTCGCTGTGAGAACCTGCATCCATGGGCATCCATAGCAATAAAATGCTCCCAAAAATGCACCCTTATGACTTGAGCTGCTCCACACAGAGTCAGGTGGACAATTGTCAGGTCACTGAACAGGTGTAGAGTACAGGCATTCATCTTGGTTTTGCAACCCCAAGTGCTGCCCAAGTGTTTTCAGCACCATGTCAAAATTAGTCCCATGATAAGATAGATTGAGATCTAAGGTTTAATTTTTGGAGAGGGAATCATTTTGACGTGCACCTGCAGAAGAGCAGAGAAGGTCGAAGACCTGTCCCCAGCCCTAGCAGCCTTTGGCAAGTGTCACAAAGGGGTTTGCCATCCTCTCGAGCAGCCTCACGTGGCATCCCTGAGCTGCAAGTGTTAGGATGCTTTTTTATCAGTTGGAGGTGTCTGAAATAACAGGCATCAGCAGCGAGGGTGGTTGCAGGTCCCCCGCTCACCCTCACTCCCTGCCCACCTCCTCTTCAGTGGGCTAGGTGCACCCAGCCAAGCTGCCCCATTTGGTTGCCACAGGAACTATCACAACCACACCTCCTAGGACAGATGAGAACACTTCCATTACCTGTGGTGGTTGATGCTCCTAGAAAGACTGTAGCGTGTGCTTTACCCTGTAACAGCCCTCCAGTGTCTTTCCCAAAGCCTAAGGCTTTGTTTGCCAGAAGGGAGGCCTGACTTCTTGCTTGGACCCGTCCTAGTGTTTTTCACAGCCCAGATAGACTTTTCTGCAGACAACGAAGATTGAGGTCTTGTGTTAGGACATTCCTCAGCTTGCTTTGAAGGGGTGCAAACGTTACAGCTACCACCAGTAGGAATCTGTGTTCTTCCCTCCTTCAGGCTTTAAGGCAGTTGCTGGTTCCAAAGTAGCAAAAAAGAGAGGGCAGGGCAACAGTAAAGAGGATATCAGTGTTTAAAAATGCTTTACCAGGGCTTCTGTTCTTACAGAAAAGCCAGCAGGGGTGGAGAAAGCTTGAAAGCATACAGACAAAGGAGCAAGTGTGGGAAAATATGTGCACTTCCCTGCCACAGATTAGTAAGAGAAGGAACATATTTTAAGTCAATGGATAAAGCACTTGCTCGTCTGAATGGCAGAATTTTAGTTCTGGAAGGAAACCAACCATTTGTCAAATCTGCATATTTCTTCGGTTAATTAACAAATAAAGTGATCTGTTGGAACAGGAACACAGAAATTTTCCTGTTTAAGGTCTATGTAATTTGGCCACCTGCCTCTGATGATGACCAGCACCGAATGCCTGAAAGAAAACTGCAAGCAGCAGCTCAGTACTGGATTATGAAGTAAATTGCAAAGCCAGTTTCTTCCCAAACTTCGCTGCTCAGAAGTTGGCTTACACCTTGATGTAAAAGGTTTGTTCCCCATTTCTAGTGCTTCCAGCTCTCACAGTATATGGCACCCTTGAAGCCCTCACCATGCATTTCTGTTATGAAATCTCAACTTTCTTTAAAACGATTGAAAAAATAAGCAAAACAAAAAGAAGAAAAAAGAAGAAAAAGAAAGAAACTGGCAAACTTCCCATTTGTGGGGGGTAATTTGACAAGAGATTTCAAAGGCTGACATGAATTCAAGGCAAGACTGGACAAATACATAATAAATAAATGCATTGTGTGGTACTAATTACACAGAAACCCCTTCTAGCACAGCAACTGTCTCTGCTTGAAAACAGTTGGAGACTGCAAGAATATGAGAGGGGAGTATCATATGTTCTTGTCCTGCTCTTTCTCTTCCCTTGGGAAGAGCAGCTATTGGAGACAGGACTAAACGGACTTGTTGTTGGATGCAGAATGGCCTTTCATACAGTAGATATAATTTACATTTTGAAAAATTGCACCCAAATTCAGAAAGCTAAAGCAAGAATCTCAAATTCTTTGTTTCATCCACAATATGGTTTTGGTATATTATCTGGAAAAGCTGTGTTTTTTCTCCGCCAGTGTTTAGGGCTGAGAACGTCTTAGAATTTCCAGGTATCATAGTCATCAGTGTTAACATGCTAGATATTGTAGTTTTAGAATGGTAGCATATTATATTAAGTATTTTATTTAATAATAGTAAGAATGTGCTGCATTTTCACAGAAGTTACCAGTGAGAGTTCTTTTTAAAAATAAGAATGTAATAGGACAGTTTTATTTTAGCAACAATTCAAAATAGAATTTTAATTTTTTTTTTTAAATAGGGAAAATCCAAACCCAATTGTTGTCAGTCAGTGATTGCTTTTACGGCAAGACTGACACCACAGCACAGTTACATTCTCCCCAGGGAAATCACTTTCCCATGTGGAACAATAATTTGCTGGAGGTGAGTGGGTGCTCGGTGCTCTGCAGCAACAATGTCCCAGCTGAGGGGAACCACAGTGTGTTAAATAGGTGGCACCGAGCAAGAGCTCCTGGGATGCTGCAGCGATGCAAATTTGGGAGGAGGTGAAAACTCTGAGAGAGGAAATGAGCCTGTTGGCTACTCATGATGCAAAAAGGCAGAATTTGTGCATGCCAGCACAAATAGTGTTTCTAAGGGCATAGACAGCATCTTCGGGGATGTTTTATTTTTAGCTTGAAAACATTAATATGGCTAATTAACTTCAATTGGGGTGTAGAGCACAAGCAGGCAGAAGCCTGCTGGTGAAATTAATTATTCACCTTATGAAGGGACAAGGTGTATATGAGGATGCCAAAATGGGAAAGGGGAATTTTCTGTCTCGAAATGGCTAAAAGCAAGGCATAACCTGAGTTCTGTGTGCAGCGTGAGAGGTTTATGTGTGATGATTACATGAGACTACAGTCTTGAAGGCAGGAAACTGTACCTTGTGAGGATTCCTTTGCACAGCCTTTCTGTGTGAGGGTACAGAAGTTACAGCACTTGGGAAGGCATCGGTTCCCTGAGTCTGCACTGGATGAAGAAGTTTTTGTGTGGTGTCATGCAGCGTTGCACATTACAGCAGGGACAGAGTCCCAGCTGCATCACAGTAGAAACAACGATAAGAAACCTTAACTAGAAAGGAGAAGGCAAACTCTTTAAAACCTATGTAGGATCATCTCAGCAGTTTGAACTCTGTAACCCACTGACCTGACGGAGGCATAAGAGCAAACTGAGTCTGGCTGACACAGAGGGAATTCGCCTTGGTTGGAAGTGAAACAAAAAAAAAAACCCAACCCCTCAGTGATGAAGCCTGCAGTCTCTTCCCAGCCACGCTTTGATTAAGTACCTTGCAGGTGAAGCAAAAGGAAATTACAAAGGCAAAGGTGCTAAATTTTACAACTTGGTGCACTCCCGTTGTCACAAGTCTGTCTAATGCAGTCCTGTGGAGAGCAACCCTTGCAGTCCTGCTCATGCGGCCCTGCTGCCATGCACCTCCAGGAACCGTACAGACACTGCAGCAGGAAGAAGGCTGGAGGTGGCCCACATGTACCTTCTCCCTCTCTAGAGCCAGATTATCCTTCAGGTCAGGAGAAATGCTGCACCATTCACTTTTTTGGGGTTTTCCCTGTGTGTGTTTATGTTTGCATATGAAAGGGAGAGAAGGAGGAGAAAACTGCTCATTTTTTGTGTCCCTTAATTAGGAGCATTGTTACCATGGCTCTGAGAAGAATTCAACCATCTTGGAGATGGCTGCCACCTCTCCTCCATGATACAGTTTGCAGGAGGCCAATATAGTCAGCTTTCTGACTGAGTCAGAGGTCAGAGTAGGAGGCAGAGGGCCTACATATCAGCTCTGCTCGTTAGGGAAGACAAAACAAAGTGTTTGTGAGTCCCTGCTCAACATGGGCCTGTGTATATTTTTCTGGGCTCTCCATCCTGCAACCCCCCAGACAGGATTCAAGGTCGCCATTGCTGGCTATGCTGAACTCCCAGCACTGCATCCTTCTCCTGGGCAATCGAGCACATAACCTTTCAGTTCATGGCTGTTTCCTGAACAAGAAAAAAGAGAGAGAGATGGTCTTCTCCAAGCTACACCCACCTTCTGTATCAGCATAGAGTGGTGATCACACCAGCTGAGCAGCACAGGCATTATCAGTGACGAAATGGTTCCTCAGCTTTCTGACATGAACAGGGCAGGCAGCTCAAACTTCACAGGTCTGTGTCCATCTGCCTACGTAGGTGTCCCTGCATCCCATGACCCACTGGTACCCTCTGCCAAGTTTTCTTCTCTTACATCTCAGGATTCAAATTGTAAGAGATGCAGAGGGATGGGCAGAAGGCAAGCTAAGTTGCCATGAAGGCACCGTCTCTGTGAAACATATTCAGGTGTTATCCTTGAAGACACAAAGGGAGGGAAGCAGGGACAACAGGAACTTACTGATTCTTCTACGAGCCAGCATCCTTCCCCAGTGAATGAGTGTGTGTGATCACCTGTGACAGCAATTTATAAACACCAGTAATTAATCCTGTGCTGTGCTGGACCAGCCAAGCATCCTTCCCTTCCTTGTAGGTGACTTAAATCAGCAGGGGCTGGTTGTACATTCTGGCTTGGTACTGCATCTCAGCAAACACGCGATGCACACACAGCCTCTTCATGTGCTGCCATTCTGCTTGCCATCTGTGAGGATGCTGTTGTCCACAGGCTGATCCCACCTCTTCCTCTTTGTAGACTGGATATGACCAGAGAACCCCATTGCCGTTGATGGTAGGGAGGAAAAAGGCACATAATCGACTTTGTTTTGCATTCTTTTGTTAATAAGCCAGCTGTATGGGGAAATGTCATTTAGGCCTTTCTTTTGAGACAAAAGATTTTTTCCTGTCTAATTTAAAGCATTACAATCTGCCAAATCTAGCCATTAAAACTCTACATGTAGATTCAAGCTATAAAGTTACCCAAACACTTAAAGCTTAAGTAAATTTGCAGTAAGATGTGCATAGATTTATTCCACATATGGCTCCCCTATGGGAGTTTCACTGCTAAATCCCTGTGCATCTTATATCTTATTGTAAATACGTACGCTAATGATGCATAGAAATGACTTTCACAACCATGACTCGCCAGTCATTTTTATTTGCATTACTTTTTATATTGTATTATAAAAAATCACCAATGATTAAATACTGAGGAACTCCTAGCACTTTGTTATGGCCCTCTACGAGGATAAACTAGCACAGAGATCTGCAAACAATGGTTTAATTTTCCCAGCCACTGTATCTCACCTACTTGCATATCAGTAATAGTCCATCTGCTGCTGACAGTCTGTTCCAAACACAGTAATATAACAAGTAATAGTATTATAGTAATGCAACACATCATAGCAAACCATCCCATAAAGAACACAAAGTGTTTGCCAGGGTAGGTTTGAAAACACTTGGTTTGTCTGTTATCTTTTTCTGCCAGGGTCATAATGTTAGGAATGAGGCTTATGTGAATAATTGCTTGATGCTTGAGCAGAAAAGTTAATATTTATTCAGGGGAATGGCCTGTATGGAGAGAGATTGAAGCAACTGGACACAAGTCTGTCATCAAAAGAGGCTTTTAATATTATGATGGTGATAAATTTTTCCTGAGTGTTATAACTGATTTTTCTCCCTTTTTTGTTCTGAAACCAAGGATGAAAATCAGTATTATACAGCTGGATTCAGCGGTGGGGTTCCTGTTGGTGTGATGAGAAGGGGCATCAGTGTGCCTTCTTGGTCCACGCTACTGAACTGTTCATTCCAAGATGCACTGAGAAAATTTTTTTGGCAATTACGTTTGACAGATGACTTTCCTCTGATGGGGCATGAGCCAGAAAGAGTGGTGGCAGCTGGCAGAGAGAGAAGTACCAGTGCCACCTGAGAGGGAAGGACTGCAGGAACCCTAAAGAAGACAAGGAGATCTGTAAGGCTTGCATCTGAAGAAGCATATGTATCTTATGATTTGTTTGGGCTTTGGGTTTTTTGGATTTGTGCTAATGGGTTTATTCCTCCAAGAAATCATGCTAATAACATTCTGGATATAACACAGTTTTGTTGCTAAAATGAAAACACTGAACTATGTGCTTGATGGATACTCTTGTTTATGTGTAGCAGTAAAAAAACTTCTGTGTAAGTGATAAATCCTTAAACTTTTGTAAATGCCCTCCAGTTACTATACCATCGCAGTGATCAGGATTACACTATCCCTTGGGTCTATGTTTTAGTCCAACTGAAAATGATCAGAAGCCTCTGATTTTTTTTTCTTCTTCTTCATGGATGCCCTTCAAACAGTGTGAGAGGTGGTCAGACAGACACAGGCCCAGACTGCCTCATGGGGAAACAGGAGCCTGTGCTAAGCAAATAAATACAGACAGAAACAAAATGAAAATAAAAATGAAAAGGAGAGGAGAGGAGAGGAGAGGAGAGGAGAGGAGAG